>NC_138245.1:5149543-5314543 GCF_964197995.2 Scardinius erythrophthalmus
GCAGTGATGACGTCGGCGAGAAATCCATGTATGGGAGGGTCGCAACTCTTTCTCTCTATGGCTCTGGGAATGATGATTGTTTTTTAAAGCTGCGAAGTTTATGGTAACTTTATAGCGGGTAAATGCTGGCCTCGACCTCGACCACAAGCTTTCACTGTTATGCCGACGATACTCAGCTGTACATTTCTTCAAAACCTAATGAAACCTACCAATTCACAAAATTAACAGAATGCATAGCTGATATAAAAAAATGGATGACTAGTAATTTCCTACTACTAAATTCTGGAAAAAACAGAGATTCTAATTATTGGACAAAAAACTTCCTCACATAATAACCTAGAATATGGTTACTATGGCTATGGTTACCTAGAATACTGTCTAACACTTGATGGCTGCTCTGTCAAGTCTTCGTCGTCGGTTAGGAACCTGGGTGTGCTCTTTGATACCAATCTTTCATTTGAAAGTCACATGTCTAGTATCTGTAAAACTGCATTTTTCCATCTTAAAAATATATCTAAATTACACCATATGCTCTCATTGACAAATGCAGAACAATTAGTTCATGCGTTCATGACATCAAGGCTAGATTATTGTAATGCCATTATGGGTGGTTGCCCTGCACACTTAACAAACAAACTACAGCATCAGCTAGTTCAAAACGCAGCAGCTCGAGTTCTTACCAGAACCAGGAAGTATGACCATATTAGCCCCGTTCTGTCAACAGTGCATTGGCTCCCTATGAAACATCGTATAAATTTTAAAATATTGCTGATTACTTACAAAGCACTAAATGGTTTAGCTCTGCAGTACTTGAGCGAGTTCTCAACACATTATAGTCCTTCACGTCTATTGCGATCTCAAAATTCTGGCCAGTTGATAATACCTAGAATATCAAAGTCGACTGCTGGTGGTAGATCCTTTTCCTATTTAGCACCAAAACTTTGGAACAGACTTCCTAACATTGTCCGGGAAGCAGACACACTCTGTCAGTTCAAAGCTAGACTAAAGACACATCTACTTCTATCTCAAGGTGAACAAAGCATCTAATTCTTGCAATATTTTTCAGATGATAGTGTGGGAATGCAAATTTGTTAACATGTTTAATTTAGGTTTACATTGAATTTAGCATGTTAAGGTTAGGTATAAATTATGATTATCAGAGTTTTCTAAGCAAAAGACTCTGGTCAGTCCTGTTTTACTGAAACTCTTGGAGTTTGTGTTTTAGCAAGAAAGTCCAGCCAGTCCTGTACTCGGGTCTCAGTGTTTGAATAGATATGCTGAGTGGATTAGGGTGGGCAATGCTCTCAGTCTAAAACCGGTTCCTAAACCTGTCTTTTTCAGTTCCTGCCCCTAAATGTATATAAACTGTAAGAGAACATTCACGTCAGACTTGGTGACTGCAGCTACCGACAGCTCGTGTTCTCAATAAAGAATCCTGCTGAAGAAACAACCAAGTCTCCTGGTCTTTCGATTCTAAGTTCACAGTTATTGCTTTGACATGACTACTGAAACTAAGGTCTGACTCTAGTGACACACCAAGATTCCTGACTTGATTTTTACTTGTTTGACCCCTAGAGAGCAAGTATGCGTATACTCCAGACAAGACTTAAAGAAACTTGTTCATGCTTTCATCACCAGCAGGGTGGATTATTGTAATGGACTCCTCACTGGCCTTCCCGAAAACACCATAAGACAGTTGCAGCTCATACAGAACGCTGAGCAGAACCAGAACATATGAACACATCACACCAGTCCTCAGGTCTTTACACTGGCTCCCAGTTAGATATAGGATTGATTTTAAAGTATTATTACTGGTATATAAATCATTAAATGGCCTAGGACCTCAATACATTGCAGATATGCTCACTGAATATAAACCCAACAGATCACTCAGATCATTAGGATCATATCCATCTATAAATTACAGAAACATCTGTCTGTATGTCTGTGTGTGTTTCTGTATGTCTGTTATTTGCATATCTCTCGAACCGTTAGTCCTATGGATTTCAAACTTGACAGGTGTCTCGCTACGGGCACGAGTAAGTGCAGTGCCAAGTTTGACGTTGTTTCGATGAGAAATGCAAAAGAAATCAGTAAATATATCGGTAAAAGAAGCACTTAGAAGGTTGTGGTTTAAAAATAAACATTCTGACATAAAACACTCAGTCAGCTACACTGTTTACTTCTGAATATTATAGTTTGGTTCCAAAACGTGATAAATCCATTTTGATTAAGGCCCCGTCCACACTACTGCGTTTTCGTTTAGAAACGGAGAATTAAAACGAATACGATCTCCATCCACACCAGCGTTTTAGCTGCGTATTAGAATTGATCTCCGTCCACATTAAAACGACTGAAAACGCGGATCACGTGACCATTCACCAACACTGGGCATGCGCGTGCCGGTGTAAACACAACTTCATTGCTAAAATTATCCCACCATGCGCTGGTTCTTCCCGGGTTAACCCAAAACCGACGCTCCATGTACGGTCGATACCGCCGCTGCACACGGGAATTGTCACAGATCGCTCGAATAATAGCTTGCCTCCGGCGCAAGTAGGCAGTTATAGCATTGTAAAATGCAGAATTTACTTGGACAACAGCTGCTAGCAAAGATATACGCCATGACTGCTGACACCCAATCATAGAGCCGAGCGTGAGCCTCTACTACGTCATCGTTTCTAAAGTCCTCCGTTTTGACCCGTCCACACTAAAACACCCTCCGGAGATTCAAAACGAAAAGCGTTTCTAAACTTCTCTGTTTTGGGTCTCCGTTTTTGCCGTTTTAGTGTGGACGGGAGGTGCAAACGTAGCAAAAGGTCTCCGTTTTTAAACGAAAACGCAGTAGTGTGGACGGGGCCTAATTTGAGTAAAAATGTGTTTTCTTTACCAAGAAAGTGGCAAGATGAAAACCACTATTTTCTGTTTCAAACTTTCACATAGCATCTTTAGGTTATAATAACACAAAAAATTCAAATCCAGATTTTGATTTTCAAAGATTTATTATAAAAACGGATTATTTTTCCCCAAAAATGCAATAAATTCATGACACTTGCAATGCAATTAATCTATTGAATCAATATAAAAGTTATTTTTTATCATATTGAAACTGTTGAAATCAGCCATCGCTAAGAAATATCTCCTGAACTTTTTTGACGGCGATCAGCTCACAAAAACTGATTTTGCACGGGCACTTTGCACTGCTCCCTGAATCGATGCGCTTATTCATTTGTGGATGTTAACTGAATCTATAACTCAGCTATGCTGTTTACTTCTGAATATTATATTTCATTCTGGTGCGCTTAACGTTATCGCTACTGTGTAATAGTAGCCTATGCTATTCATCAACTAAACATATCCTTTTCAATGCGTTCACAGTCTCTTTTCACGGCCATCATTTGTAGTAGCCTATTCACTTTGTGAGTTCACTTTGTGCTTTCTACTATGCACAAATAAAAATGTCACTGAACTTTTGCTGTGTAATTGTAACAATGAGCACTCAAACAAACCAAACCAACAATTACTAAAAACACACTTAAAAAATTATTTTGTACAGGCATTTTGCACTAGTCAGCTAGAAATACCAAGGGTTCACTCTAAGCATGGAACCAGCTTCCAGAAGAGATCAGATGTGCTCCTACAGTAGTCACTTTCAAATCCAGACTCAAAACACTTCTGTTTAGCTGTTTATTTACTGAATGAGCACTGTATCTTTCTCAGTATCTATTGGCAAGTTCTCCTCATCTTCTGCTTCCGTTTCATATGGGGTCCCTCATTGGTCCATCTTGGGTCATATGCTTTTTAGCCCGTATATGCTCCCACTGGGTGACATCATAAGGAAGCATAACATCTCTTCATCTATATGCGGATGACTCACAGTTGTACTTGCCTCTAAAATCTAGGGATTCCACACAATCTCTTCTGGTCTGTCTCGAAGACATCACAACTTGGATGGTTAACAACTTTCTCCAGTTGAATAGTGACAAGACAGAAGTCATTATTTTTGGTTTTCCCAAGGCAAGATGTGGTACAAAATTTAGGTCACTTCACCCCATTTATCAAACCTTATGCCAGAAATTTGGTTGTCATTCTTGACTCAGAACTCTGCCTTGATAAACAGATTAGTTCTGTTGTCAAAACTAGTTTCTACCAGCTCAGAATGATTTCCCGCCTGAAGTCATTCCTATCTCTTAACGATCTTGAGAAAGTTATCCATGCCTTTATTACATCACGGCTGGATTATTGTAATTCCCTCTACTTTGGCTTCCCACAATCATCACTTAGACGTTTGCAGTTGGTACAAAACGCAGCAGCGCGTCTTTTAACTGGCACTAGGAGGCGAGAGCACATCACCCCCATTCTGGCCTCCTTGCATTGGCTTCCAGCTCCTTTTATGATTCAGTTTAAAGTGTTATTGTTAGTTTTTAAGGCACTTAATGGGCTCGCCCCAACCTATATCACCGACCTTGTACAGCCATACTCAGTTCAAAGGTCACTGAGATCCTCAAACAAAGGGCTCCTGCTTGTGCCGCGCTCACGGCTTAAACAGAGGGGTGATAGCTCCCCCAATATATTAGATCTGCCCCTTCCATTGCTGCATTCAAATCCAGGTTAAAAACTCATTTTTATTCCTTGGCCTTCCTTGTTCCCTAACCTGGCACTCCTGTTTGTTTTCTGTATTTTGTGTTGTGTGCCCTGATATTGAAGGTTTTCTTTTTATTCATGTTTTATATAATTATGATTATTGATTCTATTGATTATTGTCTATTGATTATTGAGTCTTTTTAGTTATTCATTGTCCAGCACTTTGGTCAGTTTTGTGCTGTGTGTAAATGTGCTTTATAAATTAAAATTACTTAATCACATAGAGACACATACATACCCTGATACTCACCGTTGAAACTTACCGTTGACGACCAACCTCAAGGATTCCTTATCTGAACTTCGTCTCCGATCATCCGTCTTCTGTCATCCGTCTTCACCTTCAGTCTGCCGTATCCACTTCAGTCTCCTGCAAACAAGAAACCAAGATTAACGCTCCGCTAAGTTTATCATCCTATTCAGATTCTCTGCTGTTCCACTCCATGCCTCTGTTCAACAAAGACCTAATTACCTGTCTGCTTCCTTCTGTATTGTGACAAGTCCACAGCAAACAGTGTTGCAAGTGCAGTCAAAAATGAAGACTGGACACTCACAAATAACACGGCCCTCTATGCTTATCCATCGTACACCATTTGTCTGCTCTGCCATACCTAAAATAAAAACAGCAAAAAAATAAATAAAATAAGCCAAAAATATAACAACAATAATGAAAACATTGGCACAACTCATTTCAAGATTTGCCTTTGAGAAGACTTCATTGTAAAGGGATAGTTCGCCCAAAAATGAAATTCTGTAATAATTGACTGCTGAACACAAAGGAATATATTTGGAAGAATGTTTGTAACCCAACAGTTGTGGGACACCATAGTATTAGCATAGTATACCATAGTAATTCCATAGTAGGAAAAAAATACAACAGTGTGTAGCATTCAGCAGAGCAAAGAAATGTTTGGAACAACATGAGGGTGAGTAAACAATGACAGAATTTTCATTTTTGGGAGAACTTTTCTTTAACAGTGGTATACAATAGAAATGTTTTTATTTTTTATTGTATCTCCCCCATTTGTCAATGTTTCTTCTTAACATCCTTATAAGACACTAACCTAGCAAAATGAGACGAGGACTTGCAGGTAGATTAAGTTTCTTCTCAACATCAGCTGTAGATGCAGCAACCTGTAGAGGACACACAATACACAAGTCAGAATACAAAATATCACTTAGTAAAGAAGAAAGCTAAATACTCACATCTGCATGCAACACCAGTCCATCTTCATGTTCCTGAAAATGGGATGTTAGGAGCTTGATATGCAGGTGTGCCATCTCGGTGTTTTCAGGCTGGAACAGGACATCCTTCACCTTTTCATTCTTATAAATATATCCCTGCTGTCCCTCCCACCCCAGAACACTATGAAGGTAAAAGAGCGATATATTAGGTGCAAAACTAACTTGTGCACTTGCAACTCAGTGGCGGCGAGAGAGAAAGGGGGCGGGAACAGGGGTGTTCAAAGGAGCCCTTTTATTGGTTGGCGCCGCCGCCCAGCCAATTTTGCATCATAATATATCGCGAAAAGAGTAGCAAAAGTCAAGGTGCGAAATTTGAAGCATTGGAGCTGTGAGTGTAAATGTTCACGTACAAGTATGAATATTTATTGTATAAGTTCTCAAATTCACAACTACGTTTTGCTACTCTTTTACCTTCATAGAACACCATCCAGTCAAAAGCGTAATGTATATTTTCATATTATATATCAGATTATCTTAATCTTCTTGTGGGTTCGTCTCGGCTTTGTCAGTATTTTCGGCTCTCACAAGTTGAAAAAAGTCCCGAATCTGGAGGGAAAATTACAACAACAACAAACAAAAAAAGTTATTGATCAGCAATTGTGAAAAAACATCAGCTTGCTTGTTGCATTTTATCACACATTGCTGTGTGGCGACTTTAAATCTTTACTGTAGCTCATTTTCATAAAAAAAAAACAAAAAAAACATTTCAACAACAAATACAGATTATTTCAAGATTGCCAGAAGTATTTGTGCATTATTACCACTTCCAACTGCTGGATGGGGTCCTTAAACTTGGAGAATCTCTTTTGACAGGGACCGGCTGTGACCCTGTCGAATACTGTTTTGATCCAGGTCTTCAAATTGTAGTAGAGGAGCTTCTCTCGTGTATCTACACTTGCTTCCTTTTCCTGTAGAACACACGATTAGTCTGTAATCTTATGAGACAGAACTGTACAGAAGACACAGTGACATCAGTGTGTCTTTTTGTGTATGTAAATGTGTTTGTGTGTATTTACCAATTTTTCTATTTCAGCAGACAAGCGCCTTATCTCTGCCTCTTGCTTTGAGATGGTTTGCGCGAACTCTTCCATTTCATTCAACAAATGTGGTATTTCTCTTTTCTTTTCCTCCATCTCTTTCCCTTCCGCTACCTGCTGTTCTTCTAGACTTTGCTGGGGGGGAGATTAAAGATTTATCTTTACTGTAGATACTTTAGGTATTAAAACAGGGATAATGTTCAATTTCAAGAAATGCACCCGTTTTGTCTTCAAACATTAAACAAAATAACTCCAGATCTATCTCGATGACCGATGATGATGATGGTTGAAAAAACACATTCAATACTATGATAGCTTTCTTACCCTCATCAACGCAATGACTTCTTGGCGTCTTTGAGGCGTTATTTGTGGTCTCTGTCTAGCCATGTCTGCATCACGAAAACGTTGTGCAGCCTGAGAAGGACTGACACATGCCTGGGGCCTGAGCTTGGGAAATGTATTGCTATTCATTCTCTGATCTAAAATAGAACGTTGATCCAAAATCTTACTAGTAAAATCTTATGATCTGAAAACGTATACAGATCAGAAAGCTCTAATGTGCAATTCAATTGTACTTGTAAACAGACACAGATTACACTGAATAAATCAATCGAATCGTATACTTAGCTGATTAAAACCTGCACACTGATCAAAAGCTGTAGACTGATGCAAAAATCGTATATCGACACTGAACCGCTATATTAAAGCAACGAGTCAAGCAGGGCGAGTTTAGCCTGCAGCTCTGTGACGTGTCGAATAGAATGCATTCCGATGACGTCACACAACAGCGCTTCAAAGAATATGATTATTGTTTTGATTTAAAATTTGAAAAGAGAGAATGACCTGTGTTTTATATGGTCACCACAAGAAGTCCATGAGAGGAATGTAGATTAGATTACTTGTTGTAATAATGCCTATTAATATTTTGTGTCTACAAAAAAAAAATACAATAGCCAACACAGGGTTCTTAATTTATTGGTAAATGAATAATTGCCGGAACAAAAACAGCAATCAAAAGGCGCCGTGACCGAAATTTACCAACTTAAGTTTTCCCGGAACATGCAATGCTTTCACTAAACTGTATGTAAAAATGTTGGCTAGGCTAGAAGCTGAATTTGTCAGCTGATAACAGACAGAGAGCGTCCGGTGAGAGACTTTTACCAGAGATGATCTGGGCTGCGTTCAGCCCCGACAAAACGTTGCACAACGTTTTTTAAACAGAAACGGTGATGCGTTGATCACATAGACTGTAAAAAATAGGTTGAACACACTGTTCTGATGACGCAAGAGTTGCAACTATGGCAGCTGAGAAGGCCATTCTTTGTGTTCTTAGTGAAGAATTTTCGGAGCCTGATGAAGTCGGTATAAAAATATGTTTAATACTACAAAATATGCCTGATGTTACAGTTACTGCACTTGCCGCCCAGAACAAAAGAGAACATCCCAATCGAGTGAAGGGATTTGTAGAAACTGTAATGGAAGCACACATCTTACCTAATTCAGAGTAAAACACATCTATTTAGCCTCACACACTGACTTTATTTGTAGTTCATACTGTTTTAATACCCTTTTTTTTTCTTTCTCATTTTTAGGAAAAGCACTTAATTACCATTGTTTATTTCTATACCAAATGTCATGCACTTGCAATGAAGCTAAAAATATAAACAACTACATCATTATGTTGATTATCCTATATGTTTACAGAAAAACTTACGATGAACATGTCTTCTAATATCCTCAGTTGTTGCGTATACCGAGCTGCATCGAACACATTGTGCGAGTTCACTTTAATACCGCGTGCTTTATATACATGTTGCTGCTGATTGGACTGCAGTTCTGACACACCCACCAAACAAGAGAAAACTTATTTCAAACCCCGTTGCAGTTGCACACCGGGTCACGCCGTTTCCAGGAAACATGACGTTCAACCTGGAAACCGTAGCAAAACGTTGCGCACCGTTTTGAACTTGAACGTACCCCTGGTATACGGAGAGAATAACCCATTTATTATCACCACAACTCAGTAGACTGAATCAATTCTGCTTTGCATGTGTGTGTGGTTTTCTATGAAATAAAGATATAAGAAAAAAAATATAAGTACAAATAACAATAACAAATAATAGTAGGCCCTAGTCCAAATAAACATTGTAACAGTAATCTTCCCAATGTATAATAATGTGGGAGGAGACTGGCCAGGTGCAGGTGGCTAGTTATATGATTAAGACAGCATAAATGGTTGTTGCAGCAACAGGTGGTGGTTTCTGCAGTTCTGGTGTGTTTGATGTTGTACTCGACGTGCAGCCTCTGTACCCTTTCATATAGGTTTGTTATTAGCTGTGTGTAGTGGTGGTGGGCAGATCGAGGCTTCATGAAACAATGAAACAGTTGAAGCAAATGTGCCATATTTCGTCGAGGCTTCGAAACAATCCAATAGGGTCTGGCTGCAGACTTACTATTTACTTACTTAAATCAAACAAAAGGGGCTCATGTAAACGCAGCTAGTGAGCCACGCATCTCACGCCATGCATTGGAGCACAGAAGCATCATCATGCCCATTCACACAGCACCTGTGTCACAGTGTCTGGTTGGTGTTCCCTGGTTTTCCCCTAGAGGTCTCTCTTCCCTATTCTGTCATCCTTGCGTCATGAACTACATATCCCATAATGCCTACCTGGACTCATTTGATTATTGCACTCAGCTGTTCCCCATTACCTTGTTTGTATCTGTCTATTTATACCCTGTCTGTTTCAGTGTTTGTCATGGAGTCCTTGTTTTATGTCACAGCACTTCTGACGTTTGCATCTGCCCTGTTCTTGTTTGTTTCTTGTGTTTTGGATTGCCTTACTGGATATTTGACCCTTGCCTGGACTAGTTGTGAGTACGGATTACCCAATAAATACTGCTCTTGGAACTTGCCTATTTCCCTGTGTGTGTGTATCGTGACAGAAGGACTCCATCCAAATGTCAAGATCCAGCAGTACGGGTTTCCGTATCCTTCCCCCTACTGGGAGGAGAGGAACCCAGCATGGTGGAGTTTCTCGAGCCGGAGAGACGGAACCGCGTTTGAACATTTTTCAGTGTTTCGCGCTTTGGGCCAGTCAGACTGAGGAGGCCATGACAGTCAATTCCCCCGAGTCCCCTTCCATCAGACACGGACAATCATTTGAGGGAACTCGTCTGGCCAGGTTTTCTGGGACCCGTGGAGGTCGTGGGAGGGGAGGTGCTAGATGTGAGCCCCGGCACCACTCTCCACTTCAGTCTCTCTTCGACCCTGGGCTGATGATGCCCAACCCAGAGCTCCCTTCACCACAGGTTCTGTTCAGCCCAGAGCCTGCTATTCGCCATCAAAGAAGGCGGAGGAGAAGGAGGACTTCCTGCCTCCCCAATGTACCAGAAGCCGTTCCCGAACAGCACGCTGTCATCCTGGAGGCCGTGCCCGAACAGCCCGCCGAGCCTGTTCACCTCACGCCTGCTGAGCCTGTGTCTTCGGACAAGATGGCCGCCGCCGAGCCTGTTCACGTCACCCCTGCCGAGCCTTTGTCTTCGGACAAGATGGCCGCCGCCGAGCCTGTTCACGTCACGCCTGCCGAGCCTGTGTCTTCGGACAAGATGGCCGCCGCCGAGCCTGTTCACGTCACGCCTGCCGAGCCTGTGTCTTCGGACAAGAAGGCCGCCGCCGAGCCTGTTCACGTCACGTCTGCCGAGCCTGTGTCCCCTGACAAGATGGCCGCCGTCGAGCCGGTGTCTGTTCCTGAGCCGGAGCCGGTGTCTGTTCCTGAGCCGGAGCCGGTGTCTGTTCCTGAGCCGGAGCCGGTGTCTGTTCCTGAGCCGGAGCCGGTGTCTGTTCCTGAGCCGGTGTCTGTTCCTGAGCCGGAGCCGGTGTCTGTTCCTGAGCCGGAGCCGGAGCCGGAGCCTGTTCCTGTGTCTGTGTCTGTTCCAGTTCCGGAGCCTGTGTCTGTGTCTGTTCCAGTTCCGGAGCCAGTGTCTGTTCCTGAGTCTGTGCCTGTGCTTGTGTCTGTTTCTGTGTCTGTTTCTGAGTCGGTGGTGTCTGTTCCTGAGCCCTCAGTGACCGCGACACTGGCCATTATGACCACAGCCATGTGGTGTGTGTGGGCTATGCACACACTTGAACCGGTGGTGTCTGTTCCTGAACCGGTGGTGCCAGTTCCAGTTCCCGAGCCGGTGGTGCCAGTTCCAGTTCCAGTGCCAGTTCCAGTGCCTGAGTCGGTGGTGCCAGTTCCAGTGCCTGAGTCGGTGGTGCCAGTTCCAGTGCCTGAGTCGGTGGTGCCAGTTCCAGTGCCTGAGTCGGTGGTGCCAGTTCCAGTGCCTGAGTCGGTGGTGCCAGTTCCAGTGCCAGTTCCGGTGGTGCCAGTTCCAGTGCCTGAGCCGGTGGTGCCAGTTCCAGTGCCAGTTCCGGTGGTGCCAGTTCCAGTGCCTGAGCCGGTGGTGCCAGTTCCAGTGCCAGTTCCGGTGGTGCCAGTTCCAGTGCCTGAGCCGGTGGTGCCAGTTCCAGTGCCTGAGCCGTTGGTGCCTGAGCCGGTGGTGCCAGTTCCAGTGCCAGTGCCAGTTCCAGTTCCAGTGCCAGTTCCGGTGGTGCCAGTTCCAGTGCCTGAGCCGGTGGTGCCAGTTCCGGTGGTGCCAGTTCCAGTGCCTGAGCCGGTGGTGCCAGTTCCAGTGCCTAAGCTGGTGGTGCCAGTTCCAGTGCCTGAGCCGGTGGTGCCAGTTCCAGTGCCTGAGCCGTTGGTGCCAGTTCCAGTTCCTGAACTGGTGGTGTCTGTTCCAGTTCCTGAGCCTTGGCCGCCCGAGGGGTCTTCTCCGCCGTGGCCGCCCGAGGGAGAGTCTCCGCCCTGGCCGCCCGAGGGAGAGTCTCCGCCCTGGCCGCCCGAGGGAGAGTCTCCGCCCTGGCCGCCCGAGGGAGAGTCTCCGCCCTGGCCGCCCGAGGGAGAGTCTCCGCCCTGGCCGCCCGAGGGAGAGTCTCCGCCCTGGCCGCCCGAGGGAGAGTCTCCGCCCTGGCCGCCCGAGGGAGAGTCTCCGCCCTGGCCGCCCGAGGGAGAGTCTCCGCCCTGGCCGCCCGAGGGAGAGTCTCCGCCCTGGCCGCCCGAGGGAGAGTCTCCGCCCTGGCCGCCCGAGGGAGAGTCTCCGCCCTGGCCGCCCGAGGGAGAGTCTCCGCCCTGGCCGCCCGAGGGAGAGTCTCCGCCCTGGCCGCCCGAGGGAGAGTCTCCGCCCTGGCCGCCCGAGGGAGAGTCTCCGCCCTGGCCGCCCGAGGGAGAGTCTCCGCCCTGGCCGCCCGAGGGAGAGTCTCCGCCCTGGCCGCCCGAGGGAGAGTCTTCGCCCTGGCCACCTGAGGAAAAGTCTCTGCCCTGGCCGCCTGATGGACTGACGTTTCTGCCCTGGCCGTCTGCACAGCTTGCTTCGCCCTGGCCACCTGAGGAAAAGTCTCTGCCCTGGCCACCCGATGGACTGATGTTTCTGGCCGGGCCATCTGCACAGCCTGTTTCGTTTTGGCCGCCCGACGGTTCGTCTCCGCCATGGCTGTCCGAGGGGTCGTCTGCTTCGCCCTGGCTGCCGGCTAAGCCATCACCCTCTTTTCCTGTTCCCCTCCATGGACCTGGCCCCCCGTCCCTCCCCCTGATCCTTCGTTGTTTCACCTCCCTCCTGAACTCTTTGTTTTGTTTTTGTTTTTTTTCGGGTCTTGGTGCGTCTGGTAGCCGCTCCGTAGAGGGGGGGTTATGTCACAGTGTCTGGTTGGTGTTCCCTGGTTTTCCCCTAGAGGTCTCTCTTCCCTATTCTGTCATCCTTGCGTCATGAACTACATATCCCATAATGCCTACCTGGACTCATTTGATTATTGCACTCAGCTGTTCCCCATTACCTTGTTTGTATCTGTCTATTTATACCCTGTCTGTTTCAGTGTTTGTCATGGAGTCCTTGTTTTATGTCACAGCACTTCTGACGTTTGCATCTGCCCTGTTCTTGTTTGTTTCTTGTGTTTTGGATTGCCTTACTGGATATTTGACCCTTGCCTGGACTAGTTGTGAGTACGGATTACCCAATAAATACTGCTCTTGGAACTTGCCTATTTCCCTGTGTGTGTGTATCGTGACAACCTGTCGTGCCCACGGTCGTGGTGATATTTCCCCCTATAAATTGATTTCCAAGGGCGTTTTTTCCCCCAAACCTTATTAAATAGGTATACATCATCATATATGTCAAGTTCTTAATATTAATCGATAAACTACTCAGTTATTATAGGCCTAATAATAAGGCACTATGGCTGTTATCATTAAAATAAAATTAACAAAAGTCATTAAAAGTCAAAATCTTAATACAGAGGAGAATGCTTTTACCCTGCAATTGCAATTGCATAAAAGTCGTTATGAGATTAATGTGAAAAATAAAACATTTGAATATAGAAATATGAAATGATGGGATCAATTAAACTGTACGTTTAAATATGAAACTAAAACAGCCAGTAGGTGGCGGTAAGTCACTGTCTTAAACGAGTGAGTCATATACAGTTAATGTGATATTGTCCGCACACCTCTTGCGTTTCGTTTGGCCACACCACAAGGTGTCACTGTGGCCTCAAAGCTTCAGCACTGCCACTCTGAGCTTGATTCCTGATGTCTGAGGTAAATCACGCCCCCCTCATTAGCATACGGACAAAGAAATGTATAAATAAATAAATGTGGAAATAAATAAATGTATAAATAAATAAATGTGAAAATAAATAAATGTAGTAGTGCTGGGAAAAAATTAATCACGATTAATCGCATCCAAAATAAAAGTTAGTGTTGGCATAATATATGTGTGTGTACTGTACTGTATATAATTATTTTGTATACATAAATACACACAATGTATGTATATATTTAAGATTTTTATTTATTTATATATAAATTATTCATATTTATATATAATATAAATTATATATAAATGTATATACAGTATATACATGCAAATATGTCTTAAATAAATACATGCATATGTGTGTATTTATATATACAATATAATTATAAACAGTACACACACATATATTATGCCAACACTAACTTTTATTTTGGATGCGATTAATCACGATTAATTTTTTTCCCAGCACTAAAATGTAGACATAAAAACATATATACATAAATAAATGTGGAAATAAATAAAAGTGGAAATAAATAAATGTATAAATAAAAAAAATTAAAAAAAAATTGTGGAAAAATACAATTATACATAAATTAAAATACAATTATACATAAATAAGGAAATAAAAGTATAAATACTAATTTATTTGTACTTTTTTACATTTCTTTGTATATTTATTTATTTATGTATTTTTGCTTGTTTACATTTCTTCGTATATTTATTTATGTATTTATTTATTTATAATAAAGTCAGCTTTGGCATTACATACTTATGAGTTTGATGCATTTGTAACCCAGTAGAATACAATTCTTCAGGTATTGGGTTATCTCATTTTATTTGTTTTGGTTTGGTTCTAATAATGAGCTAAAATGTGATTGAAATATACATTTCAAAATAGTGATGTATAAAGGTGGCTGTGTTCCTTTAAGAACGTCGTTCCTATTTCAAGTTTGATTGCTATATACATGTAAAAACCAAAACGTGGCATTAACAAACAAGTTAGGCGTTTCATTATTTTATTGGTTTATTATGTGAATTAAGTCCCGCCCTCACTGGTGTTTTATGTAACGTGACGTGAGTGGTTGTTCAAGGAGAAGACGGCAGAAAATATGGACAAGTGCGGTCGATCGAAAAGAGATTGACTGAGAGATTGCGGTAACAAAAAGTTGTTAACTGGATAATTCATCTGATTAAAACACTTGTTTGTGACTAGTAACGTGTGTAGTACACACAGGTTTGGAGGGAGTGTTGTTTTGTTTTGTAACTGAGTCACCGTGTATGTTCGCTCGACATCGCGGCCCTGTTTTTTTTTTCCTTTTGTGGCGCAGATCGCCATTACGGACAGTGTTTAAAGTTATCGTGGAGATGACTGTGGAGTGGACGGACTCTAGGACGGAAGACACTAACTTTGGTTGTTGTTCGTTGATGTTTTGACGAGAGAATCGGGAGTTTGTCGGCCGCGAGGGACGAGTCTATGTTCATCATCAGAGAGGGCGCAGCCGTGGGCGATATCGCGGAGGCCTACTGCTGTGCAGAGGAGTCGTCAAGGGGGTAATCGTTCAGAAAAAACTGAAGCTTCCCCGGGCGCCGCCATTGATTAGCAGACCATCACCTGCTGTTAGCATTCCATTGACTCCCATTCATTTTGGCGTCACTTTGACAGCGAATAACTTTACATCTGAGGCGTTTTAAGACTCCATTTGTCTTTATTTATTTCTAAAGAAACACGAAAATGTATAAAAGGCTCTATTACCTTGCATCTTACGTTATGGCCCCGTAGAAGCAGTTTTTGTAAAAATAGGCTAACGATTGCGTCATAACCACGTGACTCTCTGTCGCACAGTAGAGAAATTACCGTATTCACCTTATTTTTAACGGAAATACGGACCCAGCCAGTTGACGGTATTTTGTGCGAGACTTCCGGTCAGGCACTTCCGGTCACTGGCGAGCTAACTCACTTTTCACCGTGGCGGTTAATCAAACAAGTGTTCGTAACAACTAACTCATCGTTATGGCTTCGAGGAAGACCGGGATTGTTTGTGCAGTTAGAGGATGTCATAATTAGGGTTCGAAATGACATAGGACTTTTGGGGGGTCCCCTAAAATTTAATTATTAAATTATTAAAAATTCTGAAGACTACCTTGCTACACTATATACTGTAGGCAAAATTATATGGACCAATGATGAAGGTGGGATAATGGTCTTGGGATGTTTTTCATGGTTTGGGCTAGGCCCAGTATTGTAGTGGTGTCTGGAGAAGTGGCTATAATCTAACAGGTAAACCTCTAACTCTGGAGCAACAAAGTTACAAATTCTTTTTCTCTCCATGATGCAGGATTCTAAATTAAGAAAAATAATATTAGCTTCCTAGATAGCTTACCAAGCTCTCATGTATACTCATTCATGCTTAAATCACATTCACTTTAATCAACTCACAGACCTGGGGTGCGTTTCCCGAAAGCATCGTTGGCCAACTATGGTCGCAAGTTCATCGCAATGTCCATTGAACTCTATTGGTAACGACGGAACTTGCGACCATAGTTGGCCAACGATGCTTTCGGGAAACGCACCCCTGGTTATCTTTCGTAATCACTGACTGGAAAAGTAGGTTGTTATGCTAGCTTTGAATAACTAGTCTAGCTGCTAGGTCTGCTATGGAAGCTTGTTTCCGCCACAGAATAAAACATTTTAAAAGAAAATTGCGACTTTTTATCTCACAATTGCGAGTTTACATCTCGCAATTCTGACTTTATTTCTCAGAATTGCGAGATATAGTCAGAATTGCGTGAAATAGTCGCAATTGCGTGTTATAAAGTCAGAATTGCGTGAAATAAAGTCGCAATTGCGTCTTATAAAGTAAGAATTCTGACTCTTTTTCTCGCAATTGCGACTTTATAACACATAATTGCAAGTTTATATCTCGCAATTCTGACATCTTTTCTCAGAATTGTGAGATATAAACTAACAATTGTGATATATAAAGTCCAATTCTAAGGAAAAAAAGACAGACTTTTTTTTATGTTATTTTTTTTTACCTCAGAATAGTTTATATCTCACAATTCTGACTTTATAACACGCAATTGCGACTTTATATCATGCAATTCTGATTTTATATCTCCCAATTGCGTATTATAAAGCCAGAATTGTGAGATATAAACTGAAAAAAAGTCAGAATTTCAAGTATATTTCTCGCAATTGCGGGTTTATATCTCATAATTCTGACTTTATAACACACAATTGCAACTTTATATCACGCAATTCTGACTTTATAACCTGCAATTGCGACTTTATATCACGTAATTCTGAGATAAAAAGTCAGAATTGTAAGATGTAAACTCGCAATTGTGAGAAAAAAAGTCAGAATTGTGAGATTAAAAAGTCGCAATTACCTTTTTTATTTTTCACTCTGTGGCGGAAACAAGCTTCCATAGTCTGCTGTTAGCTGGCAGATCATTTGGCTTCATACACATAACGTTACAGATAGCAAGAAACGTTGACAAACGTAGGCTACGGACCCTACTCTTCTAATCATTACACTGGATATCTAGTTAATGCAACTTTTGATATAGGAACTTGAACTCCTAATATTTTACTATAAGCAATTATGGAGATATAAATATAATCGAAGCACTTACAGGATTTTCATTCAGGATTTCACTCTTTGTTTCGTTTTGCCGCGTTCAGCTACAGCACATGTCTGTGGGAGCACCACAACAGCAATCTGTGACGCTGTATAGGAACTCACTCGGCTATAATAGCTGCCCTGATTGCTGCCTCGCGCTAGGAAATAAATTAATTACTGTTATAAATATAAAACGTCACTAAAGACCTAGAATTTTCACAATCATTTTTAATGTTAAAATACATTTGTCGGGGACCCCCCAAAATCCAAAAATAAATTCTTATGGGGGGTCCCTAATGACTTATGGAGGGTCCGGGACCCCCCCAGACCCCCCTCATTTCGAACCCTGGTCATAATAACTGGTACAAAATAAAGATTTTACTTGGAGCAGGAGTGTTTTAATCATTGAAATCATTGACATTTGAACCATCAGGCGCCCTACGACCGACACACCGGCTGCGTGGCGTGAGCGTGGCGTTTCTGTTGCGTTTTCCATGTCTTTGCACACCAGAAACGTGTCTGACGCGGCGCTGCTGCTGCTAGGTGACATATGAGAAGCCTCATTGGTGATATATTCGACATATGGGGAGAGAGTTGTGGAAGGCTTATACTTCATGTTAAACATAATATATAGCAGCAAAGACAACGTCGGTAGTGTTGACGGCAAAAAAGGCAACAGAATATTTCGTTCTGTATTGACAGGTGCAATATTTGAAAATCGATAATATTTTTTTAATTACATTTATATCTGCATTTATGTCAAAACCTAAACTTTCAAACATGAAAATGTAATTTATTAATATGTATTCATGTCAAAATTACATACAAACATCTTTTCCTATTCTATTTCGCTTCCAAAACGCTTGCTTGTCGCGTGAAAAATAGGCGTTGATTCTATTTCTAGCATGCACGCGTTTTGACGTGCGTCACGCAGGCAGTGTGCAAGCTCTAACCTGTTAACATGGGAGCCGAAATAAAAAGGGACACGCCACGCAGCCAGTGTGTCGCTGGCTTGAGGTTAAAAGCTTTACATTTGAAGAAACCACCGAAACGACCGTATGTTTGTTCTTTCCATTTCGTGAACACAGGACCTACAGAAGACCACCCGATACTAGAAAAGTGGCTGGGCTTCGAAGTCTCAATAAAAACTCCAAGGAGAAACAAAATCATTATAGTAACCTCTGTATAAAATCTAGTCATCATGGCATAATGGCATGATCATGATCATGGCATGTATTTTGTATGATTTACAATTATTTATAGCCATCTACTTATTGCTATCCTGTGCTTTGGTTGCATTCTGATGGCATTATTAAAGGAGAACTCCAGTCAATTTTAACATTGAGCTAATTTTTTTGTACATTTGGAGTGCTGTCAATACAGAGAACAACGACAAAAATCGGTGTTGCCTACACCATGTTATCCTCTTTTTAAAATTTGCACCCTGTTGACTTCAATGGGGCAAGTTTTAAACCTGCTTTTAGCCTCTTAACATCCTTGATGTGTCATTACAAGTGCACAGGTCATGTGAGTGATTCCTTCGGGGTGAACGCGGGTCAATCTGACTGCAGTAGATGTGAAAGATATTAATAAAAATGATGTTTATTCAGCCAGTGCTCATACCTGTATTTACATCCTGTTTTCGGTCGAAGTCCATAGTAATCGATTGTCGAGTTCACGCGCGTGATCATAGGTACTAAACCAATGCGCGTGAACTCGACAATCGATTACTATGGACTTCGAACGAAAACAGGATGTAAATACAGGTATGAGCACTGGCTGAATAATTCAGAAAATATCGTTTTTATTCATATCTTTCACATCTACTGCAGTCAGATTGACCCGCGTCCAGGGAAGCAAGGAAACAGAAGTGCCGCACAAAAACCGGACATTGGACCCATATTTACTTCCGCGTTCGAAAATAAGGTGAATAGACAGGAGGAGAAGCTCGCGGGCGATCGGGGGGACGTGGAGGCAAAATGACAAAGTAATTAATCAGAATACTTAGCAAAAGTTTCTCCTGCTCCCCGCTCATGGACAGCTCCTACTCACACTCTCCGTCTCTGCAAGTTTCAGAAGGGAATGATTCAGATTTCGCTTGGCACAGCTACTAGAAGACAGACGGGTTGCTGACGTCACATCTACGTCGTCAAGCTCAGTTTGAGTCTGCGCAGTACGCTCAGCCATCAGGAAGTGAGTGCTTCTAATTGACTTTGCTTTTCTCCGTTGAATCCAAAGGGGTCGTTGTGTCCATTTCTTTTACTGTCTATGGGAGTCGTTTGCCTGTGTTCATCGGCGCGCAGCAACGAGCGCAACGGAGGAAGATTTCCTGGGATTACTCGGAGTGCAGCTGAGTTACTTAGGGTTACCAACTGAGTTCAGGTACCTTTTGTGTATGTTTGTTTTTCCCGCTCAGGAGAGTGAAGCGGCTAGTTTATTGTTTCAAAGGCCCCCACGTATCCCAGCAACGTCTCAGGCCTGCAACAGTGTGTGTGGGTTAACAACTAAAGCCGAGTTCAGACTGCACGATTTTCAAAGTAGTCGGGTCACTGTTCTTTTCACACTGCGTGACTATCTGGGGTAACATTCAGTTGCTGGTGTGTTCACACTGCACGATGCATCGGCAGGAGGTTTCACACTGCATGACTTTCAGGAGGAAGAATCGCCGACAACTCCTGTCTGGCCCGCAAACTACGTTTCGCAACCCAACACACACGCGAGAAGTGATAAGGAAATAACGCAAAATAAGCACGCCGCGTGTGTAAGACCGCAGTTCTCGTGCGAGTTTGAAATTGTTATTAAAAATGATAGCCTGCAAGAAGCTTGCGATCCAAATTGTCTGTGCACTGATTTGCAGCGAAAAGGAGAAAAAGAAAAACACATTATGCGTGAGGAAATGGCTGGGAAGACAAGGGGAGCAAGGACTGTGTGTTCTGCAAAGAGAGTTGGGGGTAAATAAATAATGTTGCAATGTGCTGCTGTTGCTGCTGGTCAAGCAAATGTTTGTGTTTTGTTTCTGTTTGATATAATTGTAAATATATCTATTAAAATACTGATATTGTGATCTATAACTGCTCCCCGAACTCCCCGCTGCTCTGTATCTTGCTCTCTCATTGGCTGCCGGTCATCGCCGATGTAGTTTTCAGTCAGAACACTTTTCACACTGCAGGATTTTGAATCGCCGACAGGTCCAGATATTTAGCATGCCAAATATCTCACGGGCGTCGGCGACTCGTCGGTGATTCTCTCAGATCGCGTCTTTGCTCATTCACACTGCGTGATTGTCACTCGCGTGAACGAGCACCGATTTGCCTGTGATTTCGGGCATTTGTCGGCGATTTCTCAAAACCTGTCGGCGAGCCAAAATCGGGGCTAAAATCATGCAGTCTGAACTCGGAATAACTGTTCTGTGTGTGTGTGGGGTCCCACAGTGTTTCGTTATCATTCTTATTGTGGTTATTCAGTGCCCTTGAATTTTTTTTTTTTTTTTTTTTTAATCAGTTCATCTGTAGTGGAAGTGTGACAGACACATTCATTTATTTTGACATATAATATATTGCCTGTTGGGTGTGATATTGTGTCCAGTTGTGAATTGAGATAAAATTTGACTGTGAATTACTCACACACTGTTTAATTTATTATATGAACTAATTTGATTTATTTTTATTTTATACAAATTAAATTTGTTACATTTGGTCACTTTCAAAGACTTTTATTCTATAAATAGGATTTATAAATAAGTCAGCTCATAACTCTGTTGAATAAAGAGGAGTTTATAAAAGGAGGTTTTATCTAGTGTTGTTGTTAAATTAAATATTACTGGCCAGCCGAACATGAGAGTGAAAATATAAGGAAAACTCTATATTTCAGCCTCCTCGTCGGGGAGTGCCGTTTTTTTTCCATATCTCCACACTGAGGTGTCGAGATCGTGGAATAAGCCGGTTTCTATTTATGTGTTTAATCCCTAAACTTCTACTATAGTAATGTTATGGGTATTAAGTATCATGGTATGACAGTGCCTTGGGTTAAAGAGACGCTTGCGAGCTATCTCTCTCCTGGGTCGGCGTCATCATAACCCCAACGTTACCCACCAGCCATCATAATAATAAATCAATATTATTAGGCAGCACTGGTAGGTAAAGTATATAAGGACATGGATGAATGTGAGGATGTAACAGCACTGACGCTTTTTGAGAATTGCGTTGCGCAACAGATAAACTATACCGGGGAGGGACGGTTTCGAGAAATCATTTCTCCTCGGCGTCCTCTGGGTGGCGACTCTCTGAGGAGGGTCGCAGCGCTGCCAGTTCGGTTGTTTCCTGCTGGTGGCCACGGAGTGATATATATATATATATATATATATATATATATGTATATATACAGTTTTTCTGATGTAAAGAAAAATTAAGATAAAATATGTCTGTTCTTCTGGACGCTCCGCTTTCAAAAAAACTAAGAAATAAACTCGTCAGCGGCGTTCCAGATGTTTCTTCCTCACCGATCTAATGTTCCTGAGACTGCTGGGAGGGAGCAGTCTCAGCCTACTTAAGCTCCTCGCAGCATAGAGTGCGGCAAAACAGAGATTCGCCATCTGGGCTCATCCACAATTGGGGGGGACCTGTGTGGCGGTCGCCGTCTAGCCAGTTAGAGATATGCAAGATTTGAGGACTCTAAAATAGCTTGGAAGAAGAAGCCCTGACGCCGAGGCTGCAGGCTTCTGAGGGTGGTCCCCTCTGGGGTAGGGACGGTTTTGAGAAATCGTTTCTCCTCGGCGCCCTCTGGGGTGTGACTCTCTGAGGAGGGTCGCAACGCTGCCAGTTCGGTTTTCCTGCCGGTTCGCCGTTTCAGGACACCGAGGTGTCAGCGTCCCCAAACGATCCTCCGAGGAGTAGGGGTGCAACGGCTCAAAAAACTCACGGTTCGGATCGTTTCTCGGATCAGAGTCACGGATCGGATCATTTTTCGGATCGGCAAAAAAAACACTTTTAAATTATTTTAAAATATATCTTTTAAATATATAAAATCAACTTAAAGTGCACAAGGCATAATATTTTCTTTTTAAAGGGGTGGTTGATTGCTATTTCACTTTTTTCATTTTAAATAGTGTGTAATGTTGCTGTTGGTGCATGAACAGTATCTGCAAAGTTGCTGCGCTGAAAGTTCAACGTAAGCGGAGATATTGTCTTTTAAAAATCAGGAAGTTTAATGCCTACAAAAACGACTCGAATGGGACTACAACGAGATACTTCCCGGGTTTTATACGTAACTAACCCATACATTTACATCAACCCTCCCTCCGGAACATGTTCTGCTGTCGAAGAGGAGGAGTTGTAGTGGAGAGCTGTAGCCGTCAAAGTGTTATTTTCACCCAGCTGTTGGGTCTTCTGTGTTCAGGCTTCCTACAGTCGCTGTAGTTAGTCAACAATGGTTAAAATTTATGTTTGATTATGTCCTGACAATTAAAATCGTAGTTTAGCTCTCTGTTCTGCGCATTTTACGAAAGACAGCTTCCAGAATCTACACGAGTTCAATGTCGGATTCAACAAGAAACTATTACTCCAACATGAAGCAGTTACAGCTTTAAAACCAGAGGCAGCAGTTGTTGGGCCACAACCTGCAAGTAAGATTGAATCATTTTAAATGTATTTGCCTGTATAATTTAAGACGTAATGTTTTAGTTTTATCAAGGATGTAAAAAAATGCCAGCGCTGGCTTTAGTATATGAGAGATGCGTACAAACATTTTGGACCCGAATTTGTACAAATTTTGTAAACGTATTTTCCATGTATAGGCCTACTTTATGACGTAATTTTTTTATTTGATCAAGAACGCAAACCAATGCCAAAGCTGTTTGGTTATAGTAGCTAGTTAGTTCGATGCTATTTTGTGTGTATAAGAAACGTGTACAAACTTAAAAAAATTATTGCAACAGCAAACTTCAGCTGCTGTTATCACATGTACACCTAAAGAAAACGACAAACTGAGTAAACTACCGGTAAGTTTTGTGAATAGTTAAACGGTTGTTCATTCTATCAATTAAACAATATCTTTAAAAAACGGCATTACTCAGTCATGTATTAAGTTATATTAAATGTTTAATCAGGGGGAAACCGTATCTCAAAAGCTAACAAACAGCAGTAGCATTTTCAAGTAACAGCGAATGGAAATTCTTTGAGAAAATATTAATAATAAAAAAAAATTACCATTCAGAAACGTTTAGTAAGAGCCGTGTTTGCGGAGGTTCTGCTTGACTCTCTTCATCACCATCTGATTCTGGCTCAAACTGATGAGGCAATATTGACATTTGACCGGGTCTGGAGCACATGCAACTGTCGCCCGTAAAGGTAATGGGCGTGAAGATTCCGGACGCAGTTTAGCCAATTACAACACACCGGCCGAACTAACGAATCTGAGCTCATTGCCTGTTTCTGAGGGAGTGGTTTCATAGAATCAGGAAGTCAACCGGTCGTTCAAATGACAGAGGAGGAAGCAGCTTACAATAAAGGTGAAATTTATGAAAAATAAGTTTTTTAACAAACGAAACACGAAGACATGCCCATAAACACAATCAAGCAAAGAAAAAAGGCAGTAAACCACCCCTTTAACATAATTAATGAAAAACAACTTAAAGTGCAACATAAAAAGGAATCTCCTTCCTTTAAACATGGACCAATGCTTTGTGTTTCCACTGTCATATAGGGCTATCAAAATTGCTCAAAAATGACGTTCGAATATTCCCTCTGAAAAACACATATTCGAATTATTCGAACATCTGGTTGCGCATTTTGTCAATGACGCACATTATGTCAATAACAGGACAAATTAATACAAAGAGACATAACTACTTGTATAGGTAGTTCATTTAAGTTTAAACATATTTGACAACGTATTACCTACACAAAAACAAGTAAATCAACTAATGGCCAAGACCGCAGACCTCACTCTCGCTCGCTCGCACTCGCAGGCACTCTTTCTCTCTCTCTCGCCGTCACCCATGCTGCGTTCACACCAAACGCGAATAGAGCGTCTGGCGCGAGTGATTTCAATGTAAAGACGCGTTTACGCACGTCTGGAGGTTTTGCGGCGCGAATGAGGCGTCACGCTCTCTGCGGTTCATAACGCTCGCCATGACCACGCTGTGTGTGGACTGAACATGCTCAACTTTTTTTTTCATAAATCAATCCGCGGATCACGTGTGTGCCGAACCGAAGATATTGATCCGAACGGATCACGGATCAATGATGATCCATTGCACCACTACCGAGGAGGGTCGTAGAGCAGTCAGTTCGGTTTCCCTGCCGGTTTGCCGTTTCACGGCGCCGAGGTGCCTGCGAGGAGGGTCGTAGGAACAAAGCTAGTTAGAGGTAGGCAAGATCTGAGTACTGTCGTTATCTCTAATAAAACTTAGACAAGAAGTCCTGACGCTGACGCTATCAGGCTTCTGAAGGTTCCTCCGGGGTAGGGACGGTTTTGAAAAATCATTTCTCCTCGGCACCCTCTGGGGTGCGACTCTCAGAGGAGGATTGCAGCGCTGCCAGTTCGGTTGTTCCCTGCCGGTTCTCCGTTCAGGGCACCGAGGTGTCAGCGTCCCCATGCGATCCTCCGAGGAGGGGCATAGAACGGTCAGTTCGGTTGTTCCCTGCCGGTTCGCTGCTTCAAGGCACCAAAGTGACTGTTCAACCAAATCCAGAGGCCAGTCTCGAGAGACTGGTTCCCCTAGTAGAATTTCTGGCAGCGTGGAAACTACTGCCATATATTTCTCAGTGGGTCCTGCACACTATAGAAAAGGGCGCCCAGATTTCTGGGGTTCCTCCCCACAGTGGTGGAGCCCGAACAGGCTCTGATTATGGAGCAGGAAGTACTGACACTTCTGCAAAAGGAGTTATAGAAGGGGTTCCTCCTCCCAGCAGATAGTCAGGGTTTTACAGCCGTTACTTCATTGTTCCGAAAGAGGATGAGGGGTTGCATCCTATTCTAGACCTGTGTCAATTAAACAACAGGTTTTAGAATCTCAAGTTCAAAGTATACGTATGCTAATATGTCACAGATTCAATCCGAGGGCTGGTTTGTCACAATAGACTTGAAGGAGCGTGTACTTTGTATCTATCCATCCTCATCACAGGAAGTTCCTGAGGTTTGCTTTCGGGGGCGAAGCATACCAGTATCCATGCCTGATAGCGCTCCGGCGCCATGCCGGATTTCCGGCGTACAGACTTGTCTGCGGGAAAAAAAAAGAAAACAGGTTTGCGTTCGCGTGATCTGACAATTCCCAAGATCTGAGAGGCGCTTTCACTAAACCACACCAGTAAGCCTACTTCAGCCAATCGGTAAAAGGGTAGGGTCTGGTCTTGGTTTTTGGCCAATCAGATTGTTTCAGCAGTCACTCCACGTGCGAATTTGTTGTTTTGTGTTTCCCATACACTACGAATGTGTTTCCCACACTGGCAGCGCGAAACATAGTCAAAGTCATGGAGTGCAACTTTATGAAGCCAGGGGAAGATACCAAACTTGTCGATAAAGGCATAAAGAATAAATTAGACTATCTAACAGAAATTAGCGGAGGATAAACTGACCGTTATGCATCTGTCTGTCTCGAGGGAGCATGCGGGCTATCTTATTACACACCCGGCATCTCGCCAGAATTTAAAAGAAATCTGTCCGACAAGCTTAAGAATAACATGTTTTCACTTAACATTGATGAGGCCACGGACAACGGTGGGGTTCGGTGCATGAATATACACGGAGAATACACGGTATAAAAATGAATAAAACTCGCGTGCAATTTAATTAATGTAATGCGGAACTACTGTTAGATATGCGGGTCCTTTAGGGACACCTAATCTGTAGCCATGCCTTAGCTCCGAAGCCATACCAGAGCCCGTCTACGGAGAGCCTTGGCACTTCCTATTAGCCCCATTGTATCGATCTTGGTTGCAGTTCCATTAGAATTCCACTGGAGGTGATCGCGGGCGAGTGCAGACTGAATGGGAGTCTATGGGGCTAGACGGCTAAATGTGTCTCTTTCACCTGATTGCCTTTGAGAAATCTCAGATTTTATTGTAAGTTTTGCAAGTTCAACATGGGTTATAGGTCGAAAGTTGAATGATCGAGTACTTATTTCTAGGGATGCACCGATGTGAAAATTGTGGCCGATACCGATAACCGATATTAATATTGCTGTTATGGCCGATACCGATATTTACCGATGTCGATATCTCTGTATAGAAAACAAATTTTAATGATTATCAAATAAAGAGCTATTTTCCAAAACACTTTTTTTTTTTACTTTAGAAATGACTGATATTGGGCACCTTTACCTGTATGCAAAATATGTCACACATACGACACACATGCATTTTATTGCATTGCATATAGCCTAATGTGTGCTGGTCAACATGTCTAAAATTAAGAAACCCTTAGAAAACAGGAAAAAAAAAAACAGGAACATTGTGTACAATTAAGATAGGCTACTTAATTTATTATTCCAATATCCAAATATGATACTAAATAGCACAGGGAAAAGGGCTTCTATTTCTGACGTGCTGTCTTTGCCTTTGAACATTGCACATTTTAAACAGGACACGTATTAGCTGAATAAATGTTAGCCAATACAAACATATTTATAGAAAACAGTTGACAATGAATAGACAGGAGTCCAATAATAGCATAACGAATCACTTATTCTAAAAATAATAACAGGCTATTTAAGACGAATCCGACATAGGCTATGGGCTGTTAACAGTAAAACGTCCGTCATTTAACGAATTTTAAAAACACGGATGGATAATACAAAATGCTTTGACATTTTGATAGAAAAAAACAAGCAAGAACAAAATTTAAATTTAGCCCGTCAATTTTTCATTTTACAATTATCTTCTCTCTCTGTGTGCGCGCGTCCGTGTTTGTGAGGGAGAGCTCGCGCAGCACTGATACAACGCCTACTTTTTAATACATAAGTAACGAACGCGCTAGTTTTCATACAAAATAAATATGTAACATAATTAGGTAGGCTACTTTAGTTATTATTAACACAATAACGTAACACATGAAGGCTACGTTTCTCAACACTGAGAATGAATATATAAACCCGTTTCTCCACTCGCGCTTATCAGTAATCCACAAATCACACGTGCTGTCACTTTTGAGAAAAATCAAATCCGAACGGGTATCGAATATCAAACAATATATTCAAATATCTACGAGTCAAAAAACGATCAATCAAAAATGTGTCATGAAGAAGGAAAAAACATAAGTCGCACTGGACTGCGTTAACAATGTTACTGACGGGACAGTTCTCCATTAGCCTACGGACGTCCGTGCGGCACTAAAAGACTGCTTTAAAACTTTCACAGAGACCTCAAACAGAAAGCACAAAGCCTGACTTTAAATTTAATTTCGTTTTGTATTAATTGTATCTTAATTTTGATCAATGTTTCATAAAAAATAAACAAGAAGTAAATATTAGAAAATATTTAATCAGGACATTGAGGCGACGGCGCGTGAATTGAAGCGCGTCTCAAATGAACCGAAACCTACCTGCCTCACAGACCTGAGACATAGCCTATATAGAAAGCTTGAAACATCTATTTTTAAACAGAACAAGAAAGAAAACAGACTGTTCTCTGCTTATGTCATCTGTATGAAATGTGTATTTCTCTCAGGCGCGTTCACTACTGCTTACTGTGCGTTCACACCGCCGCCGACTTGAGCTTCCAAAGTTACCGGAAGTCATTCATTTTCAATGGAAGCTGGCTTCTCTCAGCTGCAAGGAGCGTCAAATTCCTCGGCGTCGCGTTTTGGGCGTTTTGAGCGTTTTGAGCGTCAATCTGAAAGTTGAGAGAAGCTCAACTTTATGGTAATGAGCTATGACGCGGTTCAGCGGCAAGCAGCGGCAAAACGCCAGCAACCAATCGGAATAGACGTCCTTCGCGCTGGCTGATTCCGGAGAAACATACGATGTAAACTTTTGTTCCTACCAAAACATTAGTTCCGAGAAAAAATTATTAATTGCAGAGTTTAACCATCATAGAGTGAAAGTGTATCATTTGCATGTGTTTTAAAGTCCTGTCAGCTTGACAGGGCATAAGAACGAGCAGAGAGAGAGAGAGAGTCCCGGCCGCGCGCGCGCTTACTCACCCGAGCGCTGTCTTGAATGCAGCTCTCTCTCTCCCTCGCGCATATTAATCAAAATCAATTGATACGATGGTGTCGAAAAAAAACTCTCCAGGGATGAAATGTTTTCTGTGCTGACAAATCTTGCGCGATATCCTAAATTGCCGAATGCATTGCTTGTTTTTTCTGTTTACATTTCATGGTGTGACACTTCTCTTCTCCCATGATCGAACACAGAATGCTGCTACGTCAGAGCGGCCAAAGCGTCAACAAGCTTCCTCGTACTTTTTGACAAGCGTCTTTGACTGGGCGGCCAGAGCTTCTTTGCAGCTCAAGTCGGCGGCGGTGTGAACGCACAGTAAGATCACGAGTCAGCATCAGTAACTTCATCTTCAACTTCACACGTCAAATATCGGCCTGTTCACATCGGCCCTATTTTGACATCGGACCGATACCGATGTGTAAAAAAAATGACCATATCGGCCGATATTATATCGGCGGCCGATATATCGTGCACCCCTACTTATTTCTTTTCGATTTCTTACAGGTTGAGTTGTTGTTGCCCATAACACGCTAGCATTCTGCTAATGACTATGGGGCGCCGTTTGTAAAGCGGCTCACGCTGAAAATAACAGCAATATTTTGTCACATTTAGCTTCAAACAATGTTTAAAAAACTGGTATGAATTTTTGACGGTCACTTTTTACCACATTTACAACAATATTTGTCAACTTAGAGATATTTTAAATAGTTAAATCTAAATATTAAATGTTACACCTAAATGTTAAATGTTAAATCTAAATGCTAAATCTAAATCTAAATGTTAAATCTAAATCTAAATGTTAAATATAAATCTAAATCTAAATGTTAAATCTAAATATTAAATCTAAATCTAAATGTTAAATCTAAATGTTAAATGTTAAATCTAAATCTAAATGTTAAATCTAAATCTAAATATTAAATCTAAATCTAAATGTTAAATCTAAATGTTAAATCTAAATCTAAATGTTAAATCTAAATGTTAAATCTAAATGTTAAATCTAAATCTAAATCTAAATGTTGAATCTAAATATAAAGGTTAAATCTAAATGTTAAATCTAAATATAAATATAAATGTTGAATCTAAATCTAAATGTTAAATCTAAATCTAAATGTTGAATCTAAATGTTTGGGTTGAAACTAAATATTTAACTAATATGCAAATTCAAAATGCCGGTAACAGGAAGTGCCAAAATAAAAGCTCGAGGTGGTCAGTGTGTGTTTATAGCATGGTTTATAGTGTCAAATAACGAATAAAAACCATCTCATCCGAGGAAATGGACTCTTGGACATAGATTATCGTGATAATAACTACCTAAAATAATAAACACGTTTGGAGAAACTGTATTTGAAGAGTAGGCTAGTGTAACTTTTATGAAAAGTGCGGGACTTATAACCTGTAGCCATAATAGCCAGCCACTAGGGGGCTCACTTTGACTGAATGTCATGTCATCACTCTCATTACGAAACTCTACAGTTTCTCCAAACGTGTTTATTATTTTAGGAAGTTATTATCGTTATATTATAGTTATTATTATGAGATGGTTTTTATTCATTATTTGACACTATAAACCATGCTATAAACACACACTGACCACCTCGAGCTTTTATTTTGCCACTTCCGGCATTTTGAATTTGCATTTTAGTTAAATATTTAGTTTCACCCAAAACATTTAGATTCAACATTTAGATTTAGATTCAACATTTAGATTTAGATTTAGATTTAACATTTAGATTTAGATTTAACATTTAGATTTAACATTTAGATTTAGATTTAATATTTAGATTTAACATTTAGATTTAGATTTAACATTTAACATTTAGATTTAACATTTAGATTTAATATTTAGATTTAACATTTAGATTTAGATTTAACATTTAGATTTAACATTTAGATTTAGATTTAATATTTAGATTTAACATTTAGATTTAGATTTAACATTTAGATTTAGATTTAACATTTAGATTTAGATTTAACATTTAGATTTAATATTTAACATTTAGGTGTAACATTTAATATTTAGATTTAACTATTTAAAATATCTCTAAGTTGACAAATATTGTTGTAAATGTGGTAAAAAGTGACTGTCAAAAATTCATACCAGTTTTTTTAACATTGTTTGAAGTTAAATGTGACAAAATGTTGCTGTTATTTTCAGCGTGAGCCGCTTTACAAACGGCGCCCCATAAATGACGTCAGCATTCTGACGTCATTGACATTTTAAAAGACTTTTTAAACCAAATAAGTGACTCTAAAAAATCTAACACCCAGCAATGTGTAATTTCTTTGCATCTCCTTTCGAATACAACATTCAAATTACTAGACAAAAAATTATATCCTGAGAAAAGTGGATTTTGAGGGTTTTTCGCCATAGACCTCCATTCATTCTGCACTCGCCTGCGAGCGCCCCCGCATGGACAGAGACGTGTTACTGCAGCCAGTCCAGAAACCGGAAGTAAGCAGAGAGTGCCAATTCTCTTCCTATTAGACATTCTCTGGCCATACTGTCTATGCTCCGAAGCAGGCTGCGATGTAAAGATTGCAATGCTGGAATATGTTGTGTGCGTGTCTGAGTGAGGCGCGGGCGCGATTGAACAGTGATCGAACATACTCCGTCATTTTTTTGTTCATACGGGACATCATTCAAACTGCAAAGTGTTAACTTACATTTGTGTACACTCGCAATATAAAACAACATTGTGCTTTTGTCAAACTGTAAACTCTTGACAAACTGTAACCTACAACTGCCACCCAACCAAAATCTCACACACACACGCACACACACAGTTTAAACGCAGAAATATTTATCCAATCCCATATAAAAACAGTCTGTCAGTGCCGTCTTTTGGACATTCATCATGGTTTTCATTTCTTGTCCTCAAACACAGCACTAATCTGTTTATTTTTAAGTTACACATTCTACATTGGTTATAGAAAATTAAATGTGTTTTTAATGGTAGTATTATTTTATACAGAATTAAATTATTTATAATTGAGCTAGGAATAAAGTTAGTGTTAATTAATATTTTAAGTAAAACAAATATATTGATCTGTAATATAGCAAATTAATTTTAAATTCAGGTACAATTACCAAACATATCTCAAGGTCTTTTTGTCTTTTTATTAATTTAATTAATAAACTAATTATATAAAACTATTGTCAGTGCACTACAAATAAACTGGTTCTATGCCTTTACTTTATTAATAAAACTTATATAAAAAATACAAGGCTTAAGACATTTATTTTCCTTTGGTGGTACAGCCTGAGACATGCAAAATAAAATAAAAATTGCCTTCTGCAATTTTGTTTTGCTTTTCCCTCCGAACCGTGATGTCTGAACCGAGGTCTGAACCGAACCGTGACTTCTGTGTACCGTTCCACCCCAAAATGTACCCATTGATTCTAAATGTACTGGTCCGATTTTATGACAAGGATGCAGGCAGTGTGAAAACACAGCACCTTGCCAAGGGACTATTTATCAAAAAACACCCCTGGATCCCGCTTGACAATTATGTTGATCAGCCATATATCTTGGCTTAGGGGCCCGCTTACCTCCCATGGAAAAAAGTTCAGGCTCAGGATTTTTTTCTACTATCACCCCTGAGTATCGGGTTCTTCCCTTCAGCCTAGGTTTATCACCCCGCACCTTTACAAAATGCGTGGATGCAGCTCTGGCTCCTCTGAGACTCCAGGGCATTCGCGTATTAAATTATCTCGACGATTGGTTGATTTTAGCTCAGTCCGAGCAGATGGCAGTTCGGCATCGAGATGTCGTTCTGTCTTACAGAGGTTGGGGTTGTGGCTCAACCTTTAGGCCCTTAGTGCCAATTGGGCATCGTTTAAATGCCACGGCCTACCTGAGCATTGTGTCTGACCATGTCCATTCCTTTATGACCACCATGTACCCATCCTCTGATGGCTACTTCCAGCAGGATAATGCACCATGTCACAAAGCTCGAATCATTTCAAATTGGTTTCTTGAACATGACAATGAGTTCACTGTTCTAAAATGGCCCCCACAGTCACCAGATCTCAACCTAATAGAGCATCTTTGGGATGTGGTGGAACGGGAGCTTCGTGCCCTGGGTGTGCATCCCACAAATCTCCATCAACTGCACGATGCTATCCTATCAATATGGGCCAACATTTCTAAAGAATGCTTTCAGCACCTTGTTGAATCAATGCCACGTAGAATTAAGGCAATTCTGAAGGCGAAAGGGGGTCAAACACAGTATTAGTATGGTGTTTCTAATAATCCTTTAGGTGAGTGTGTGTGTGTGTGTGTGTGTGTGTGTGTGTGTGTGTGTGTGTGTGTATATATATATATATATATATATATATATATATATATATATATATAAATAATATAATATAATATATATATATTAGCTTGCATTTAATGGATCTGAAATGAAAAATCACAAACCAATAGAATAATCAAACTTTTGTTAACAGTTACATAAAAAAAACTAAAATATTTTTAACAATAAATATAAATAATAATACCAAATAATATTATTTTTCAAGTTTTGTTCCATCAAATAAAATTGTTTGTGCAAAAAACGATCCACAATTATTTGAATAACTGCACACAAAATCACAGAATGGCAGAGGGCCTCTATTCTGCTGCTGCATGTAAACAATTTTTTACTTCCGTTTTAAATTGCTGTGCAAAACAACAGTGCAAAAACAGCAATAGAACGTAATCCAAACTCAAACTGTAAACAACATTTAAGCCCATGTAGCCTTAGGAAACAGTTGTGCAGTGCTATGCAAATTTTAATGTAAAATTGCTATAAATTGCTTTAAAATGCTTTACACACAGAAAATTGGACAGCTGTTTATTTAAGCAAACGTGGCAGGTTTTTCTTTAAGAACAAAAGTTGCTCAGCTTTTTGACAGGAAAGACGGTTCCTCTTCTCATTAAGAACATGAGATGCTGCACTGAATAGTCTCTCACTGTCTGTGCTGGTGCTTGGGGCAGATAAATACTAGCGTGCAATCCGCGCAAGCAATGGAAAGCGGCCTTGCTTCGCGCGCCAGTAGTCAAGGGGATCATCGCTTCTGGCAATGGGTAGTTCAGCTAGATACGTCTCTATTTGTTGTGCGGCTGCGCTTGTTCCAACACCGCTACGAATCGGGGTGCATTCCTGTAAAATTTCGTCAAACATCTCAGAAAGTGAGGGAGTGTATGCCTCCTCACTTGTACATAACCGTTTCTCAGGCACCATTTGCGGTGCGCTCCCCGTCGAGTCTCTTCCTTCACCAGATGTTTCCATCTCCGTCAGCTCTTTTTGTCTCATTTCACGCACTCGCTGCTTTTTCTCTTCGTCAAAGTAATGTTCTTTAAAGCGCGGGTCTAGCATAGTTGCAATACAGTAGAGAGGGTTGGACTCAGTTAAAGCACTTGTTAACAGCCTCCAATAGAGTCTTTTTAGCTGTTTTTACACCTTGATCTGTTTCCAAAGGAATAACCTCTGCAACCGAGGCTTTAGCCGAGCTTATTTCCTTTGTCATTTGTTCGAATGGGGCTAGAAGAGACACTGTTTTCCATTAGCATCCACTGGTGTGCCCTCAAAGTAGCGGGCAGATCGTAATCTGTCATATAGGCAGCTATGACCCGCTTCTGCTCAAGTAGACTTTGCAACATATAGTACGTACTGTTCCAGCGAGTAGCTACATCTTGCTGGAGTCGTTTAGGTGGCATCACAAACTGTATTTGCAAATCTTTCAGTCGGGAATAAGCAAGCAGAGAATGCTTAAAGTGTCCCACAATGTTTCTCCCGATTGCTGTTATTTCTAAAATGCTGCGCTGACTCAGCACTCCCTCATTCATAGCCAACTGAAGCGTGTGTGCCATGCATGGTATGCTGTTCAGTCCACTGTCCTCCATAGCCTTTATCATGTTCCGTGCATTATCTCGGACAATCACATGCACATTAGACTTCTCAATGTGCCAAGTGTCAAGCATTGTAGACAAAGCATCAGATATCGCTGCTGCGGTGTGTTACCCAACAAACTCCCGTGAGTGAAGCAAAATGTTTTGCAATTTAAAATCGGGGTCAATCCACTGCGTTGTTAAGCTAAGCATGCTACTTTGGCTAACGTCTGAGCTCCAAATGTCTGTGGTAAAACTTTAGAGTTTGTATGTCTGTGGACATGAGCTCATGAACGTGTTTTGCAACTCGGTCATACATTGCAGGTAGACATGTTTCTGCAAAATAGCGTCTGCCTGGCAGTGTATAACATGGCTCAATGTGTTGTATGAGCCTACGAAATCCAATGCCCTCCACGACAGAAAACGGCTGGTCATCTAAGGCAATGAATTCCATTACTTTCTCAGTAATGCCACCGCTTTGGCACAATCATCTGCAAATTTCTTAGTCTTTTCAAAGAGTGGCCACCGAGGGTGTTTGGGATGTAGTTGGGGTACTTTTAACCAATGTTGTTTTGCGGTACTCCTCATGTTCAATTGGATGTTGTGATTTCAGGTGGTGTATCAAACCTGTTGTCGAAAAACCTGTTGTCGGGCGGGTGACGTTCATTTTCGGTTTACGTTTTTTGTTTTTGTTTTTTTGTTTTCGGCCCAAAACCGATAATGCCATTTTTGGCCGAACATTTTCGGTGGTCGAAATTTCGGTGCACCCCTAGCAAAAAGTCCCAAATCTGGAGGGAAAATGACAACAACAACAAACAAAAAGTTATTGATCAAAGCAGTTGTGAAAATTTTAAAAGTTGCATTTTATCACACATTGCTGTGTGCCGACTTTAAATCTTTACTGTAGCTCATTTTCATTAAAAAAAAAAACATTTCAACAACAAATACAGATTATTTCAAGATTGCCAGAAGTATTTGTGCATTATTACCACTTCCATTTGCTCGATGGGGTCCTTAAACTTGGAGAAGCTCTCTTGACAGGGACCGGCTGTGACATTGTCGAATATTGTTTCGATCCAGGTCTTCAAATTGTAGTAGAGGAGCTTCTCTCATGTATCTACACTTGCTTCCTTTTCCTGTTGAACACACGATTAGTCTGTAATCTTATGAGACAGAACTGTAGAGAAGACACAGTGACATCAGTGTGTCTTTTTGTGTATGTAAATGTGTTTGTGTATTTACCAATTTTTCTATTTCAGCACTCAAGCGCCTTATCTCTGCCTCTTGCTTAGAGGTGGTAAGCTCTAACACTTTCATTTCATTCAACAAATGTAGTATTTCTCTTTTCTTTTCCTCCATCTCTTTCCCTTCTGCTACCTGCTGTTCTTCTAGACTTTCCTGGAGGAGAGGACGAGAGGGGAGGGGGGGGGATTAAAGATTTATAAGATCTGAGTATACGCATCTTCATTGTGTGGAGGGCCTGTTCGTGTTTGATGGTTGCAGGCCAGCATTCTACTCCATAGAGGGCGACTGGGCGGACTACCGTCTTGTAAACCTTTGCCTTGGGGTGGGTGGGCATGCGTCGATCACAGAGGACACCAGTGACTTGGCTCCAATTCATCCAGGCAGCATTGACTCTTGCTCTGGTGTCTGGAAGGCTGTCTCCATTAGCCGAGAGGGTGGAGCCAAGGTACTTGAACTTCTCCACTTTCTTCAGGTCCTTCCTATTGATGGGGATTGTGCCATCAGTTTGGGCGCCACCTTCCATGTATTCCGTTTCATCCAGGTTGAGCTTGAGGCCGCTTTCGCCAAGGTGGTCATTCCACTGCTGCACTTGGACGTTGAGTTCCTGGTGGGTCTCTTTGGCGAGGAAGACGTCGTCAGCGTACAGCAGCATCCATGGGTGGTTCGTTTGGATGTCGGCTGGTACTGTGTGCATGCAGAGGATGAAAAGCAGCGGCGATAGGGCTGATCCCTGGTGTACGCCAACCCAGATGTCAAATGGTAGCGAGGTTCCAACAGCGCACCGGATGCTGCTTGTGGTACCTCGGAAGAGGAGTTGGGTCCAGCGCACGTACTCTTCCGTGACTTGGTGCAATCGAAGTGTTTGCCATATAAGATCGTGGGGAACTCTGTTGAAAGCTTTCTCCAAATTGAGGAAGGCCATATGGACCGGTATGTTCTTCTCCCTGTGCCTCCCCATTAGCAGGCGGGCTCCATTAGCAGCATCTGTGGTTCCAGAGCCCTTGAGAAAACCGCATTGGCTTGGCATGATACTGATGATAGAGCGTAGGCGGGAGTCCAGGATGCGCTCAAATCAGCTTCATCGTGTGACATAGGAGTTGGATTGGCCGGTAGTTAGTGAACTCGCTGACATCCCCTTTGCCTTTCCAAATCGGCACCGTGGTGCTAGTTGTCCAGGCTTGGGGAAGCTTATTAACAGCAATGATTTGGTTGAAGAGTAGCGTGAGGATTTCTGCGCCTCCGCGTCCCATGAGTTTCCAGGCTTCGGCAGGAATGTCATCAGGTCCAGTTGCCTTCCCGTTTTTCAGCTTCTTGACAGCCTGTGACACTTCGGTGATGGTGATTAGTGGTACTGGGCCAACAACAGGCTCCATGCTTGGTATTGGGGGGTGTTGGAACTCTTCGTTGGAGATTCCGTAAAAGTAGTCGCGCCATCGCTGGAGAATGGCTGGTGGGTCCTGCAGCGGACGGTGGTTGACGTCCTTGATGGTGGCTACTTGGGCGATGGCTTGTGTAGACTGGTGACGAGAGCTGGCTAGGCGGTAGATCTTGTTTGCCCCCTCTGATGTGTTCAGCTCGTCATACAGCTCGTCGAGGAGTTTCGCCTTGGTGGTGGCCACTGCCCTTTTCGCCGCAGACTTGAGGGTCCTGTATCGGTCGAGGTCAGCGGGCTGTCGTGTTCGGAACCAGTTCTTGTAGGCCATCTTCTTTGCCTTGATCGCCGCTTGCACTTCTTCAGTCCACCACCAGACTGCTTTTTCGATAAATCTTCTTCCTGGCTTCGTCTTACCAAGGACAGGAGTGGCGATGGTGTGGATTTGGGTGGTAATCTCACTCCACATGGCTTCTGCTGGGTGACAGGGATTGATGTTGAGGCCGCCAAGGCTGCTGCTAGCTGGCACTTGTGTTCACTCCACTTCCACCACTTGATTCATTCAGGCCCTGTCTTCCGCGCCTGGGGTTGCCGCTGTAAGTTAAGGCGTACATCGAGGATGAGTGGTCGATGTTGGGGACCAATGTTGTCCGATGGGATCACCTTGGTGTCTAGGGCGAGCTTGAAGTCACGGCGATGGAGCATCCAGTAGTCGATCTGTGTCGTGCCCCGTCCATGGGCAGGGAGCCCTAGCTCACTTCCCACGCCATCCAGATTGCTGGACTAGCTCACCTCTGGCAGAGACATAGTTCGGAGGAAGCCTGACAGACTGCGGTCGGCTGGAGATCGTGGACCTTTCCTGTTGACGATACATAAGAATAAGAAAACACCTTAATACAATGCTCCACATATGAACGCAGGCTTAATGTTAATAACGACCGTGACTGATGATGGTTGAAAAAACACATTCAATACTATGATAGCTTTCTTACCTTCATCTGAGCAGGACTGACACGTGTCTGGGGCCTGAGCTTGCTCAATGTATTACTATACATTCTCTACGTTGATCCAAAATCCTACTAGTAAAATCTTACGATCTGAAACCGTACACAGATCAGAAAGCTCTAAAGTGCAATTCAACTGTACTTGTACACAGATCTGGAAATAGACACAGATTAAAACGGATATAAAACTGCACACTTAGCTGATTCAAAATTGCACACTGATCAAAAGCTGTAGACTGATGCAAAAATCATATATCGACACTGAACCGCTATATTAAAGCAACTAGTCAAGTAGGACGAGTTTAGCCTTTGAAGCCTGCAGCTCTGTGACGTGTCGACAGGGTAACGGCGTTATGTAATCAGGATACAAAAATCCAGTAACTGTAATCTGTTACAGTTACGTCAAAAAACGTCGTAATCAGATTATAGTTACATTTTGAAAAAAGGGGGAATACTTTCAGGATTACAATGGTTTAATTTAAAACTAAATAAATAAGTATTTTGGCATAATAACACTATATTAAAGCAACAACATGGAACTTTTCAACCTTCATAATATATTTCCAAGACCCTTGTGACAGTACATCGACTTACAGTAGGTTGAATGAGACGTCTGCCAGAGCCTGACGGGGTCTGTATCGCTTTTACTGGCACTATGTAACTTCGGGGTGCGGGTAGTAACCAGCGCTCAAAAAGAACTACAAAATTCGACTGCTTTACGGCATACGTCACTTCGCCCAACACTTCCTCAAATGTGGCCAACCAGCGCGTTTGTTTTCGTACTTCTGTTTTCGTCATGGCTGAAGCAGCAGCGAAACGTAAGAAGTCCAAGGTTTTGTCGGAGTAGAGTCGGAAGAGGAAAAGGGAGAGTGATAAACTGAAAGACAGGACGAGGATCAATATTGGTCGAGCGTTTGCTCGCTGGCGTGAGCTAATGGAGTTAGGAGTGTTACCAGACCGATGCTGACTTGGCCGTCATACTGTTGAACTAGTAAGTAACTGTAAATTGCTTGCATACTATCTTTAGTTTTTCTAATCTGTTGTCTGCCTGGCTACGTTACGGAAACTGGAAATCTGGTCCTCCATTTATTTATCTTCATGAATCAGCTAGTAGATGAGCGAATTATCAATCTGGTAGCTAGTAAACACTAACATGCGTTAGTTTTAGATGGTTAGGATGCTATCGCTATTATTCTCGTTCAGATTTGAGCATTGTAATCGACATGCAAATCGCAAATGTTTGAGTTAAAATGTTTAGTCTACTAAATATGTATAAATTATAAAAGGAGGAAGATTAATAATATTATCATTGCCCATATGAAAAAAAGCCTACATGCTTCATATACAGTAACCGTAAATCATTTTACGACAGCGGTAATGGACAATTCCGCTTCCAACCTGTAGGGCGACCGCAGAGGAAAAGTTCCATGATGTTGCTTTAAGCGCTGCTTTGATTATACAGTAGTTCCTGTTTCTGTTGCCAGTAATGACTCACGTGTGCCACGCGCTGGTGCATGTGCAAATAACAGCTTTCTACAATCTCCTCAGACGCAGATTGAATCACTGCTGCTAGTAGAAACGATGCTGCCTGCGGGTAAAATCGCTTTTAATTCATGGAAATTCCGCTGCTATTTTGTAGAAATTAGGAGAGTAGCTTTTTTAGTACCCAAAATGTCCTTTCTTATCTTTCCTCACGTAACGGGATGTTCGCTGTCTAGGTAATGTAGGGAAACTCCCACTGCCAACGCCCCACGTCCAGTCAGGCAAATTAAGAAAGATCACGGCTTTATTCAACATGTAGGGCTATTTTAAAATAAACTATGTAGATTGTGTAAAAATTTTAAATGTTGTGTTTTTATTTTTTAGTTAAAGATTAGTTAAAAATAAAACAAAATATGTAATACCATACATTAGCCACTAGATGTCTGTATAGCCCTTTGCATAAACATATTCAGGCATGTGTGTATATTTTGCAAATATTGTACATTGGACCAAATTCGTAATAATAATTTTTTTTATATATATATTTCTTGTTTTATGGTGCTTAATTTAACCCCTTGTTTGAGTCTTAAATATAGACACCTTCTACCTTATTTTGTTTATTCTCAGGTTAGGTAAAGTCAGTCGAATTCGTTCTAAACAAGTATATAAATTTCCATACTTACAATTCAATCGAAAGACTGCTCCGTGGTTTAGTTCAGCGCAATATTTAGTAAAACAGAGACTTAAGGCAGGCGAGCTTCTTAATTTCAATTATATGTATTTTTTTTATTAAATACAGGTTAACTAGTTTACATAAAAGGTACTAATATATAAAATAAAAATAAAAGCAAATCCAAACCAAATAATTTGCAAGCTTTCATCTTCATGAGGCGCAATGGCAAGGCATCTAACACCGGAGAGGCCGTCCTTGGTGAATCAGCGTCTGACTGGACATGCCATCCCAGCTCTTTTAAAGTCCATCAACTTTTGGACATCTTCAGAAATCTCCTCCTGGAATCTCCCTAAAACTTGTTCATTGGTCATCCTCTCCTGGAAACCCCCTAGGACTTGGTTATAAAGCCTTTGTCTCTCCGTCCTCCTTTTTCTGGACCTTTTCTTCATCGCTGTATCTTCTGTGTCTCGTCCGCAACACATAGACGGTAATGATTGCATTTTTCTTCTTTCTTTGGTAAAGCTCTTTCTAATACATTTTCAATTTCTCTCTACTCTGCCATATGCTTAATAAATGCTTACAACATTCAGTGTGGTCTGTTTTTCTTTATAAACCATCTTCTCAATAAATGTCTTTACATCACCAATTGCAGTGTCTCTTTTTTATAAACCATCTTCTCAATAAATGCTTTACAAACAACAGTTGTGGTGTCTTTTCTATAAACCAATAAAACAATTTATCAAAACATGTCTCAGTGTCTTTTTTCTTTAAACCAGATTCAAGAGTTTCTTATAAAAACTCTTTGCAGTGTGTTTCTTAACAATAAGGTTTCTTATAAAAACCTTATTCAGTGTTTCCATATGATAAGGTTTCTTATAAAAACCTTTTAAAGTGTTTTCATATAATAAGGTTTCTTATAAAAACCTTTTACATTGTTTCCATATAATAAGGTTTCTTATAAAAACCTTATACAGTGTTTTTCTTATACAACACTTTTCTTACACAAAGTTACAATTATACTTAATACCCTATTAGAAGCCTATATATTATGAGGCATAAAAGAATAAATTGCATGTTTCACACAACTATATATATATATATATAATACAATAAAACAAGTTAGTCAATCTATAAAACAATATATTTTAGAATATAATAATGCAGAATTTTAGTTTAGCACTAATACACTTTAAAATGGCATGTATGAAGGACCAAATGCTGAGTTTTTCCCACATTCTGTAATGAGCTTATAAACAATCACTGATAGGTATTATTTTGTCAAACATTGCTATTTAAGCTGTGATAAGATTTAAGATTATTATTATTTTGATTAAGATTTATTGCTGCAGCTGCTCTTTGACTAAAAACATCATATACCTAAACTGCGCTGTATTGACACTTAAAGTGGAGCGTAAAGTTGACTCATTTGAACGATTCGTTATTCTGAATCAAAAAACTATTACACACGAGTGTGGGAGTCAGAATGGTTCATTTAAAGAGCCGATGCTAAAGAGTCATTTGTTAAATGAACACACTTATGCTAAAAGTTAACATACTGTGCTGAAGGAAACGCTGGTTTCTTAAAGACGTTTAAGCACACCGTCACGCCATGAGAACTTTGAGAGCTATTACCTCTTTCTCACTCCCATACTTTGTAGCTGCATTACCCCAAAAGGTGGGGAAGAGATGCTCTCTCATGAATTTATCAGGATTTGTTGTTGCTCGTACTGGTACACCTTTAGCTGAACTAGCAGTGATCCTTATCTGTCTTGCACTATGCCAAACCTCTGACAAGCTCTGATTTTGTGTTTGAATCTCCAATACAGCTGCCTGGTCGCTGTTCATCTCCATGTAGTTGCTGTAAAATGCTTTACATTTACTGCAAGTCAAAGTCTCCCCATGTGGCTGGTGGAGTTCTACACTATCAATGTCATCTGCTTGCTCTGGTACATTTGCATTGTAGCACTTTTCTAAAAGACTATTTTTTAGATCAAACAGAGCTTTTGTATCTGAAGAACTGACTATCTCTGAAGTCATGATGTGTGTCATAGCATGGTGTAGATGCTAGCCTTTCTCCCTCCCTTGCTGATGACGCACCATATATATACATCCTCAGCTCTGTGATGTTTAAATGTTATCTGGCTGATTCGTTTCTGTTCATGATTTCTTCTGGTCCCTGCATTCCATCTACGCTGCTCATCAGTGCAAGATATCCCTGTCATACCACTGGCCACTGCAATCTGCACCTTTCAAAAATCACAAAATATTAACTTTTTCACCTATTGCACAGTACTATCACATTAGCACTAAAAGCGAAATAATTGTATTGTATTTTCATTTTTTATTGTTTAAATATTGCTGTGTAAAAATAAATTATTCACGTTGAATCACGCTGCACATAGACTATTTAAATGTATTTACTGTACTAGCAATGTTGCTCTATTTATTTGATTTGATTTGATTCAACTTTATTGTGTATATATGTATGTATATATATATATATATGTGTGTGTGTTATGGGAAATTTTGATTTTCATTGATTTACAGTATTGATTTTCATTTAATTTCAGTAAGACATTGAAATGACTCTTTGCTGGACTGTATGTGGTCTGCCAACATATGACTAATGTGTGTGTGTGTGTGTGTGTGTGTGTGTGTGTGTGTGTGTGTGTGTGTGTGTGTGTGTGTGTGTGTGTGTGTGTGTGTGTGTGTGTGTGTGTGTGTGTGTGTGTGTGTGTGTGTGTGTGTTTTTAAACACTGGGAAACAGGTGAGACGTCAGGAGGAGGCAGATTGAAAAGGGACCTCTGACCCCTAGGGTGAGAGGCCGCCCAATTTAGAACTTGTGAGTTTGTAAGAATAAACTTAGCAGTATCAGAAAACTAGCAGGGAAGCCTCTCCTTGTTGAGATAAGGGCCTGTAAGCAGGAGACCTTGAAAGCAGTATAAAGACTCCTCTGCCCTCCCTCTCGTTGTCGCACTTGTTCCACAGACTGTACTGGTGACTTCTGTGTGGCAACTGGGCCTTCTTGCAAGAATAAAATACTTTTTAATGATCATTTGAATTTCAGAGTGTCTCTTACGCAGTTGATGATTGTTTGATGAATTTTTGCCACAACAATTTGATGTCAGAAGAGTGGGATTCCTTGGATGTGCCCTTCGGACCCGAGAGCGAACAGTGAATTGGCCTCCTGGACTCAGAGTCACAGCCCTACCCCGAATAGTTTTGAGGGACGAGGGGCCGTTCTGCCGGGGTCCGGAGGAAGCAACCACTGGAATTAAAGTGAAAACGAACCCGTGGCAACAAAACATCTCTGGTAAGAGACAGCTAAATTCTTTTCTTTTTGGGGGTTCAAAAATGATGAGTGAACGTGAACCATGTTGGCTGAATTTGCTTTTGGTACGAGCAGAGAAAGTTTTGAGTGAGAAACTGATCTGACAGATTCAGACCGGTTTCTACGAAAACACTAGCTTGTAGGTGGACCAAAGTGCCACAGGTGATTCATATAATCACAGAGCATATTTGCTAAAACCTGGCCGATTTTGGGTGAAAAAAATCGGATCTGTTGAAGACGTTTGACGGATCAGTAAGGCACGTGTCAAAAGAGTTAAATCCAGAAGGGAGATTCAGCCAAAATGGGGTCATCTAACAATAAATGCGACCGGTTTTGTACACCGGTTTACAGTCAAATGAAGAAAAATTATGGTAAAGTTGATTAAGTACCAAGATTTTCCCAGGGAGGGAATGTTAAGTGTCACTAGGCTGACAGCGGTGAGAGACTCGATGGAAGAGGGAAGTGAAAAACAAAAGGTTGTTGTGTGTGAGACGTGTGTGTGGATTGTAAGCAAACAATCGTGTACTGGTTAGATGAGGCAGAGCGAAAAGAAGGGAAAAGGATGCAGAAGGAACTAGCATGTAGGGAAAGCTGAGAAGAAATATAGTAAAATGTATGTTATGAAAATACAATTTCTGATAGAATTTATGGAACTATTTATGAACGCCTGTTAAGACAAATTAAGTGACAAAGATGAGGAATGAACAAAAGTTTTATTAAGCAGAATGGGAACAATTATATTTTACTGGTAGAGAATTTTCATAACAAGAGTTGAAGGAGCAAGCATCAATAATGGCTGTCTGTGCAATTTAGGGATTGAGATATGTAATATGATATTTTTTTTTTTGAGAAACAGCAGAGATAGTGGGACTGAGAAAATAATATTAAGTTGAATCTGCAGACTAACCATTTGATAGTGAGACAGAAGAGAGCAAATGCTGTGAGCAGCTGTGCTCTGAAGCTTTGACTTCAAAGAAATGTGAAGTTAAAAAAAGAAAGAAAATGTTTAGTGAAAACCCCTTAGAATATGTTGAGTGATTTTCTTTGCAACTTATGGAAATTAATGTGCTGCCAATAATAATGATGAAGATTATGATTCGGCTATTGTGATCGAATCCACACTGGTGGACTGTAAAAGAATACAGAGAACGGCTTATCAGTGGCTCTGTTTACATTCCTGATCGGGACACACTGCTTCAAGGGTGTGCAGTAAGTTGGAGCCGTTTGAAAGCTCAATGATCAAACTATAGGCAAAGAGAGTGTTTTACTTGTGGTCAGCGGGGCCATTTAGCCCGTAATTGTAAATGGACACTCAGAAAAGAAAGTGATAACGTGAAAGTGACGCGTATTAATGTGGGTTTTTGAAAGTAGAACAGTATTTAAATGACGATATTAAAGTTTTCGTCTGAGAAAGAACTAAGAATGTGAACGCAGTGCTAAAGAAAGTGAAAAGAACGTGCAAGTAAATAAGGGAGAAAAGAAAGTTAAAGGAAAGTTAATAGATGGAAGTCGTAAGAAGATTGAAGATTAAAAGAAGGTTGAAAGATTTAAGTCTTAAGGGAATCCTTTTGAAGGAAAGAGCTAGTGAATTGATGAATACAGGTTGATGTAAAATTACAGATAATGACTCCAACAAATGAGTTGCAAAATATTTTAAAAGTACCGGTAACTAAAAGGATGATTGTGTTTTTAATGGAATACTTTAAAAGGGTTTAGATGATATAGAGAGACTAATCTCACAGATTATTTACAATGATAAATGCAAAAAATGTATCACAAGTGGAGAGTGCTAGCAGCCTCAAAAGTTAGTGTGAATCCTAATTGCAGATTGATAAACTCCTAGGAAAAAAAAAACAATAAAGTAATTGAGAACTTGACAACTAAAATTGAGATGAAATGTGATCAAATAAGTAGAAGCAGTATTACTGGATTAACAGTTGCTAAATGTAAAATGTGTGTCTGATTAAACAAACAGTTTGTTAGTGTTTTGAACGTGGAGGAATAGTATTGACCATGAAAGAACTAGGAGCTGATGTTTTGCTTTCCAAAGATAAGCTTGTGATTGGCTGAAACAGTTTGCTTATCTGAATCTGATGTGTGCTGTGGCTGAAACGGCCAGTGCGACAGAGACACGATCTGAGTAGGGCTGGGACGGTATGGATTTTTTCTTACCGCGGTTGAAAAGCAAGAAATTCCCGCTGTATTGCGGTAAACCGCTTTAAACCTCATATAATTCACGATAATTCACCTCAGATCTTGAAATTAAACAAATGGAAACAAGAACGTTCAAACTGTGAACATACAAGTGTATTCTTTGACAAATATTGTTTTAGTAACTCAGTAGCCTATGTATTTTTAATAATGTTTAAATGGTGTAATATTTGTGAATTTGATTATGTGGCCTACTTATCCATTTTCTTGCAAGTGCCGTCAAGATTACTCTCTGGTGCTGTGAGTGTGCACTTGCCGCGACTCCGCGAGGGTTGACAAATGCGGTCTTTACGTGAGAGAATTGTGTTAAATAAGCACGTGCAATTAAAAGCTGAGGTCCTGCTTTTACTTTTTTTTTATTTACGGTGCGGCTTGGAAGCGGCGTCCGTCGAAAATAGACTAGGCGCCTATCTTTAGCGAAGCGGCGCGGAGAGGCGCTTCTGAAACGCGCCGCGTCGTGGCTGTTGTAAACACAAGCATTGACTAGAGTGGGCGCGATCAGCTCCGGTAGCCGCGTCGCAGCCGTAACGCGCCACAGAGTGTAAATAAGGGGTTATAGTCAATAGATGGAATGTTATTATGAGTCATGAAACAACTTGCGAACTTGCGAAAGGTCGGATTTGGTCCATCTTTTGATGATAAGTTTTGTTTAGAAAACCTTGAATCCATGTAAGACACAATGTTATTAGACACAATCCATGTCATTAGAATCAATGAATCCATGTCATTAGACACAACGTGAACACATGTGAAGGCCAGTGTTTATTTTTATTATATATATATATATATATATATATATATATATATATATATATATATATATATTTTTTTTTTTTTTTTTTTTTTTTTTTTTTTTTTTTTTTGCGGTGATGACGGTGACGAGCTCAGACCCGCGGTAGGCGTCACGTGACCGCGGTATTGCGGTAATGCGGTAACCGTCCCAGCCCTAGATCTGAGTGGAAATTTGTAATGTAATGTCTAAATTCCCTGATGTGGGCAAAAGACAAATGTAAAAATTATGTTTATTTGAAAATACATGTAAATTCTGGCAAAGATGCCTTGCTGCTGGGCTAGAGTTAAAAGATGGTAGGTAAAGTTCAATTTTAGAAGAGAATGCAGTGTACCAGTCCTAAATGCCTCAGAGTCTCTCTCATTCAATGTCAGCTAAAAGCTGTTATCTGAGCCTGTGTCATAATATAGTAAGGCACATTGTTTTAGTTGAAAACCATAGACATGGATGTTAAAAGAAATCATGCTACAAGGCAGTTCAGATTTCATACATTTAAAGGGAAATTTGTAAATGTTTTAAAAGTAAAACTGAATGACTTTAAAGAAGTCTTAAACGATAGAAGTGACATTTTTGACTAGTTTAGGACCAGTAACTTCTTTGTCTGATTTTAGCCTCCACCATGAAACAGGGCTGATGGCTCCGGCTACAGATGTAACAGTACACTGAATGGACGGTTGATTCAGTTGCGATTTTGCTGATTTGAAGATGTTTAAAAGATTTAGGTGATTAAATACTGTTGTTATTAACCTGTCTCCCTGTGTTAACACTGGCAGTCCAGAGTGCTCTGGTGACTCTTGAATGTGCCTTTCCTAAGCTCCAGAAAACAACTGAGTCTGTTGGGGAAAACTGATTTTGTGGTGGGAAAGAGCGGTTACCAGTGTGCACGAAGTGGCTACTCAAGGACGGGTAAGAACCTTTGGCCAGAGGTCAACCTAAGGCAGGGGGTCACGCCGACACTGGGCATCTCCTGAAGGGAGGTGTTTTTATGTGAGAAAGGTATTAGAGTTGAGCGGATGACTGTGAGGCCAGCAGCATCAGCAGAACATTGAGAGGGGAGATGAGCTGTGAGGAGTTACGGCAGTCTGCCCCAGAAAATGTGAGTTTCTCTATATACCACTTGCAAGAAACCGCATTCATTGTATGGCTTGTTTTTCATTATGACAAGTGTTTGCAACCATGCCAGGGGACAACACCCTGATGAAGATTATAGATAAAGAGCTGATGGGAATGGGCTTTCAAGAGCCAGCTGAGACCGTGAGGTGATTGTCATTATTTTTTGTGGAGACAGTAACAAAACTTAATTTATGTCAGGAACATGATGCTGGTTGCCTTATGGGCAAGGAAAATATTATAGTAGTTGATATTGAAATCTTATGTCTGTAAGATAGATTTAACTTTAACTTTAACTTTAACTTTAACTCCTGAAGGTCGTTAGACATGGTGGTGGCTAAAGATGAAGACAGCTTGTGATGAGTTAAGAGAAATTTCTGGATAACAAAGGTTAGGTGAATTGAGTATTTAAACTAAAGAAAACCTTAGAAATGCTCATAGCATAATGTATTTTAGATTGTTGTAATGGTTCTAATTTGAGTTAAACATTTGTATTTAAACTTTTGTGAACTATTAAGGGTTCTAGACTATGATTCATTTAGCTACAGTCTTAGGAGGCTGTTGAAAAGATTATTTGTGTATAGTGAGAGAGACTGCTTGAGTGGAGGAAGGGATGGTACTCTGTCTGTCTCTTTCTGTTATCGGCCTGCTAAAAAGCAAGCTGAAGCAAAATAATGATAATGAACCAAAACAACCCAGCTGACTTTTCTAAGAGAAAATGAATAATGAACAAACGTGCTTTGAAACTGGTAAAGAGACCATGTAAAATTAGATAAAACTACAGGAAAATGAGAAGTTTAAAATCTTATTTAAAATTTGTTTAGAGTTAAAAATCAAAGATATGAATATGAGAATACGAGCGGTTCATAGTCAGGTATGCGTGTACAGGTATGTGTGTGTTGATTCATGTTTGGTATGTGTTAGTTTAGGGGAGCTATTCTGTCCCCATAGTGTGTATATTGTGTACGTGACCTCTGGAATGAGTTTTATCATTACAGATGGGTTAAGGCAAATGACAAATTTGAAAGAAGCAAAAATCTGATGAAAAGACAATAAAGAACACGGGGCAAGTTTTAAGTTGATTGGTCATCAACCTCTGTCTGGTAGTAATTACTTTAGTCATTTATGGTGTTGATTTGAATTACCTTCTAGATCAGGTTGAGTATTTATGTAAATGGGAATTGTGAAGTTGTAGATCGTCGTCCATCATGGGTTGATATAAACGAAAATGATTGAAAATGAATGAAGATTTGATGGAAAAAACAAAAGTGACACATTGGCTAAGTCAATATCAAATTATCCAGAGAGCCCCTCACATTTATGATTATTGTGAACAAAGGAGGAGAATGTTGTTTGACTGACACTGACGATTAAGTCTGTACACCACGACCTGACCTGATAGAAACACTTGATGACTTTGACACTGGAGGATGTTTGTAGATGACAGACTTAAGAGACTAAATAAAAGGCCTGAAAAACAGTGAGACTCAGGGCCAGTGCCCTTCAAATTATTAGATGATAAGATGAGATTGTTCCTTACGTAATGTTTTGTTTCAGAGGCAGAGAAAGGTGTCTGGGGGAAATTTGACTGAAGGACAACATTTGGGTTAGTGTTGAAAACTTTGTTTACCCAAACACCATTGTTAAATTGATGCATGAGTTGGATCATGCAATCAAAAGGGTGATTAGGCATGTCGTGAGCTTAGAATTATAAGGTATTATCTCCGTTTAGGGTAGTTCTGAGATATTGAGCATCAAAGTTTTTACATCCCAGCTGGCAAAACTGTTATGTAGTATAATCTACTATTATAGCTCAACAAGACCATCACCCTACAGGTACTTTGAGGAGAGAATATCAAAATCCTGGCACATTTGGAAATGGGATTTTTTAAGATGGCCCAAATGGAGATAGAACCTTATAATTCTGAGAGCTCTGATTCTGTTTGGAATTATAAGGTTCTATCTCCACTTTTACAAATAAAACACCACATTTCAAAGAATAAATGTATATAACTATTGATTTTAATCAATTTATATATTTATAATACAAGCACACAGCTTGTAGTATATAATATACTATATAATAGTATAGTATACATCAAAGCCAAGCAAGTTTGTAAGAAAAAACATTTATTTTTATTTTCAAAGAACATGGGCATGGAAAAATTACAGCTAAACAAAAAATGTTTTCTTCACATACTACACCCCACTCCTTTGTACTGTAAAAACATTTAGGAAGCATCTTGCATACATTAAAAACGGTTCATTTAGTAGATTAAAACATACAAAATATTATGTAACATCATGAAAGTTATGTTTTCATCCCTTTCCACCCCCACTCCCTCTGTGCTCTGAAACATTTTAAAAAATGAAAGATGGATTAGTTAGAAAGAAAGATAGATTAGTTAGAAAGATGGATTAGTTAGAAAGAAAGAAAGATGGATTAGTTAGAAAGAAAGATAGATTAGTTAGAAAGAAAGAAAGATGGATTAGTTAGAAAGAAAGAAAGATGGATTAGTTAGAAAGAAAGAAAGAAAAAAGAAAGAAAGAAAGAAAGATGGATTAGTTAGAAATAGATATATTAGAACGAAAGAAAGAAAGAAAGAAAGATTAGTTAGAAAGAAAGAAAGATGGATTAGTTAGAAAGAAAAAAAGAAATATGGATTAGTAAGAAAGAAAGAAAGAAAGAAAGATGGATTCGTTAGAAAGAAAGATGGATTAGTTAGAAGAAAGAAAGAAAGAAAGAAAGATGGATTAGTTAGAAGAAAGAAAAAAAGAAAGAAAGATGGATTAGTTAGAAAGAAAGAAAGAAAGATGGATGGATTAGTTAGAAAGAAAGATAGATTAGTTAGAAAGAAAGAAAGGAAGAAAGAAAGATGGATTAGTTAGAAATAAAGATATATTAGAAAGAAAGAAAGATAGATTAGTTAGAAAGATAGAAAGATGGATTAGTTAGAAAGAAAGATGGATTAGTTAGAAATAAAGATATATAAGAAAGAAAGATAGATAGATTAGTTAGAAAGAAAGAAATATGGATTAGTTTGAAAGAGATATATATTAGAAAGAAAGAAAGATAGATTAGTTAGAAAGAAAGATGGCTTAGTTTGAAAGAAAGATGGATTAGTTGGAAAGAAAGATGGATTACTTAGAAGAAAGAAAGAAGAAAGAAAGAAAGAAAGAAAGAAAGAAAGAAAGATGGATTAGTTAGAAAAAGAAAGAAAGAAAGATGGATTAGTTAGAAAGAAAGAAAGAAAGAAAGAAAGAAAGAAAGAAAGAGAAAGAAAGATGGATTAGTTAGAAAGAAAGATAGATTAGTTAGAAAGAAAGAAAGATGGATTAGTTAGAAAGAAAGAAAGAAAGAAAGATAGATTAGTTAGAAAGAAAGATATATTAGAAAGAAAGAAAGATAGATAGATTAGTTAGAAAGATAGAAAGATGGATTAGTTAGAAAGAAAGAAAGAAAGAAAGATGGATTAGTTAGAAATAAAGATATATAAGAAAGAAAGATAGATAGATTAGTTAGAAAGACAGAAAGATGGATTAGTTTGAAAGAAAGATATATTAGAAGGAAAGAAAGAAAGAAAGAAAGATAGATTAGTTAGAAAGAAAGAAAGATGGCTTAGTTTGAAAGAAAGATAGATTATTTAGAAAGAAAGAAATATTAGTTTGAAAGAAAGAAAGATGGATTAGTAAAAAAGAAAGAAAGATTAGATTGATTAGTTATTAAGGATAGATAGATAGATAGATAGATAGATAGATAGATAGATAGATAGATAGATAGATAGATAGATAGATAGATAGATAGGTTGGAAGATAGATAGATAGATAGATAGATAGATAGATAGATAGATAGATAGATAGATAGATAGATAGATAGATAGATAGGTAGATAGATAGATAGATAGATAGATAGATAGATAGATTAGTAAGAGAGAAAGAAAGAACGATTGATTCGTTATAAAAAAAAGATAGAAAGATGGAAATGCCACCTTTCGCCGGCTTCAAATGTCCAGGCTAATGTCCAGCCCTTAGCTGTGTCCAGGCTACAGAGCTAAGAGGTGGGTTTTGATTGGTCCGTCCGTGTTCATTCAGGGTTTTGATTGGATATTGAATCTACTGGAGATAGAACCTTATAATCCCAACTCGGTTTATGTTTTGTGAGATGGAACCTTTTTATTTTATTAATAACTACTAACAAAATATTTTTTTACAAAAATAACACCACACAGGCATTAATAAACACCTAATGGATCAGATTATGTCAAAAACTCAATTTCGACCAAAAGTGGAGATAGAACCTTATAATTCTAAGCTCACGATGTGCCGGTATCAAATTTTCATGCTGCGATTAATCGATTGAGCTTTTATCACGGTATACGGTATTATCACGATATTTTAATTGCTCTAGAGAAACGGATGGATTGGGAGGGGATGTAATAAAAAAAAATAAAAAAACTTGCATCACAATAGGTGTAATTGTGATTGTCAAAACATTTGGTAACTAAACAGAATTTTACACAATTTTCACGATTTCAATTCAATTCTTGGGATTTGATTTCAATCTTGATTCAATATTGACTCTTTGGATAAATATTAGGTAGGCTACAGTAGATAGCCTACATGTACATTTTTCTCAAGAAACAATATATCTCACATAATGCTGTAAACATACAGTGAGCCCTGTCAGCTGGTATTATAATAGGTTTTCATTATAATAACAATTATGACACAAGTAAAAATATAATACACATGTAATATAGTGCACATATTTAGCGAAATACTCCTCTCTATAGCTATTTTTTCTAGTCAACTAACGTGTTGGTCATTAAATGGCTTTCCTGAGGTAAATGTAACGTTCTGTGACATAATAGTTCACCTGCAGTCAGGGCCGGTTCTAGACATTTGGAGGCCCTAGGCAAAATTCATGTTGGAGGCCCCCCACCCCCAATAAAAAACACTTGAAACAAATATGATTCCTAACCTTTTTATTTATACAACATTTAATTTTAAATTTAGTATATTTTTACTTACACAGTACATAAGTTTGGACAAATTACTATTTTTAATGTTTTTGAAAGAAGTATCTTATGCTCATCAAGCCTGGATTTATTTGATCAAAAATACAGAAAAATAATATAGTGAAATATTATTACAATTTAAAATAATGGTTTTCTATTTTACTATACTTTAAAATATATTTCTGTGATGCAAAGCTGAATTTAGTGTCACATGATCCTTCAGAAAACTTTATAATATTCTGATTTATTATCAAATGTTAGAAATGGTGCTTAATATTTATTTTATAACGTGATACTTTTTTTCAGGATTTTTTGATTATTAAAAAGTTGTTTTAAAAAAGTCTTCACTATCACTTTTATATATTTAACACATCCTCGCTGAATATTCCTGTTTTATTCTGTATTTTTGATCAAATAAATGCAGGCTTGTAGAGCATAATAAGAAACTTCTTTCAAAAACATTAAAAATAGTAATGGGTCCAGACTTTTTACTGGTAGCCTACTACATCAAACTTTATCTAAGGTAATCTCTTTTTTGTTTAATGAAGATGTTATTGTTCTTGTTGTTATTTTGCTGTTTTATTCAGTTTATTCACAGTTCCAGAATACCACTTCAGTAGATGAACATGAACGTGCTTTTATAATTGTTTTAGCTGCGTTATGGGCAGTATTTTTCCCTCCCATTTAATCAATATTGACTGCAGATATTGTCATATTATTAATATCAGTAATATGATATTATGTATTGCATTGCTACCTTAAATATGCTATACACAAATCAAGTGGAAGAGAAAGATACGATCGCTACTGAGCAAGAAAAAAATTCTAAACTAATATTCGTATAGGCTATGATGTCAGGGTATCTAATCATCAGCATCAGAATATAGAAGATAGACCCATAGATATGAGATCCTTTATTTGAAACATTTAAAAATGTTGCAGTGTGTTGGTTTTTTAACTTTGAATACAAACGTCTTGTCTTTTACTTTTGTAGCTTTTTTACTAGTCAGCTCCCAACGCGATGTTATTCAGTGTACGCGCAAATTCAAAGCGTCGCGTCTGGGCACGTTAATGACGCTCGCGCTCTTTTAAACTCGTAGACTAACAAAGCGGTGAATGATTTTTCCAGAAATGACGCTGATCTACAGTAGCCCACAAGTTTATATTTAAAATACATTGCAATCACTCCAAAATCGATGACCTGCATTACGAGCTGTGCTTCTTTGCGTGCCTATTTAGGCTTTTGCTTCGCACTCGCTGCACCTGATGGATGCGTTCGTTGACCGCCTCTGACCGCCGCTGACGTCCCCTCGGACTTAACTGGCTGGCGCCTCTATACAGTCATGGGCTGGCGTTAATGTGACGTAATGTAACAGTCTATGGTTAAGATAAACATCGTCACTATTTTTAGTTAATTAATGCATTTTGAAATAAATTGTAGATTGGACATTTGCATTTTTTTTTTTTCCTCTGTCTGGGCCCCATCCCGCCAATCGGGCCCTAGGCACGTGCCTAGTTTGCCTTTGCGTTAATCCGGCTCTGCCTGCAGTTTTACTGACCTCTTTCCGTGGTTGAAAAACACTGATTGATCAATATTATGTATGAGGCATGAATACCTTTCTGTAAGTTGTACTGTATCTTTAAATAAAAAGTAACATGACCGGTTTGCTTGAACTGAGGCGCTACAGCGATCTGTCACGTCACATTTACAAGCGCCAAAACGGTATTTATTGTCTGAATTTCGTAATAAAATGGACAGAACCTGATAGCTGAGAATTTTTTTCATATCAGAAGTAGCCTGCTCTGCCTAGTCTGTCGGTGTCAGTGTCCTCTTTGCTCCATGATTTTGCTCTGCGTGAGAAAATGGATGTGTGGCGCGAGAGCGTGTGAGAAGTGTAAATTGCGTGAGTCTCACGCTGAATGCGTAGAGTTGGCAGCCCTGCTTTTAGAAGGGGGATAAATCCTTTATTTTACTGTCTATGGATAAATCGTCGGCAGTGTTCCTCCTTCCGCCATATTCTTCTCCTTGTGAGGATTGTTTACATTAGACTAGAGTGCGCACTGCGCCGCATGCACACAGTGCTTCATGTGGGGATTGTTTACATCAGAGTGCGCACGTGTTTCGCGCAGCATATACGCAGTGTTTGTTTAAGCGGATGATGGAAAATAAGCTAATGCGTGTTCTATAAATATAAATTCTGATCTATTGTTTTTCACGGTATTTTGAAGTGCCCGCGATAACAATATCGTACATATTCATTACCGCGATTTATCGCATTACCGAATACCGGCACATGTCTAAGGGGGATGGTAACAATTGCCATAACAAGAAGTTCAAATTTGATGAATGCAATCGCACAGGTGGGACAATACATTTTGGGAGGACACAGGGTTTAATTGGGGAAAAAGCCCTGCAAAAAGCCATTTTTCTACCTAACTACAGGGCAGATTCGGCAGCGAAGGACGCGGCAGCACAGCAGACAAAAGAAACTGTGTACTTAAATATCTGACAATAACCTCGACGTTTGTTTTTCTTTACAGAGGATGCAGACTTTTGATACAGGGCAGACTGTGCCCAGTTAAATAATGGCTATGGATGAACTTGGTTAGCTATCCTGGCCTGGGTTATTATTGTGGCAGAGAGGTGCCACACCTTGCACAGCGCATAACTTAAAACTTTCCTTTTGCAGAATGTCAGGATGGATTGTGTCGAACAGAACTGATTCTGTTCCAAATGTATAAATATTGTTTTGTTAACATGAGCAAAGTGGGTTGAGTGGGTTTTTTTTCAGGTTTTTCAGTGCCATTCAGTGAGCAAAATTATCTGGTGACAATATGTTTTAGGCTGTTGACTCCACAGGTCACACCAAAAGGGACGACCAGCTAGACAAGCGGTCAATAACAAAATAGCTAGGGTCTGCATTCACAGGTGACGGCGGGCAGGAAATGGTTCATTCCAGTGGAGGTGCGGTCGGGATCTAAGGGAAGATCTTGTAAGGATCGGAGAGTGTGACACCTGGGTCCACGCCTCTCACCTTAGACTACACCAACCAACCTCAGCAACGCACGCACCGACGCGGAGGGAAGTAGGGGATAAAGGGACGTGCTGGTAACGTACCCTCCCTTGCCGACGGGGAAAATCCTCTCTACGGCACGCAAAGTGTCATATTGGTGAAGACGGAATGTCCATGGGGCGAACGAGATGATCAATACACCTTGAGGAAGATGTGGACCAACTAATGGTTGAGTTTAGCAGAATAATTTGTTTTGTGATTATGTTGATGATTTTTTTTGATTAAATCAAACTGGGGCTTAGTATTGATATAGATCTAATGATTTGATTGGTGCAAATGTTTTTAGGAAAAGTATAAAATCTATTCAATGATGTGAAGTACGGTCATAAACAAAAAAAGACAGTCAGTCTGTAATGGAAAAGTAAGAGTTAAATTTTAGCAATCACATTGGATAAAATGGATAAAATCATAAAACTCTTCTGGTTAGATTTGATTAAATAGGGTATTAAATAGAGCTTACTAAGTAAAACCATTGCTCGATTGAATTAAAAGTAAACAAAATATGGTTAGGAAATATGTAGATGGGTGTGGATTAATGGAAAAGGCTGAATGTATAAGAGTTATGATTGTATGTGTTATTCTGATAATTGTGTTATTCATGGGTGAATACGAGTACTGGAATGTCTGTTCAATTGGCGAAAATGACAGCCTATGCCAAGGATGAACAAAATTAGGCAGACGGTGGAAGTAGCGGAAGCTACAGTAACGTGGTAAAATGGGGGGTGTTTTTCAATTTCTTATTTTCTTACTTTCTTATTCTTTCTTTGATACGATGATAAAGAGGGTTGTAAAGAGGGTTAAACGATGTAAAGAGGGTTAAAAGCAGCAGCGATCCGTGTCACGAGGTGGCGTACAAGGACAGGGTTTGAAATGAAAGATTTTATTTTACTTTTATCCTTTGAAGTGCTATAGCTTGTGTTTTGTTTTCCTACTAACTATAACCTACTCTATTTCTTGTTTAGACTGAGGGTCCGACCAATAGTGTTGGGGGTGCGATAACAGTGCTTATCCATCTAGCCCGGCTTCAGAATAAACCTTTACTTGCTTGCTATAAAATTAAGGACCTATCCTTAGAAAAAACAGCCTAAGCTTATTTCATTTTAATCTTTTCTTTTCCTACAAGTTTAAAGAAGGGATAGACTTTGTGTGATAAATGCACTTTTATGATGGATAGATGCACTTTTATGATGGATAGATGAACTCTTTAATGATGGACAGATGCACTTTTATGATGGACAGATGCACTTTTATGATGGACAGATGCACTTTTATGATGGATAGATGCACTTTTATGATGGACAGATGCACTTTTATGATGGACAGATGTACTTTTATGATGGATAGATGCACTTTTATGATGGACAGATGTACTTTTATGATGGATAGATACACTTTTATGATGGACAGATGCACTTTTATGATGGATAGATGCACTTTTATCATGGATAGATGCACTTTTATGATGGATAGATACACTTTTATAATGGACAGATGAACTTTTATGATGGATAAATGCACTTTTATGATGGATAAATGCACTTTTATCATGGATAGATGCACTTTTATGATGGATAAATGCACTTTTATGATGGATAGAGGCACTTTGAAGAAAAATATACCCATTGACGTCATTATAAAGCTTGGAAGAGCCAGGACACTTTTTAATATAACTCTGATTGTATTCTTCTGAAAGAAGAAAGTCATACACACCTATGATGACGTCAGGGTGAGTAAATGATGGGCTAATTTTCATTTTTGGGTGAACTATCCTTAGGACCATAGACATAAAATACAAATAGGACTACCAAATTGCCTGTCACAGTTTTTGGCAAGTAAATCACGTGATGTGACACATCCTATTGACCCTATTCACATTTCTGGGTTTCTCGGAAGTGGAAGGCATCATAGTTGGGTTAACTTCTATAGCAGTGAATGAAAGACTACATTAAATATTTTTTTTGTGTGTTCCAATTTGCTCAAATAGCAAAAGAAAAACGCCACAACAGCGTTTTCACAACTTTCAAAAAGAGTAAAAAAATAGATAATGGCAGTCGGAAGAGAGAAAGTTGTCAACTTTGTCACAGCCGCGCTATTAGAAACACCCTCACAGCAGCATTAACTACTTTTTGTGTAATACAAATATAGTGTTATATGCGTAATTATCTTTTATTATGACAGTATGTGGCAACATGTACGTTAAAAGCGCATCTTCTGCACTAAATGATGATATTGCAATATTCTAGACTTACATGTATCTAATGCCACACTTACACTACAGAAGAGAAGACTGTAAAAAAAAAATATTTTTGCATTTTCAAATTACAAATTACTTGTATTTTAATTAAATGCTTTTTTCACAGCAGTATTTTGTATTTTATTTAAATACATTTGATGAGCAAGTATTTCTAATTAAATACTTTTTGATGTATTTGTGCCCATTTCTGGTTAAAGGTTGTAGAAGAACTGCTCCATGCTACATAGGATGCCGTTGCCAGGGGTTGGCAACCAAATGTAGTAGGATACAGCATGCTGAAACACTAGAGAGCAGCGACAGCAGCAGTGACTCCGAAAACAGCTAAACAAATAATATAAACATTATTACAGAAATTAGTTATCACCCTGAATTGTAAAATCTGTTTGTCTGTTTCATTAATCGTTTTTTTTTTTTTTTTTTGGTACAACTTGCTACTTAATGTAACAGTTTTAATCAGTAAATACTTTTTAACCTACTCCACACATGACTCCTGTGTGTTTTAGTCTTTCAACATTTAGTTGTCAGTACCTTTGTCTCACACTCCAAACACCTGGATTGAACAGTAACCAGCCTAACCCAAAATCCTCAAATCCTTTTTTTTAATTTCGATAGAATAAGTAAAGCTATCCCACTTGTGAAAGAATATTAGAAATACTAGACATTGCAATACAAATAATAGATAATATGCAAACGATATACTGTACATACAGAAACAGAGCATACAATTAACATCATTAATGGTAAACTTCTTTCTTGGATCTTGTTTGAATTGACAGGCTATTATAGGCTTGAAATTGAATTCCCTCTAAATGTGTTATGGGCCATGAGGACTGTCTGGTTAGTGAAAATGATCAAAATATGATTTCATCTAGTAAAAGTTAACTTCACATGGTAATTTGTTTATTTGAACAACAACAAAGGGAAAAGAATGCTACCGATTACAAATGGAATGTTCCATATTTTGTTCTTTTTTTTGCCTACCTATGAATTAAGAGGCATTGTTAACTCTTACATTCTAATTACATGTACAACCAAGGCATCAGATGAAAGCTTATCTTCCACTCTTTTGAAAGGTGTGCTCAGTTTGTTTCTAGCATAAAGTATCAGGGAGATATGCCTCAGGATTCATGAATATAATTAAACCTTTTTAGCATGTTTGGGTGATTCCGGGGAGTTAAAGCAGAATTTGAGGTAGCATTGTTTTGACCCTAATTACAAGTTTCCAGCAGCTTGTTGACCGGGTTGTCCACCCAGGTTGTGATCCTCAGACATCATAGATTTCATTTTTATATGACAACCTTTTACATCAGCCCATGTCTGCTAAACCCCCTTTGCCCCCTGGGTAAAAACATCTTGATCATGAGTAAATAATGACTGAATTTTTCTAATTTTGACCACAAGTGTGTATTTGAAAAGCAAAATAATGATTGTTTTACTTTTTAATGTAATGTTAGGTAAGGCTTCGAAAGAAAAGCAAAGTTTGTATTTCGCTCCAGTTCGGTTGATGGCGGTAATGCGCCAAACAGCCACTGTCAACAGCCAATACCACTCAAGAAGAAAAACTAAACTGTGGCAGATCTCAGGTCAGCCGCTGAGCCACAATTATCCCTGTGTGCACGTCATCAGTTCACGTACGCGTGTGTGTGTGCGGTGCGTTTAAAGAAAACGGTATGAATGTTCTCGAAACGCTGTCAAATATACGTGTGATGCTGTGCGATTATTGTATACACACAATGTTGGATTTTATTGTTCGCTTGTGTTTTGTGAAAAGTAATTCTTGTGTACCTGGCATTCGGAGAGTTATCCCAACTATCCACGTTTGCAGTGAAATATAATTGTATGAAATTACCTGTATTTATTTGACATTTTTATTTATTTGTTTTCTTAGGTGGGGATGGAAAGTCATTTTCACGTGGTTATTTTCTGTGCATTGATCTCTTTGCACCTAATGTTGGTCCAAGGAGCCAGACAAGACATCAAATGTGGAGGTATTGCCACCTTTTTCAACCTTTGCATGAGCACATGAATATTTTCTTATACATGGACAGTCATTGTGGGTTGATTGCAATAAAACTTGCTCTGTTACATACCTTCATAATTGCATCTTTGAAATGTTTTAAGGATTATTTCTGAAACGCATCATGCTTATTATTTCCCCCCCAGCATGCAGGGCATTAGTTGATGAAATGGACTGGGCTATATCACAAGTAGATCCCAAGAAAATGATCCAGACTGGATCATTTAGGATTAATCCTGATGGCAGTCAGTCAGTAAGAGAGGTGACATATTTTTCTTTCATAATGACCCTGGCTCTGAGTTGTTGTTTTTTTTACACCAACTTTGAGATTTTCATCTTCATGTATTTGTTTTAATGTCCTCAGGTTCCCTTTTCTCGCTCTGAGGGTCATCTTCTTGAACTGATGGAAGAGGTTTGTGAGAAGATGAATGATTACGGCGAACATGTTGACCCTGTCACCAATCGAAAGACATACGTGAGACACGCGTCCCGCGACGGCACTGCCATGGACCTTTCAGATGTGGCCTTTGACTCCAGAGTCACCTCCAGTTTAAAGTTTGCTGTAAGCTCCATTCTTTCATTTATTCACGCATTCACTTTTAGGTTAAGACAAGACAAACCTTAAAGGGATAGTTCACCCAAAAATTGAAATTATCCCATAATGAACTCACCCTAAAGCCATAGGTGTTTATGACTTTCTTCTTTTAGCCAAACACAATATCTTGGCTCTTCCAAGCTTTATAATGGCAGTGATTGGTACCTTAGATTTTGAAGCCCAAAAAAGTGCATCCATCCATCATAAAAGTAATCCATACGACTCTTATTAAAGGCCTTCTGAAGCGAAGTGTTGCGTTTGTGTAAGAAAAATATCCAAATTTATAACTTTATAAACTATAATCACTGGCTTCCAGCAACGGCCGTACACGAGTCGGGTCAGAGGTCACTCTTCCGCCAGAACTAGACTTGCGTACGTTACCGGAAGCCAGTGATTATAGTTTATTAAGTTATTAATGTGGATATTTTTCTTACAAAAACGCATTGCTTCATTTCAGAAGGCCTTTAATAACCCCTGGAGCCATATGGATTACTTTTATGATGGGTGAATGCGCTTTTTTGGGCTTCAAAATCTAAGGTGCCATTCACTCTCATTATAAAGCTTAGAAGAGCCAGGATATTTTTTAATAGGCTATAACTCTGATTGTGTTTGGCTGAAAGAAGAAACTCATGTACTGTACATCTGGGGTGGCTTGAGGTTGAGTAAATGATGGGATAGTTCTCATTCTTGGGTGACCTATCCCTTGAAAACACAAATTATTTTGATATTTAGTGCAAATTGGATGCACTTTTCTGTTGACTGATGCATTTCCTTATCAGTTTTAGAAACATCTCTCATGTGTCTTCACAGTGTGAAACGATCGTTGAGCAGCATGAGGATGAACTTATTGAATTCTTTTCTCACGAGACAGACAATGTTAAAGACAAGCTCTGCAGTAAGAGGACAGGTAAGGCTGTAAATATGGAGACATGATTCAGTATTCTTTTATTTCAAACCATTATATAAAATTCACATATCTGTCTTAAGCTATTTTATTGCAACATGGTCACATAACTTATCCCCACCCCCCACATGCATCTCTTTTACCTGTTACATATATTTTCAAGCAAATTTAAAGGGATAGTTCACCCAAAAATGAAGATTCTGCCAGGAATGACTATTGGTCATCTTTTTAATGAAATTTGATTTCGTTTCGATTTCTGTCCGTTCACCTAAAGCTATAACGTTTCAAAACGTTCATAAAGAGATCATAAAATAAATCCATATGAATCAAGTGGTTTAATCCAAGTCTTCAGAAGAGACTTGATCACTTTATGTAAAGAACAGATTTGGGGTACATTTACATGATAACGATGTACTATAAATGGAAAGGTTTTTCCTTTTGTGTTTTTGAAAAGTTTCGCGTACAGACGACAACGTTGTCAAAACGATTCCCGTACACACGGATTCGCGAAAACCACTAAAAACGCTGTATTCTGCTGCCAGGCCAGTAGTTGGCGATGTGAATTTGAAACTATTCGTCTTTGTAGTTTACACGGAGATGATAATGATATTGTTTTCAAAAACTTGGACTTTGAAACCCGTTTTTTTAATACCTGAACCTGAAACCTGAAATTAGATATCCTTGATGACATACATACGCTGCCGACAAATGTGACCTCCGGAGGATACAGAGATTGATCAGCGAACATCAACAAAAGCTCAACCGCACTTGCTTGATGCCTGAGGTTCATTCTCATGTTACGCAGCACGTTTGAGCTTCTGTTCATGTTTGCTGATCAATGTTTATATGTGAATAAGAGCCTAAATTAAATCTGTTCATCATATTGAGTCTCTTCAGAAAACTTGAATTAAAACTGCTAGATTCATAGGGATTTATTATATGATCTCTTAATGAACGTTTTGAAGAGTCAGAGTTTTGGGTGAATATAGACTTTCAATGGAGGTGCAGATTTCATTCAAAATATCTTTATTTTGGGTTCCAAAGACGAATGGGTTTGGAGTGAAACGTATGGAAGTAAAATAATGTCAAATGTTTTTGAAATAAAAAGCCTGTTGAATTGCACTACTTGAAAAAAAATAGGCATTGCATTAACCATGCTTGCATTTTAATGCATTGTATTTTTAGGGCTTGCATTTTTATGGGCTGAAATTCAACATGGTTGAATATTTAAGCTGTGAATATTTCAATTAAAAACATTTCAAACACATTTTCATTATTAAAAATTCAATAATCCATATTCACCTTTCATATTTCACTTCCAAAATATTCAAACTGTTTAAAAATACAACCTATAATATTCAACAGGCGATTTTCGGTCCATTTTATTTCGCTTTGCAAAATTCGCTTCCACAAATTCAGTGGTTCAAATTCAACAGTAAATTCAACGGAACTGCAGGAAAAGCAATAGATTACCGAGATACTCTCCATCTGCTGTTAGTCAACCTCACCAGCAGGAGGTGCAAAAGCGCTTGTTGTTGACGAAGACCAGCAACAGTTAGAGCAAGCCATTCATTCATAAAATGAAAATGAGCTGTGTCAGTATATATGCGGAAAAGATGATAAAGACACAACAGCTGTGTTTATGTTTCATTCAATAACTTCATTGTTACTTTCCCTGTGTAGCCTACATGTCATCAGCTTTCTCTACATGAACAGGATTATAATCGGTTTCCCTCAATACCTCACACTCGAGCATTCCCCTTCTGTCGGGGCAAAACGCTTAATGTAGTTTATGGACTAATACAGTGATATAAAAGACCAAACTCGCACCTTATTGGGGATGTAGGCTACTATATAGGCTACAGGCAAGCAGATGGACTAAGAATATGAACGTAACGCGCAAAGTTTCATGCTGAGCGTTTCGTGATATAGGCTACTGGCATAAAATCAACACTTGATCAATACTAACACTTTCTCTTTTCTCTTCTCTTTTCTCTCTCTCTCTCTCTCTCTCTCTCTCTCTCTCTACAGTATATAAATAGTAGCCTATAGTATAGTAGGCTATGCCTACGTGTATTGCATTAGCTTAAACTGGGAAGAGTCATAGCACTTGCATATTGTTGTCCTCCTATTGTTAGTTTAACTGTAAATCGCTTTGGATAAAAGCGTCTGCTAAATAAATGACTAAATGTAGCCTAATAAATGTAAAATTGGCTTGACATTGGACATTCGCACATTTAGGGACCGTCTCAAAAGTTGCATACAACATTGGCATACACGTTTCTAACTTCAATAGCAAACTTTAATTTATTTGAATAAATATCAAAAATCCAAAGGATGCGCATTATGCCTGACACTACATGAACACTTTACAGTTGGTTTTATGACTGTAAGTCGTTCTATTCAAATGCTATTGAAGTTAGAAACATGTATACCAAAGTAGTATACACTTTAGAGACGGTCCCTAAATGTGCGAATGTCCAACGTCAATGCCAGTCTATCACTGGGGAAACGCTCAGCATTAAACTTTGTGCGTTATTCTGAGTCAATCTGCTTGCCTGCGAGTTTGGTCTTTTATATCACTGTAATTAGTCCATTAAGCTATACGTTAAGCGTTTTATATGTCCAGCTGGGGAATCCTTAAGTATTGAGGGAAACCCTAATAGCTTGCATGCAGCACATCGCCACAATATAAAGTTAAGGCAACTAAACAACCAAGAGAAATATATGTCAACCTCAAAAATGTAATATTGGATCTGTATATCCGCATCGGGGAATAACATTATAATCTTGTTCACGGTAGAGAAAGATGCTTGTAGGCTACACAGGGAAAGTAACCGTGAAGACACTGAATTTAACATAAAACCGCCGTCATAATAATCACAAATACACTTGCATTGCTGTTAAATGAGTTTTATGAATGAATGGCTTGCTCTAACTGTTGCTGGTCTTCGTCAACAACAAGCGCTTTTGCACCCCCTGCTGGTGAGGTTGACTAACAGCAGATGGAGAGTATCTCGGTAATCTATTGCTTTTCCTGCAGTTCCGTTGAATTTACTGTCGAATTTGAACCACTGAATTTGTGGAAGCGAATTTTGCAAAGCGAAATAAAATGGACCGAAAATCGCCTGTTGAATATTATAGGTTGTATTTTTAAACAGTTTGAATATTTTGGAAGTGAAATATGAAAGGTGAATATGGATTATTGAATTTTTAATAATGAAAATGTGTTTGAAATGTTTTTAATTGAAATATTCACAGCTTAAATATTCAACCATGTTGAATTTCAGCCCATAAAAATGCAAGCCCTAAAAATACAATGCATTAAAATGCAAGCATGGTTAATGCAATGCCTATTTTTTTTAAGTAGTGCAATTCAACAGGCTTTTTGTTTCAAAAACATTTGACATTTACTTCCATAGAAACGAGGGTTAGTAAATAATGACAGAATTTCCATGTTTAGTTAAATTTAATAAAATGTGTACAATATTGTGTAACATATTGAAAAGGACATCTTGATCATCCCGTATCATCAATACAGTTTGCATATTGCACTTATGTGATAGTTTTTTGTAACTCTTCCCACAGATCTTTGTGACCACGCTCTGAAGATACCACATGACGAGTTATGAGACGGGCAGCTTTACCAATGTGTTCACCCGATAACCTTCAGTAAACAGACTGATTCTCTTACTTGTTGAGGACACTGAACATGCTAAGATCTACATTATGTGATGTACTTGACCCTATGGGTTAACTGTTGACCTGTTCAACTGTATTAATGGCGTTACCATCAAAACTGTTCATTGTCATTTATTAAATCTGACTTTCTACAGCTAAAATGAGATCTCTTTATGAGTCTCTCCAATGGTATACTTTTATATTTAACACTATTTGAACGCACTTAGTTTTTAGTTTAGAAGATAATTTGCAGTATATTTATTATAAGCACAGATTGAGGGCTGCTGGAGTGGTGTTTCTTTCTTCAGGTCACGAATCTGAGCAGATTACTAGTTATTAAGTCTTAAACTATTAGGCTGCCATCACTTTATATGGAGAAATATATGCAGTTTACCATCTTTTGTGTTTTTATTTGTTTTCTACCCAAATATAATTTGATTGGTAGTTTCTTCTGTATTTTATCAACATTTGTTGTGTTTGTATCCAGTATCCATTCTGCTATATGGATACCACCATGTTATATATATTTTTTTTAATAATTCAGAAATCCATATGGTCACACACACGTGAATAATTAGAACAATCTTGTTTTTTTTAAGCTCACAATTTATTGTTACTCTAGTATGGAGCCATGGTGTTTTAATATTTAGCAGCACAAAGCGGTCTCAATTGTCCTAAACACATTTTCCTAAAGCTTCTGGAGGTTTTAATCACAATGTGTTTTGCAACTCTGGAACTTGAGCTGAATTTTGCTACGTTTTTAGGAGTGAAACTTCCAGCATTAAGATGTACGACACAAGAACGACAAAGAAATATACAACTGTACTTGCTACTAAATGTGGTCCTACCTCAGGAGGGTGAAAAATTAAAAATGTGTTTTACAATATCTTTTATAGTCATTTATTGGTGAGTGTCAAAATACTAATATCAATAAATCAAATCATTGCAGGAAAAATTGTGCTTTTAAATCAGCTGCCATGTTTTTTTTTTTTTTTTTTAAAGGACATGCACATTGATTAACATTTCTGTAAATGTGCCGATATTGGCAAATAGCCTTTTTTCCAACTGTAGTTCTTAATCCAGATGTTAAAAGGACCATAAAACATTAACATTTACGAACATAAATACAGAAAAAACTTTACAGACAAAAAGTAAAAAAAGAAAAGATGGGAAAGACCATCTGGCAGCGGGCATCATACATCAAATACACACATATATATATATATATATATATATATATATATATATATATATATATATATATATATACATATACATATATAAATATATATATATTTATTTATTTCACATTTCTGATCGTTCAAAAGCCTAGCCTTTAAACGGCGAGTAAAGATTTGTCTTTAAATTGAGGTTCTTTACTGAAAAAATTATAATAATTGCCATTTAGTTCAGCCATGTATCTTTTTTTAAACTGAACTTCATCAAAACAGAAATGGTCAAAGTAGCCTGCAGTAAGTTCTACAATAATATAAAAGAAAAGCATACAGCCAGAGGTATGCGAATCATAATGTACAGTTATCCATCCACGGTAATGTTGACAAAGTAAGGATAGGCTTTCTTTGTTTAGAAATTCATTAGGTTGTATCTTTTATCTTGAAAATGTGACATCAAGCGAACACACACGAGCCTTCTGGCGTGTAATACCCCTGTTCTACCGTAGATGGCGCTGTAAACCAGCAGCTTCATGTTACAGCGCAGTTGTTTAACTAGACGAGTGGATCCGCTCACTGGTCGCCGTTCAAAACAAACTTTATTTCATTTATACACGTATTATCAGATTCCTAATGAATAAACTCCGACCTGACTAATCTGAGGAGATGGGAATATTAAACATAGAAGAGCAGGTAAGAGTTTTTCGCTTTAGTTTTCTTCAGAAGCATGGTCAGGACAAGTTTAGTTTGTTCTGTGGCATTGTTTCAGTTGGACTTTTTAATATACTTACTCTGGTGATATAGACAGCTAGATAAAAACTGAGTGTCTCTGTTAAACTAGTTATATCAATCTGTTCTCTTAATAGTGGTCTTTTACGCTGTCGAGTGAAAACCCACATGTCGTCAACAGTATGAAGCCTCTTCTCTGTATTCATAGTTATAGTTCATATTCATACCTTTTTTTTTTTTTAAATAATACACAATTTTCTTAAAAATAAGTTGGATTTAAACCAATAATGATGTGCACAGATAAATCATTTATTTAAATACTCCAGCATTTCATAAATGATAGGATATGTCAATTTCATGTTGACTTTAAAAATGACAATAAACCTTACTTTGAATATGAAAAAGATGACTCTAAACCATTTGGACACTAACCCTGTATTCATAATAATTTCCTCTCCAAACTTCACTGATCCTTCTAATCCGTCTCTCTCTCTAGTCGCTCCTGGTTCAGGCAGTTTTCAGCCAGAATGCTGAAATGGTGGAATTTTTGTTGGAACAAATGGAAGAAGTGGATGAATTGGTATAGTTTTGTCTTATGATATTTGAAGAAACATCCTGATTCTGACAAATTATGTTACTCATTTTACATGTTTGTAAGAATGCATAATTGCACATATCTGATGACTAGAACGCTGAAATATTGCATTTTAAAATTATAGAGTGAGTGAGCACACATTTTTCTTGGTAATAAAACTATTTGTTGTTTCAGGACCAAGAGTGCCGCACCGCCCTTCATGCTGCAGCGTATGTGGGTGGAGTTCACATCATGGAGATCCTCATCAGTTCAGGTGCCATCAGTCTGCAAATCAGCATATTAAAATGATTTCTGAAGGATCACGTGACGCTGAAGACTGGAATAATGATCAAAGGAATAAATTAAACATTACAATATATTCACATAGAAAACTGTTCCCCTGTAAAGTCCCCCTGTAGTCAATAATTGTATCCCTTAAAACTAATCTTTGATCACCAAAATGACATAATTAAATGTTTTTTCTAAAAAAAAAAAAAAAATCTTCATGCCTTAAAATATCTTGAATGTAACTCGACACCTCATTTAGTATACGCGGTTCTATGAATATGCAAATGAGCCCCGCCTCCACTCAGCTCAGAGATCCACCCGTTGACGATCACACGTTGATCTGATTGGTTACAAGGTAGTTTGTGAGGTCAGAAACACCAGCGATTTCAAAGCGTGTTTTTGAGACTGTCTTTGGTTCACTGCAGTTTTAAGGAGAAAATACTCAGCAATGCTGTCGACTTATGAATTTACACATGGTTTGTCTTAAAGCACATTAAAAACACCACATAGACATATAAACAATATTAAAAGCTGGATTTTCCCCACAAGGGGACACATTGTAATAATATTTAAGAATATGACTGTAATTTGAAGGCTTGGTGAGGATAAGATACTTTTTGACCGGTGGTGTATACATTGTAGTTGAAGTTAATCTTAAACTAAATAGAACATGTTGTCTTTCTGTTTTTGTCTTTGATGGCCTGTGATCTTGTGTTTTAGGTGCTAATGTTAATGCTAAAGACCAGGAGTGGTTGACTCCTCTGCATCGGGCCGCTGCCTCTCAGAACGAAGTATGAGAGGACTTTAAAACATCATTTTGCTGTTCATTGTGTTTTCTTTTCTCATGTTGTGCTGTTGTGATGCAGGGCTCTGTTGTGCTTCTGCTGAGGAAGGGAGCAGAAGTGAACACACAGGACAGGTTCTGTCAGACGCCACTACATGTAGCTGCAGCCAACAGAGCCGTGAAGTGTGTGGATGTTCTGCTTCCCCACATGAGCTGTATGAATGTAGCCGATCGGTTTGGGAGAACGGCTTTACATCACGCCGTCCACAGTGGACATGCAGAGGTATGGCAAGAGCTGACACTGAATCTCGAGGACGATTCATTGAGGATTTATATGAAACTCTATGGCTACGTCTACATTAATCAGGATAAGTTTAAAAGTGGTATTTTCGTTTCAAAACGCTCTCCGTCCACACTTGCATTTTCCAAAAGTTTCTCGTTCACACTGAAAGTCACCATGAAATCAATTCTTTTTTTTAAATGCAGTATCGCAGTATTTATTCTAAATGATTTATCTGTGCACATCATTAGTTTTTTTTAATTCATGTGCCTCATAATCTTGAATCAGAATAACTTCCCCTTCCTCTTGAAGCATCTCTTCTTATCTGATGACGAGGGCGGGGCAACCTGTCACTCACATGAGATCCACCAATAGCAAACCACAACCATCCAATCAATTCCACACAGACAAAATCAAGCCCCGCCCTACATTTGATGTTGTTACAGAAGCCTTGGATATAAAATAGGGAAGAAAAGACTATTGCAACTTCCGTTTCATACCGACTTTAAACATCGAAAAACACTTAAACTAAGGAACATTTTTTACCTTAAAGGGGTCATATAATGGTACATGCACTTTTACAAGTTGATTGCACTGAAATGACTGTTGGCAGTGCCTGTACACAACCATCCTATCATGATAAAAATCCATCCAGTGGTTTTGTTTTAATCTCCTTATATGTTTGACCCTGTCTCAAATCAAGCCGTTCGATATTGTGACGTCATAATATCCAACGCCCCTCCCGCGATTGTTGAGTGACAGCAGTGTTTCAACACAAGACCCGCCCTGAGCGAGCTGTGACTGCTGTCGTCATAGTAGTCCGCTATTGTTGATATGCTGGAGCAGAATGGCGTCTAAGCGATTGTTGTGTTCTGTTCTTAGATGTAATAAGGAACACAGCAGTCATTTTACTGTTCCGAAATCCGACCCGCTGAAGACGCAGTGGCTGAGTTTTGTTTTTGAAGGAAATATTCCCAACGATCAATCTAAATGCCATTATGTTTGCGCTAACGTTAATCATTTCTCACCAGACTGCTTTTTAAACGAGTGTCAGTATAAAGCTGGGTTTGCTAAGAGGTTGCTACTGAAAAACGAATCTGTACCAACTATTCGTGTGCCTGCTGCAGTTCCAGAAGAAGTAAGTATAACGTTTTATTAACCTGTATATTAATCTTTGCAAATCGCTTGCACTTTATGATGAATGTGGCTAATGTTTACACTCATTACTGCATTGTAGGATACATTACGGCATGTTTTCTATGTAACGACGTTCTCAAAACAACTCATAATCCTATACTGTATAATAATGAACAACGCGTTATGGTTAATGTGTTATAAAAACTGTGTACAACAAATTATTAGGTATCTTTCAACTACTGCTAGAAACAGTCAACACAGAGATAACGTTACGCAATACGCATCATTGAGAAGCCATCATTTACAAAAATAGTTTTTCAGCATCAATCTGTCAACGAACTAACCTATACATAAGTAAAGCTAAACACATAGCGTTTGTATCTCACTATTCTACCGTGCCAGTACATACAAAAATAGATCAAAATGACATTACGTTAACCAACCATTCAGAAACGTCCTGTCCGAGCCGTAATGGTCGAACTTTTTCGGGGCCGTCATCTTGTTCAGAGTCCAAATCAGGTTCAAATTGGTATGGTTGCAAAGACGTATCCCCAGAAACTCCCGTTGCCATTATTGTTCCAAAATATAACCTCAAATGTTGTCAAGGCAACGGTCCACGTGCGTTGTTTCAGAACGCCTCACAGAACAGAGGGGCGGGGTGAGCAAAGCTCATTATCATTTAAAGACACATGCACTGAAACAGCGTGCTGAAAACAGCTGTTTTTGACCAGGTAAAATTAGTGTTTTCTTACAATACTAATGAGAATTTTTAATTAAAGTATATTACAAACTTTTTATTTAGACCCTAAAGAAACATATTAGCTTGTACTAAAATGGCATTATATGACCCCTTTAAAATAATGTTTCCAAAATCGTATCAGTGGTTCATCAAGTCGTAACAGGGTGAAAGGCACTTCTGCATTCGCTTTGCGGCCCTATATCAGCTATAACCACACTATGCAAGTTTGTCAATCCGGGTCGCGTTAATTACAAATTGACTTGCTTTATGTCAAGCTCTACAATAGTCATTATTTAGTTTTTCTTCGTTTCTGATGTTGCAATACATCATACTTTCATTAAATCATGCAACATACTCTACCCTGTCTGTGGACATCGTTCATTCCAAAGCCGGTGCTGGATAAACAGAGCGTGTGTGCGACAGTAGGCTGCGGGCGGCGAAATTATTTACGACAGCAGTAATGGACAATTCCGTTTTCAACCTGTAGGGGGGCCGCAGAGGAAAAGTTCCTTAGTGTTGCTTTAAATCTTGCTACGCTTGTGTAAATCGTAATCGGATGATACCGGGAGACCAGACATAATAAATTTCTCACTTAAGTTCTTCTTTTGGTACGATCACTTTATCAGCAAAATATCTCACCACTTACTGGTGGCCAAAACTGATGTCCAGAGAGGACGTTAGTGTTTAATGACCCTACGAGTTTGATTAAAACATCAAAATATGAGGAAAATATTTTATTTTTGTTACATATTTTAAATTTGAGGGAAGAACATAACACTAAACTTGGTTGAAGTATTTATCTGACAAAATTGTTTGGCAAAAACTACAGTTACCAAAAACGGCATAGAAAAAAAACAAAAAGCTCTCAAGAAAAAAACATACAGTACAATGACTATAATTGACATAATCAGTTATTACTATTTTGTTGGTTCTCTTTTGTTTTTTGCATTATTCATAATTTCTTTGTATGACAGCCTGGCCAAAAATGATTTGACGTTTCATTGCATTATTATCACAAATAAAACAATTGACACAAGCACAACTACGCAATATGCTTACAAAATCTTTAGCAACTTTTTTATAATATTTGAATAAAGGGTGAAGATATCAATTTTCCTAGGCTGGACATTACTTTTGGCCACCACTGTACTGTAAAAAACACAATTGCCCCAGGATGGCAATTGTGAGAAACATTTCTGTAATCTTTGCAGGAATGTATTATAAAGATTGTAGAAAGTAACATTTAGCAACACTGAATGTTAATAAGCAGGCTCAACAGTGCCAAAATAGCACAATTTGCATTATCATTTTCGAATACCACCATCCACACTACAATGCGAATCCACTTTAGAGAGCGTCTTCATAAAAAGATCAACACAAAAACAGCGTCTCACTGTGGACAGAAAGCGTATTTCACATATATCCATATTCATGCAGATGTAGCCTTCTATATCTCTTAAAGTCCCCCTGTGGTGGAAATCAAGCTTTTAAAGCTAGGGTAGGTAATCCTGTTCAGAAACACTTTTTTTATACTGGGTGAAATGGTCCTTCCATCCTGAGAGTAGTCAATACATTATGTGTTCAGAAAAAGGAATGAAAACAATCAGACCTCTGTAGCAGCTGCAGGACAGTAAAAACTCTGACCAATCACTGCCTCTCGGTCCGAGTGTAAAGAACCAATCAGATTCCTTCAGAGCCAGGAGGAGTGTCTTAGCAGTGTCAATCAAGTTCGCGTACGCGCTGATCGCCCCCTCTTGCACAGCGCGTACCGTCATTCAAAATCAAGATTGCCGGTGTGCCGAGCAGCTGTGCTAATGGATGACAAACAACCAAAACTACCAATTTCTGGAGTGGAACCTGCTCATACAACAAAGACAGGTAAACGGAAAAAGACCGATGACGATAAACAAGCCCGTCGGAGCCCATTGACTCAGTGTTAAAACTCTAGCCGCATAACATACAGATAAAATGTCACGCACTGTGCAAAGCAACAATTGAAACCTGCTAATTCACTGGCTTGTCATGTTGCTAAAATAATGTACTAGCAAACCTTATTTAGCATTACATATCGCTAGAATAATTATTTACATAGCCTACTGCAGCGTTAGTTACCGTTATATTATCTTACTAGCTATTTATAACTCATAGAAAGAGTGCAACATTATAAAGTTACATTACATGTATTGCATAATACGTAATGATTTGAGGACCAAGTTTGTAGTCAAAGTATGGGCAGGCCAGTCAATGTAAAGCATTTCGTCCCTACCAGTGAATGTGCCATAACTGTTTATCCGTCGTCATCGGTGACCCTGCATGTTTACTGCCCTGCGCGTTCACGGCAGGCTCCGCTGTGGGGGGAACTTTACATAACAAAATACATGTTTAACAGCTAGTAGGCCTAACATTATATGTTATGAATCTTACACGAAATTCATCTTCATCACAGTGCAACTAATGGAAATGGAAAAACGTGTATCAATGCAACCTGTTTTTAGCTTTGCCTTATAGTTATAACTAGCTCGTTAGCGAATCAAAAAATATATATTTTAAACTTTACCAATATCGATATGATAGCTTGATAGTGAGTAGGCTACTAAAATACATCTTATTTGTTTATATTCATAATGATAAAGTTAGATTTTTTTATTACATGTGATTCTGACATGATGCTACATGCACTGCGCTCCTTCCTCTCCGCTTGTCTCAGGTAAATAATGCGTCTTCCAGCTCAGCTGTCGGAGTCGCGCGTTCATGTGTTTTGGGGGCGTGGCTTTAGAAGGACCCCAGAATGGAGAGGGGGTGGACTGAATGGAAATAATGAGCTGTCTTTAAAACAGTCGTTAGAGGTCTACATACACTCGATTTTTATACTTTCTTTTTCAGAATACTTACATTTTAATTATGTATTGATATATACATAAAGTTTAAACAAATTTGAAAAATAAGTTTTTTAGACCATTCTTACCTACCCCAGCTTTAATGTTGTTTATATGTCTGTGTGGTGTTTTTAATACGCTTTAAAGGGCACCTATTATGACTCTTTTCACAAGATGTAAAATAAGTCTCTGATGTCCCCAGAGTATGTATGTGAAGTTTTAGCTCAAAATACCCAACAGATAATTTTTCACAGCATGTTTAAATTGTCATTTTTTGGGGCTCAGAAAAACATACTGTTTTAGTGTGTATCCCTTTAAATGCGAATGAACTGCTGCTGCTGACACAGGGGGCGGAGCCTCACGAGCTCGCGCTCAGAGCCAGGACAATCTCATCTGAAAATATCAGAACAGAAACTCTCAGTTGCGGTGTTCATTTCGACTCGGAGTCGGACAATAATGCCCACAGAGCCAGAGACTATATATGCTGTATGGAGATAGAACAGGTATAGTTTAGTTTAATTATGGTTATAACTTAATTGTCATCTGCTTTTATCCACTATTAATACAAGCCTGCTGTAGCAGACTCTGTCCAAAGGATGACCAAAATATACTGATATACTGAAATATACTAAGTTCAGTGAAGTTTATTGTACATCACACAAAAGATGCAGTGTTAGTTTTACTCCAGAGAATCACAGTAAGAGCTGAATAAACAGTATAAGAAGTGCGCATTAAAGTCTTATCCATAAACTCTCTCTCTCACCCTTTCATTATCAACAACATACACAGCGAAGTACACAAAAAACTCATTACAACTAACAGTAAACAAATTTATACACACCTTTTCAGTGGGCGCTTAATAAACTGGTAAACCTTATATCCGTAAAATGACTCGATGAGCTGTGATAAAAAGCACGCTCTCACTTTCATTTCTGCCATGGTCAGTAATGTTAGGCCTGTTGCTCCGGAGACCGTAAGCTGGATCACAAACAGTTGTACTGATCCATCCTCGAGTAACTACGAGAGTAAATGAAGACTGCTATGTTTATTCTTACATCCAACAACAAAACACCTCAATCGCTTAGGAGACATTCTTGTCTACAGCTGCTCAAGCGTCGAAACAATGGCGGACTCTGTGTCCAGCTCACTCAAGGTGGGTCTATGCTCAAACTGCAGTGTCAATCAACAGTCGTGGGCGGGGCCTGTGCAAAGCGACGTCACATTGCCCCGAATCTGAGAACAGCTCGTTCTGAGACGGTGCTTATGATTTATGGGGATTATAAAAAAAGCACTGGATGGATTTTTATCATTATAGGGTGGTTGTGTACACACACTGCCAACACACATTTATGTTCAAACACCATGTAAAAGTGAATTTTGCATAATAGGTGCCCTTTAATAGCCTGGCTAACGTCAGACCAAGTCTCATTTGAGACTTGATCTGGGAACCACATGTTCATTTTCTCGTATTTGAGGCGTGGTTTACGAATGCACAGAGCCGTTTATTGGGCGCTATGAATGTCTATCAAATGTGCCTGTACATAGCTCATAGCCAATCGCTTCAATTATACCAGATGACGTATGTAGAGTGACAGTAATTCGACGAGGAAAAAGACGATGGGTCAAAGATTTATTTGTACATGATGGCGTTTAGCGAATATTACCGTTTTTGCAAGATAAACATGAGGGTAGAAGGTAACGTCGAATCTGATGACATGTTGGATCCATAGATATAAACAAACTGCTTCGGTGTCGTCATCGTCTTGCTGCTCCCTCCCCGTTCTGTGATTGGTTCCCTTTTTCAGGGGAAAATTTGGTCCATGGTGTCCAGACTGCCTAGCAGCGTGAATAAAATCGCGCTGCAAGCAAGGCAGTATGGGGAAACCCAGGCTAGCCCTTTAAAGGATCACGCCGACTTTTTGGGACTTGAGCTTATTCACGTATCCCCCAGAGTTAGATAAGTCCATACATACCCTTCTCATCTCTGTGCGTGCCGGAACTCTGTCTGACGCACCCACCGCTAGCCTAGCTTAGCACAAAGACTGGAGGTAAACGGCTCCAGCTAGCATACTGCTCCCTATAAATGACAAAATAACGCCAACATTTTCCTATTTACATGTTGTGATTTGTATTCAAATAACAAGGTCACATGAGAGACAGCCATCTTCTAACCGTAGACGTACTAGGAACTATATTCTCAGAAGGCGAAGCACTGCTACTTCTGCGGAGTGATTTACTCCAACTCTGAGTGAACTCTCTGCTCCTCACCACGGGGTAAGTCCAAGGAGGCTTCCATGTCGTTCCGCCATTTTGAAAAACTATAATAGCAGAGAGGGACAGAAAGCACTAGCCTACCTCAACGTGTTACCACAACGCGTTTTCGTTCAGAGCCAGTGTCACGTGACACTGAAGCGGACAAGGAGATCAGTGAGAGGCGCTTGTCACTGTCCCGTTTAATCTGAAAGCCAGGCACTGCACGGTACTTCATAATGCAGGATCATACTTATGCCGAGCCACAGGAGAAGGAATCCTCGTCACCAAAAAAGCGAAACGTGACCGGCGAAACCTCATCACCCGAAATAAAACTCGATGAAGTGCTATTGGAAGACATGTTGTCATAGCTTCTTGGTACATAACGGCTACCGTAGTTGCAACACGCATTTGAAAAAGCGAGGCTCTAGAGAGCACTATTCGTTTGAATGCAAAATACAATTTCACCGCTAGATGGGAGAAATTGCTACACAGTGTACCTTTAAAACTGCAGTGAACCAAAGACAGTCTCAAAAACACGGTTTGAAATCGCTGGTGTTTCTGACGTCGCAAACTACGTCTACCTCGTAACCAATCAGATCAACGTGTGATCGTCAACGAGTGGATCTCTGAGCTGCTGTGAGTGAGTGGAGACGGGGCTCATTTGTATATTCATAGGAGGCAAGGGTGTAGAGTTACATTCAAGCTATTTTAAGGCATGACAAATTTTTTCAAGGATAAATCGTTTAAATATGGATTTTTGGTGATCAAAGATGAGTTTTAAGGGATACAATTATTGACTACAGGGGGACTTTAAACATTACTGATGAGGTCTTGATGTTATGTAACACTTTTCTTAAACACTAATCAATAATGTCCTTAGACAGTGGCCATGCTTCTAAACAAAGGGGCCAACCTGAGTGCCAGAGACATAAAGGACAGGCAGCCCATCCATCTGGCTGCTCATCAAGGTATCTGGTCCTCTGAAGAAGCATGTGTATTAATATAGTGCTCAGAATATTGTGTTATCTTACAGAGACTGATTGTATCTGCCGATCAGGGCATCTGGATGTGGTGGAGCTCTTAGTAGCGCACAGTGCTGATGTATCCTGCAGGGATAAGCAGGGATTTACACCTCTACATGCAGCGGCTCTTAGTGGACACGCTGAAGTGGTCAAACACCTCCTGAAACATGGAGCACAGGTGAGGAATCATATATAGACATTAGTCGGCATTTCTACATGTGACACCTACAAGTTTTGTCTGAAGGCATATTAAAAATATATAGATATTTTGAACTTCTACTCGTACTTTAGAACAATTGCTTCTCAATATATATTTTTTTATTATATTTTCTATTTAAAATTACATTCATATTTTCAATGCTTTTAACTTCCATACCATTTAGTATTTCATATTGATTTGATGGGGGTGGAACATGTTAGGTTATGATATTATTGGTTAATAATGTTTTCTGCCCATGTAGTTTTAAAGGGCCCCATTATGCTTTTTGTGATGTTACCTTTCATGAGGTGTTTAATATGCTGTAGCTGTTTATGACCTGCAAAGTTTCAAATATCAAAGTGCAGATAAATTGAGTTTTTATCTCCTAAAAGAAAGAAGTGAAGTCATCAGTATTTCCAGTCTCACTTCCTGCTGAATCTGCGTAGATTTGTAACAGATTTGCATAATGCCAGTCTATGTTCTTCATTGGCTGCCGTGAACAACGTCTACTTTGAGCCTCAAACTCTGTAGTTGTATGTGAGACTGGAAGAGTTTGGTTCGTGTTATTCGTGTGGAGAAGATGCTGTTTTCTGCTGACAAAGCAAATCCACTTTGATGAGATTGATACGGCAAAACCGACGCCATCGTTACTGTTCGTATCACTGAGTATCAAGAGCTGAGGAATATCCAGAGCTGAAATTCAGATATGCTAATAAGTGTTTTTTTTTCCTGACACGGTCGACCAATCACAACAGACTGGGCCGTCTGACCAATCAGAGCAGAGCAGCTCTCAGAAAGACGGGGTTTAGAGAGACCGAATCCTTGATCGAACCGTTTCAGACACTGAGAGAAAAGAGCTGATGCTGCAGTGGAGATTATGAGGAAATTAAAGAGTTTTTGATCTTGGATGCATGTAAACCTGTTGTAGGAGACTCCAAAACAAAATCAGTAATCTTTAAAGAAGCATAATAGAGGCATTTTAATTGCATCACTGGAGCAAGTTGTTTCAAAATGGCAGAGTAGGTTATTCTGTTGGGATTAAATATTATTCAAGGTGTCATATCATGAGAAATCTAAATTTAATTACAGGAATAGTTAACCAATTAAAAATAAATATTGTCTCATTATTTACTTACTCTAATCTTGTTCCAAACCCGTAAGTCTTTTTTTCCCACTAAACTGCAAAAGAAGATATTTTAAAGAATTAAAAAACAAAAAATTACTAAAGTAGGTGGGTTCTAATAATTAGTTTCACAGAAGAAATAAATCCATACAGGTTTGTAATTACATGAGTGCGTGTGAGTAAGTGATTTCATTACTATCATTCTTTTTTACAGTAAGCTGCAAAAATGGTTCTTAATTCTGAATTGTGCGCTAGATAAACTAAATAGAATAAAATTTGATTTCAGTTTTCTCTCTCATTTGGTGTGTTAGATTGATGAAGCAGATGGTTCTGGTAACAGTGCACTCCACATGGTTTGTTATGCTGGGGAAGAGGTTATAGCAAGTCAGCTGGTTAACTGTGGTGCCAATGTTAACCACTCGAACACCCGAGGCTGCACAGCGCTTCATCTGTCTGCCGTCTCCAGCGACGGAGCCCTGTGTCTGGAGCTGCTGGTGAATAACGGGGCGGACGTTAACATCACGGTCAGGACACATGAACCCAAAATCGGCAGATGGATATTACAGTTTTTTTTTTCTCTGATCTTTCTTGTTTTGATTTCAGAATAAAGATGGGAAGAGTCCTTTGCATATGGCCGCCGCTCAGGGACACTTCACTCGTTCCCAGATACTCATTCAGAATGGTAAAGCCAAGCTCAAACCATAAACTTTAAGACTGTAAAGTCAGCATGAAGTTGCGAATCAGTCTTTTCTTCCCTAATGTGACGTATATTCAAGTGAAACGCTTCTGTAACAAGAACAAATGTAGGGCGGGGCTTGATTTTGTCTGTGAGGAATTGATTGGATGGGTGTGGTTTGCTATTGGCTGATCTCATGTGAGTGACAGGTTGCCCCGCCCTCGTCATCAGAGAAGAGATGCTGCAAGAGGGAGGTGAAGTTATTCTGATTCAATATTATGAGGCACATTAATAAATAAAAAAAACTTTTATATGTACAACAAACTATTAATGTACATAATTATAGTCACAAAGAAAGCAAATTTACTCTGGTGCTTTTTGGTCCATGTTCGTTTGCTTTTAGACCATTTATATGCTTGTACAGATCAGCAGAGATGCATTTAAAATTCACAGTCATTCTCTTCTTGGAAAACAGACCAGAAATGTTGATCATGTGTCTTGCTTTCAGGGGAATATCAAAAAATGTGTCCAAAATGGGAATGTCCCACTTATACCACCTGCCTGCCAAAGTCTGTGCTGCTGAAAAGCAACAGAAAAACGACCATCATGCTTTCTGGCCTGTAGTTTATTTGTGACAAACTTAACATTGATCTTTGTAGGATGTAGAATGATCAATCTTGTAATATAATTCTTGTTTTTCTGTTGTAGGTGCTAAGGTGGAGTGTGTTGATAAATGTGGTAATACTCCTCTTCACGCTGCTGCTAAACATGGTCACGAGCAGCTCGTCGGTTTACTCTTGAATAACGGTGCAGATGTGGCCAGGTGTGTCTTCACACACCATATAAACACACAGACTACTCGAGTAGAACAGACACTTTAGAGTTCGTATCTCCCCGCCTGGGAATAACCAAACGCAGCTGGTGCGGTTCACAACTCAAAGACAGACCAAAATTTGATACATCACGGCTGGAGTAGATTTAAAACGTACCATTTTACAACATTCATTATCAGAGTGTTTTTCATAAAGGGGGTGGAGGGATTACGTTACAAGTCAATATATTAAAATTGATAGTATTTCTAATGCCTAATTGCCAACAACAGTATACGCCAACACCAGTGACTAAAATATGTCCCATGATTTCTTTAAATCAATGTAAAATCAACGTGAATTCCATTTAGCTGGCATGGATGTGTTGTGGATTCAAAAAGTTAACGGTTCGGTCAGTATTTTAAGTATTGTAAAATGTAAACGTTTCTATAGAATAATTTGGAATGAATTTAAAGGGGTCATATAATGCCATTTTTGTACAAGTTATTATGATTCTTTAGGGTCTAAATAAAAAGTTTGTAATACACTTTAATTAAAAATTCTCATTAGTATTGTAAGAAAACACTAATTTTACCTGGTCAAAAACAGCTCTGTTTTCAGCACGCCGTTTAAGTGCATGTGTCTTTAAATGATAATGAGCTTTGCTCACCCCGCCCCTCTGTTCTGTGCGTACACCGTTTGTAATAACACAATAACCATAACGCGTTGTTCATTATAAACTTGGGATTATGAATTATATTGAGAATGTTGTACATAGAAAACATGCCGTAATGTACCCTTAGTGTAAATAGCTGCATTCATCGTGAAGCGCAAAGATTAATATTAAGGTTAATAAAACGTTACACTCACTTCAGTTCTTCTGGAGGTGCAGCAGGAACACGAATAGTTGGTACCGATCCTTTTTTCAGGAGCAGCTTCTTAGTAAAACCAGCTTTATACTGACCCTCCTTTATAAAGCAGTCTGGTGAGAAATGATTTGCGCTAACATGAAAGCATTGACGTTGAAAACAAAACTCAGCCACTGCGTCTTCAGCGGTTCGGATTTAGGAACATCAAAATGACTGCTGTGTTCCTTATTGCACCCAAGAACACAACACCACAATCGCTTCACACCACAATCGGTTATCTTGAGAATATGTTTAAAAAGTATTTAAATGCTAATCTAATAACATTTACAATAACTGTACAGGCGAGGCATTGATGGGATGACTCCATTGCACTTGGCGGTGTTTTACGGATTTTCAGACTGTTGTCGAAAGTTACTCTCCTCAGGTAAAAGTCATACACATGCACAGTGTCTAGTAGGGGACATTTACATGATTAATTTTGCAGATGCTTGAATCCAAAATTATGTAAATGCATAATCATTATCCCATTGCTTTGATATTAAACCAGATGTACTGTATGTCAACTGTCTAGTATTGAATGTTTGTCTAACAAACATTTACTGTCAGCAGGGTTTGACATAAACACACTGGACAGCCTGGGAAGGACAAGTTTGCATATTGCTGCTTCAGGCGGGTACGCTATACGGTTACCATTTATGTGTTTTTCATAGTGTGTATGTCGTAATTTTTAATATAGTATTTTGGTATTCACCCCTTCTTCAATTTGTTCACTGACAGAAATGTTGAATGTCTTAAATTGCTGTTGAACAGTGGTGCTGATTTGAGTAAAAAGGACAACTTAGGAAGGTAAAATCTTTATTTGTAAATAATAATAATTATATTATACATTCACATTGTGAATCTTGTGTACATATTAGGCGATCTTGAGTGTCCAGAAAGGCGCCAAATAAATAAAATGTATTATTATTATTATTATTATTATTATTATTATATTCACAAGTATGAAACCACTAGTGAAAATGCTTCTGTTAATTATACCATTACAAATTATATTTTTGTAATGGCTACATGCACTAAAATTGGCATGTTCAAAACCTGTTGATTGGCATTATCCCAGCATGGTTTAAGTATATTTTAGAGTGATTATGTACTTAAATACAAACCAGGGAATATGATCTTTTTAAAATGGTCAATGTCATAAATTAGAAAGATTGCAGATTTTTTCATTTAATTCTTTGCAGGTCTCCATTGCACTACACATCAGTGAATGGCTCGTATCTGTGTACAGTGGCTCTGGTGAAAGCTGGAGCTGATGTTAATGAACTGGATGTGAATGGATGCAGTCCTCTGCACTACGCAGCTGCTGCCCAAACCTCACACAGGTTTAACACTTATAACTCTGCCAGACCCTTGCATTTTTTCACTTTTTGTTATGTTGCCTTGCAGTCTTATGCTAAAATGCTTAATTTTTTTGCATTGTCACCATTACGTTTAGTTATCACTTTAAAGGGTAACTCTCACCAAAATGCAACCTAGGCTCTTTTTGTTAATCTACCCGAGGCAAACTTTCATTTAAAAGCATAATTAGAATGGAAACGCCACTTTTAAGTTTGACCGTATTTTTGTTTTAGGTTAAATTGCCTTTTGAATGGGAGTGCTTGGGGCACTTCTATGATAGCATCAAAAATCGCTATTTTTAAAACACTAAGAAGGCTCGACACAACATGAAACTTTGCTGGAAGTATCACCAGGGGCTCTACTGATCAAGGTCAATATTGATTTTCACTAACGAGAAAACAACAAATTATCCATGAATTTATATTGAACTAATAAGCTCTGAACTAATTACTCTCCTCCCTGTTACGTTGCATTCGGAGATTGACTATTTTTGACTGTCAAAATGCCGGCGGACGGAAACACAGTGAGTTGTTCAAAATCTTTCTTTTCAGTAAACTCTGTGTACACAAACAATGTTGTCAATGCTGGAGTTCATGTGTAGAGCCTCTGGTGATACTTCCAGCCAAAAGTTTCATGTTGTGTCGAGCCTTCTTTGTGTTTTAAAAATAGCGATTTTTGATGCTATCATAGAAGAGCCCCAAGCACTGCCATTCAAAAGGCAATTTGACCGAAAATGAAAATACGGTCAAACTTAAAAGTTGCGTTTCCATTCTAATTATGCTTTTAAACGTTTTTTGAACGTCTTTTAAACGTTTTTAAACAAAAGTTTGCCTCGGGTAGATTAACAAAAAGACCCTAGGTTGCATTTTGGCGAGAGTTACCCTTTAAGTTTGCATTCACCAGTTTCTATCTCCCTTTGTTCATTTTCCCACCTCTCCTTGGTTGTCATGGTTTCTGTCATTATGAGTTTTTTTGTATCAGATGTGTATCATTAATTACCTTGTTCGAGGTCCTATTTAAGGGTATAGGACCTCGCGTAGGCGACACCATTGTCAAAACGATCCCCATTCACACGGATCCGGAAAAGGACTACAAACGCCATATTCTGCTGCCAGGCCATTAGATGGTGATGAAACACTATAGATTGAACATGTAATACACATGTGCAGGATGTCATCATTTTCAGAGATTTGCGTTTTTGTTGTTTACACGGAGACTGTTTTCAAAAACGTGCGCATTGAAACCCGTTTTCAAAAGTTTGCGTTTTCAGCCACCCAAAACGCTGTTGTTGTATAAATGAACGTGTGAGTTATATATATACCAATAGCAATTGATATTTATTTATTCGACTAATTTCAGAAATGACTTGCCTTTGTTTTCTCCCAGTAGATTTGAGCAGAACTGTCCTGACAAAGAACCCAGCAGTGATAGTGATGAGGAGGCTCTGTGGTAAAGCACCCATTTGGATTTGAAACTAAAATGACTGACTGTAAATAAGCCTAATACTACCTGACCCTTTATGTGTTGTGTGTTCGTACAGGTGTTTGGAGTTTCTTTTGCATAGCGGCGCTGATCCAACACTGCGTGACAGTAAAGGCTTCAGTCCAGTCCACTACGCAGCGGCCCGTGGCGACAAACACAACCTGAAATTGGTAAGTCACAAATGTTAAAGCAACAACATGGAACTTTTCCTCTGCGGTCGCCCTACAGGTTGGAAGCGGAATTGTCCATTACCGCTGTCGTAAAATGATTTACGGTTACTGTATATGAAGCATGCAGGTTTTTTTTTTTCATATGGGCAGTGATAATATTATTAATCTTCCCCCTTTCATAATTTATACATGTTTAGTAGACTAAACATTTTAACTCAAACATTTGCGATTTGCATGTCGATTGCAATGCTCAAATCTGAACGAGAATAATAGCGATAGCATCCTAACCCTCTAAAACTACCATGTTAGTGTTTACTAGCTACCAGATTGATAATTCGCTCATCTACTAGCTGATTCATGAAGATAAATAAATGGAGGACCAGATAGTTTCCATAACGTAGCCAGGCAGACAACAGATTAGAAAAACTAAAGATAGTATGCAAGCATTTTACAGTTACTTACTAGTTCAACAGCATGACGGCCAAGTCAGCATCGGTCTGGTAACTCTCCTCCTCCATAAGCTAACGCCAGCGAGCAAACGCTCGACCAATATTGATCCTCGTCCTGCCTTTCAGTTTATCACTCTCCCTTTTCCTCTTTCGACTCTACTCCGACAAAACCTTGGACTTCTTACGTTTCGCTGCTGCTTCAGCCATGACGAAAACAGACGTACGAAAACAAACGCGCTGGTTGGCCACATTTGAGGAAGTGGTGGGCAAAGTGACGTATGCCGTAAAGCAGTCGAATTTTGTAGTTCTTTTTGAGCGCTGGTTACTACCCGCACCCCGAAGTTACATAGTGCCAGTAAAAGCGATACAGACCCCGTCAGGCTCTGGCAGACGTCTCATTCAACCTATTATAAGTCGATGTACTATCACAAGGGTCTTGGAAATATATTATGAAGGTTGAAAAGTTACATGTTGTTGCTTTAAGACTCATATCGTGTCATATATATTATGGGACATGTGAGTAGAATCTGTATTTCAGTTGGATTAAGTTTGATGTTTTTACTCCTGCTAATTCTGTCTAGTGGAAAACAACTGAATTATATTACTCATATCAAAATATATATACTAACAACTGAATATAAACAACTGAATTATATTATTCATATCAAAATATATATACTAACAACTGAATATAAACAACTGAATTATATTCATATATATTCTGAGTAATATAATTCAGTTGTTTATATTCGTACACATAAGCCATTGAATGGCATTGCATTATATAACAAATAAACTAAACATGCATTTAGATAATAGATTTTAATATTCAGCGGCATTTATTTTAAATAAATATGGCGCAAACACATTTTCAGGCTAACCATTTCACAAAAAATTGAAATGATAAAAATAGATATGGTGTTAAAATGTTGAAAGTAAACAAGTATTGTTTCTTTAAACACAAAAAATATTGAGATGCATTGTTGTCAAACTTGAGGAGAACTGACTGGCTTGACTTGTTTGGAATTTTAAAGTTTGTTCTGAGAAAATCTCTTGCATCATTTGTTTGCTGATGTCACTTTATTTAGAATTTTGTTATATAATGCATTAACATTCACAAATAGTCAATTAAGCACCCAAAATACTTTTTGAGGAAATGTTGTGGTATCTTATACTGTATGTAGAATAGCGTTAAGTTAAACTTTATTTTAAGGTGTCATTGTTACAGTGTAATTATTTAAGTACTGTGGAATATTAATTTACAACATAGAGGGTTAGGGTTAGGATTAGGGTTTGTTTGAGGGTTAGTTGCATGTAATTATGCATAATTTATTGTTATTATTGCATAAAGTACATGTAACATTTGTAACAAGGACACTAGTGTTACCGAATAGCCCACTCTTTACTTTTATCTTGTATGGCACTTTGAGTGAACTAGCTTTGTATATATTTTTTTTATTAGCTAATAGAAATGTCTTTCAAATGTGTGGAAGATCTGGAGAGTTGCATTCCTGTGAGCCCTTTACACTTGGCGGTGAGTATTCTCTCTCTCTCTCTCTCTCTCTCTCTCTCTCTCTCTCTCTCTCTCTCTCTCTCTCTCTCTCTCTCTCTCTCTCTCTCTCTCTCTCTCTCTCTCTCTCTCTCTCTCTCTCTCTCTCTCTCTCTCTCTCTCTCTCTAATGAAGTCAGTATTACAATTTGAATGTGAAATTCATATAACTGCTACAAGTGTATTTGTTTTTTAAAGGGATAGTTCACTTTGAAATTAAATTTTGGTATGTTTTAGCTTACCTCAAGGGCATCCAATATGTAGATGTCTTTTTTTCCGCAGTTGTTTCAATTTTGATATTTTTAGGTCAAACCGTTCTTGTCTCAGTCATATAATGCAGGTCTATGGTCACTGTCTCAAAGAGCATGCACAGAGTCCAAATTAAAACAATTCCCCATCGTCCAAATTAAACAATTCCCCATCGTAAGTACACATTGATGGCCTAAGACACGAAACGAGTGGTTTGTGTGAGAAAACGAACAGTATTTATATCGTTTTTACCTCTTATACACAGCCACGTCCAAGTGATCTGAGGGCGCGCGCGCATCCTGGTGTGTGACGTGTACGCAGACTGGTGCATAGAAATATACACTAGATGTCGCCTTAAAGACATTCGTTCCAATGAACTGCCGTAGACAAGGCAACATCTAGTGTATATTTCTATGCACCAGTCTGCGCACACGTCACACACCAGGATGCGCGCGCGCCCTCAGATCACTTGGACGTGGCTGTGTATAAGAGGTAAAAACGATAGAAATACTGTTCGTTTTCTCACACAAACCGCTCGTTTCGTGTCTTAGGCCATCAATGTGTACTTACGATGGGGAATTGTTTAATTTGGACGATGGGGAATTGTTTTAATTTGGACTCTGTGCATGCTCTTTGAGACAGTGACCATAGACCTGCATTGTACAACTGAAAGACAAGAACGGTTTGACCTAAAAATATCAAAATTGAAACTACTGCGGAAAAAAAGACACCTACATCTTGGATGCCCTTGAGGTAAGCTAAAACATACCAAAATTTTATTTCAAAGTGAACTATCCCTTTAACTAGAAAAGGTAAGTTTGGCAAAACCTCCTTTGAAAGTTGCCAGTGTTTGAGAAAATGATCCCCATTGCCTGTTAAGTTATGAATGTTGCCCTGGTCATTTGTTTCTGTCAGGCGTATAACGGTCACACTGAAGCTCTTCAGGTGCTCTCGGAAACACTGGTGAATGTGGACTTGCAAGATTCGAGGGGTCATACGGCTGTGTATTTGGCGGCTCTGAGAGGTCACGACCCCTGTGTGGAGCTGCTGCTGCTTCAGGGCGCCTCATACGCCATCAGGGAGAACATCCACAGGTGGACACCCCTACATGCTTCAGGTGTGTACGCATATTAACATGAAGAATTCGTTCAATGCTTGGTTTAAGATGATTTAGGCCTAAGTAATTGATGTGGTGGGATAGGTTCAAACTATAAATTTGTACAAAAAAACATTAAGTAAGGAAGAATTGATGACGGGCCGTTAAATTATTAGAAAAATAATGCACACCTGAGGTGGTAATGTGGCAACGACGGAGAAACGGAGTTACACCTCGGGTGTGCATTATTTTTCGAATAATCCAACGGCCCGGAGTCAATTATTCTGCTTATACTTTGGTTACCTCACCTCAAGACATTGTTCAGATGATGTATTTCAAGACATTTGTCAGGTTTTTGTCCTAAAAATGATTTTGTGTGTGGGACTAATTTCTTACGCATCTCATCCCAAGCGTTCGTTGCAAATTCCAAAACATAATTTTAGAGCTTGTAAAGGAGGCTTGAGCCATTGATAGCAGACTAATGTAGTTATTAATGCAGTTATCAGAGAGAAAGAGAGAGAGAGAGAGAGAGAGAGAGAGAGAGAGCGTGTGTGAATTACCTGAGTCTGTGTGTCTCTCAACTGTGTTCGGCACCAGCGTCATGTAGTTTCTTAACTATTTTACTGATAAAATCGTCATAGCAGCGCTGGAAACACGTGAGTGTGCGTTTGAGTGTGAGAGAGAGAACATGTGCTTTTCCATAATAACTAATAAATGCATAATACGTAATACAGCGTAATTTTGTGGTAAAAAACTTGGAAATAATTTGTCGTTTTTATCCTATTGTTTACAATACTTATTTGCTCGGTCAGTGTCGTTGTGTGGTTTGGCTCTGTAGGCTGTAAAGACCTTTGAAATAACTGAAATCATTCTGCGAAGTGATATGAAACTCTAATGCGGTCCAGACCTGCCTGGAACTACTTCAGCCGTGCGTTTCCCTGAAAATATTTGCACACCTTAGAGCGTTCGTCAACCAATCAGATTCAAGCATTCAACAGCCCTGTAGTATAACTAGATTTAATCTATTGATTTATTTTCATAGCTGCCAATGGCCAAGCTGACTGCCTGCTCATGCTGTTGAAAAGAGCTGAAAAAACAGACATAATTGACGTCATGGACATACATGGACAGTAAGTGCCATTTCAACATTCATGTCAATGGTATAACATTATTATACAATGCATTTACATGTTTTAGAATTCAGCAGAGAGTCTGTCAAGGCTGTTCACAAGTTCAATAGAAAATTGCCTAAATAGTTCTGTATATCAGCGGCCTCTTTCTCACTATACCCCATTTAATGCAGCCATGTTTCGGCGAAAACAAAAAGCACAGCAGTCACTAAATTCACGCTGTTTCCCCATGTGAAGCCTGAGAAAGTCCACAACATCCAACTTGGACTGTGGCACCACCAGAAGGTCAACATTTTTACCTCAGCAGTTCATTTGCCACATATTTCTGCTGACACAGCTCAGAGTGTTAGTGGGTTGATTCATCTTCCTCAGCCATTGCTCCTCTTCCTCTTCAAGACCCACAGTTCAGTGTTATTTTCATAGACTCAGTCTTTATAGTGATGCGCTTGAAAGGCTTTTGCTGGTCTGTCTTGGGGAACTTGTCACACACAGTGTCAAACTCTGGCGTGTTCCTCTCAATAATAATGGGTTAGAGTTAGGTTTTAGGGTAAGGGTTGGGTTACAGTTACTGGTACAGTTAAAGGGTTAGTTCACCCAAAAATGAAAATTCTGTCAGTAATCACTCACCCTCATGTTGTTCCTACCCCGTAAGTCTTTCGTTCATCTTCAGAACACAAATTAAGATATTTTTGATGAAATCTGAGAGCTGGCTCACTCCTTCATAGGCTTCTAAGCATCGAAACTTGCCGGCCCAGAAAAGTTATTAAAGACATCGTTAAAATAGTCCAAGTGACTACAGTGGCTCAACCACAAGTTTATCAAGCGACTATAATACTTTTTGTGTGCAAAAAAAAAACAAAAATAGTGACTTTATTCAACTATTAATTTGCGCTGTTACACTATATGTGATTTTCGATCCCTTAGAAGCCTATGGAGAAGTGATCCAGCTCTCAGATTTCATCAAAAATATCTTAATTTGTGTTCCGAAGATGAACGAAAGTCTTACGGGGTTGGAACAACATGAGGGTGAGTAATTACTGACAGAATTTTCATTTTTGGGTGAACTAACCCTTTAACAGTGAAACTACAAATGTTAATTAAATGCAAGTACTTTAACCCTTTATGGTAACTTACCATATGGCAACAATTAATTTCTACTCATTTTCTTGTTATTCAGAAAAAAATAAAATATTTTGCACTATGGGAATTAAAAGGCATAAAATCAACTTTGTCTAACATAGTTTTACTGTAAATTGAGAAAATATACATGTTTCCATATGGCAATGCTGTACCACAGTGGAATTGCAGTAATGCATTTCCCCATTGGGATTGTTTATAGATAGTAGCATTGACAATATGATTGCAGTTATTTATTTGTTAAAGCTCCAATATGTAAAAATTTTGACCACAAGAGGGCGCAGTTTCCAACAATAACAAAGGCGAAGCTTTATGACGCTATGAAGGAGGTGACGATGGGAGATGTCGTTTTTAATGCGTTTTCACCATCTAGCGATGTATCTAAATGGAATTAATGAATCATGATCATGGATGAGGTAATTTATTCGTTTTTGTATTACCTGTATGTCTGATCGTATTATTTTATGTCATCATAATTAATGAACTGCAAGGAACGTGAAATGTTATGCTGTATTATCCCGTTACAACTTACAGCTATTTGTCATTAATTCATATCTATTAAAATCATCTTTACTGTAACTATTACTTTACTTGTACAATAAAAAAAAAAATTATTTGCTTACCTGTCTATCAATACACTCGCGAGAGCAGAGTCTCTGTCAAGTCCAAGATTGTTGTGCAGCTCTCTCCATCTCGAAAACGCCTGGCCGATATTTATCCGGGTTTTATTCCTCCGTTTGTCACACAGTCTGCGTGTATCCGAATATGGACGCTTTCGTTTTGTTGGCACTTCAATACTCGCCAAAGAGAAATCGTGAGCCATAACAGCTATAACCATACAGTCTATGGCAATAACGCTATAACCACCACTTCCGCATTTGACCATGTGATGTTCCGGTGTGGTGGAATATCACATGGTCCACACCGGAAAAAAAGGATAGTGCGGACATTGCATCACTGAGAAGCGACATTTCTTTTCCGGGACAGACAGTTATTTAAAATCGGAATTTCTCTGAAATAAAAAATCTTTGGAGACTTTTGAGATATTGTAAGTACACAACTGGAGGAAATATATCACACTGTGCAAGTTATTTTTGGAAATTTTATTACAAAATTGTTACATATTGGAGCTTTAAGTGTTTATTGGTTTATAGTATTATAGTTGTATTTATGTATAAATAACAAAATGATTTCTTCTTTTTAGGAAATTAATACAGCAATATTTTACAGAAAGAGCAATAGGAAGAGTGCAGAGTTAGCTCTTCCATGTGATGAGAGTAAGGACGAGTTAGCCAAATTATAGGCATCTATTTATTTTTGTTCTATCAATTTCTAAAAGAAATATGCATTTAAATAGAAAAGAAAATCATTATTGTATAGAAATTTTTTTTTCCATTGTGGTATAGCATTGCCATAAAGCAGCGTTTCCCTAAGTACCCCCCCAAAAAAACATATTTTTTTTAATTTGTTAAAAGCTATTTCATGTAATAAAATGCATAACATTGAGGGTTACATGTAATTACAATGCACCAGTATGTATGTACAAAATAAGTAAATTGTGTCATATGGTTAAGTACCCAAATGAAGTGACCCAAATTACAATTACAGTGCTGTAAATACTGCATTGCACATTTAAGCTCATTCTTCTCTATGATGACAAAGTTCGATAATGTGCCTGATCAGAATGTGGTGGGACTTTAGACGCATTAATATGTTATATTGTTTCCCTCCATCTTTCTCTTTCTCTCTGTTTCCTTTTTTGCATTGTTTAAAGTATTGCTATTGTAAGCATAGTTTGGTGGTATCTGTAGGACTCCACTGATGTTGGCTACACTGGGCGGTCACGTTGACTGTGTCCACATGCTGCTTGAGAGAGGAAGTAAACCAGACACTGGAGACAGAAGAAGCCGCACTGCTTTACATCGCGCAGTAAGTTTATCTAATGTGTGTATGTATGCATGCATGTGTTTGGTTTGTTTATCTGAATATTTCGCCCCTCCTTCTGAAAAGCACACTGTGCTCTGATTGGTCGGCTGGATCAGTGTGTTGTGATTGGTCAAGCGCTTTGACTGTGTTTGGGAAATGTCCCGCCCCTTACCATAACCGTCAGTTTCAACACACTACTAAATAACTCAACCAGGCCCCGCCCCTTTATTCTGCATATTCATTATTTAAATGAGAAAATGTATATTGTGACGTGTTCGTTCCCGGGAGAAAACTCAAGACTACAATGAAATTCAGAAACAGTGACACTGATATAGAGAATAACTCCCGCTGTAGGGACTTTGGAGCAACATTGCATTGTACAAAAGGATAATAGGTCCTTTTAAGGAGTGTTGGCAGAGCACCTGATTCTGCAAAAGGGAATCATATTTCTTGGTCTTTACACAGCCCTGCAAACCAATCATTGCAACTAACTAATCCTACGAGATACCCTTTCCATTTCAGAACTTCTGTTTCACATTTGGCAAACATACATTGCGGGTTGAAATCATCTCCGAAATTAGCTTAGCAAGACGCTTGGGCTTAAATAAATGTGGTGAAGATGCCAGCAGATCTAAGCTCTTTAGTGAGGATGGTTCAACACATGTGGCCTAATTATAGGAGTCATTGGCTGTGCAAAGGCTCCCTTTACACCTGTGTTTTCTGTGATCGGATTTACTATCGAATCTCACTTGAGATTCACACAGTAAGTGGCTGTGAACAGATCACTTAATGCCCATTCACAGGTGTTCTGGGATGGATTTAATGAAGGCATATTTGCAGAGCCTTTTCGTTATTCAGATTCAGCTGTGAATGAAATGAGGTTTTATTCTGCTCTCACAATGTGAAGGAGAACAGATGTGCTTCTGCAATTTACACACCTGCTTCAATCCACAATATCTGAATATCAATCAAATTATTTCACTTGGAATCTTGTTTCTCACATTTCTCTTTCCACACAGAGCAACTTTTTAAATTCATGAATATATGAGATTAAAAAAAAAACACAATCACTTTGTTCCACTAAAATGTGTTTTGCCTTGTTGCTTGAATTCACAGCAGAAGCAGTTATTTTAACTTTTTGCTTTTTGGACAGGATTTTGTAGGGCAGGACAAATGAGGAATTGATTGGATGGCTCTCTAACCCAGAAAGCATGTGGCTACTGAGTGGACAGCTGTCACTGAGTGTTACATTACATTTTGGTCCACACTTGGGGGTGAAAAAAAAACAATTCATGTCCTGGGACATATTTTATCTTCTCTATGTGTGTGTGTGTGTAAATGTAAAATTTTCGTTATCAAATTACATCAGCATTTTGTTGACCAAATGTTCATAATGGGTGAAATGCTCAATTTAAATGGCAGCTCAGATAACTTTTGCATTCATTATGGGCAAAATCTGGAGTTTCTTTTAGTGCTACACTGAAGAAAAAAAAAATGGTTGAAACAAATTTCACTCAGAAATGTTAGTTATTTAACAATTAAATGCTGTTTTCTTGTAAAACATACTTTTTTTTTAGTTTTGAATTTTTTTTATAGTGTAGTACAAAATGAAACTAAGAATACCAAAAGCTCTTGAAAATGATTATGCGATGCGAGTTAAGCAAACTTAATTTCAGTGTGCTCTGTGTGTTTCAGGCAGTAGTTGGGAATGAAGAGTGTGTGTCAGCATTGCTGGTGCATGGAGCCTTCACTCTGTGCCGGGACGTTCATGGCAGAAGCCCTTTGCATTTGGCTTCCTCTTGTGGCCATGCAGGACTATTGCGGCCCTTACTGGATGCAGCGTCACTTTCAGACCCCCTTGACTCTCTGCTAGACTACAGTGCCTACACACCCACTCACTGCGCTGCTTACCATGGTAAAATCCCATTCTATAACCTTTAATAAATGCTAGAGCAATGGAGAAACTTCAGTTGAGATTTATATCAATGAATGACAATTCTTTCATTTTCTACCTAAAATTAAAGTAGGGCGGGGCTTGATTTTGTCTGTGAGGAATTGATTGGATGGTTGTTTGCTATTGGTGGATCTCATCTGAGTGACAGGTTGCCCCGCCCTCGTCATCAGAGAAGAGATGCTGCAAGAGGGAGGGGAAGTTATTTTAATCAAAGATTATGAAGGCACATGAATTTAAAAATAACAATAATGATGTGCACGGATAAATCATTAATAATAATAATTACTGCAATATTCCATAAAAAACAAGAATTGTCTAATTTGATTTCATGGTGAGTTTAAAGAAGCATACTGTATTTACAAGTCATGTAAAAGTTTTTTTTTTTACACACAGGGCACAATGATTGTCTTGAAGTTTTACTTGAATATAGACCATCAAGCTTCCAGGAAGGAAATGCCTTTACACCACTGCACTGTGCACTGTGAGTGAACCTCTCCTGTCTCCATCTTTAAAATGTTTCTGTACAAAACACACATTTTTCATGACGAGAACTAGGGCTGCACGATATTGGAAAAAAAATTACAGAATTTTCAGAATTCGGTGAAAGTTCTACGCAATCCAACGTGGCGGCGCTCTTAACCGATGCCTGTTGTTCATTAGGCTATAATTCCTTAAAATAAGTAAAAAAAAATATATTCTCTCTCTCTCTCTCTCTCTCTCTCTCTCTCTCTCTCTCTCTCTCTCTCTCTCTCTCTCTCTCTCTCTCTCTCTCTCTCTCTCTCTCTCTCTCTCTCTCTCTCTCTCTCTCTCTCTCTCTCTCTCTCTCTCTCTCTCTCTCTCTCTCTCTCTCTCTCTCTCTCTCTCTCTCTCTCTCTCTCTCTCTCTCTCGTTCATGTAAACGGCACCTAAAAGCTGTCACAAAGAACCAGCAAAAGTAATGATTATTATATGTAAAATATTACAGTGAGACAGTTTGTTTATTAATAAACAAGTGTTTTCTGTAAAGATGAAGTTGACAATACTGACTCGCGATCTTCGCAGGCTAGTGATCGCACAGGAGAGAAATGCACTTTTTATACGGATTACATAGTTTTATTTTGTTTTGAATGGTTCTGTTTAAAAGTAGAGATTTCTGTAGATAATAGATATATTTCGCCTCTGTGTCGTGATTATGTCTGCTATATTTACTTTTTATTTATTAAATCCAGGAAATTGGATAATGAAACACTGATTAAAATTAAGATACAATTAATACAAGACGAAATTCGCTTTAAAGAAAGCCTTTGTGCTTTCTGTTTGAGGTCTCTGTGAAAGTTTTAAAGCAGTCTTTTAGTGCCGCTTTCATAACGGTCGCGTCCTTAATTAACTGTCACGTAACATTGTTTTTTACCTCATAAATGCGAACACGAAAAATAATGACTTTTTAAAAAAGACAACCATCAACTTTATAACACTCCAGCAAAGTACCTCTTTTTGGTCAACATCCTCCTTTTTGTAGACGAAATAGTCCCAAATAGCTGATTTTGATATATATATATTTTTTTTTTTTTTACATTTTTTTTTTTTAATTTTATTTTTATTTTTTATTTTTTTGGCGGATCCTCTTCGTCGCCCATTTGTGAATGTTGGCTGTGAGCGGTGAGCTGCGGCACAGCGAACCAATCACTGTGCAGGCACGCGTAACGTGTAGGCCTATGTCACCCCAGCAAAAAGCCATACAATAAACTCGTGTTTACTGTGTGCTACCGTTCTCTTAATACACTATGGGTGCTACTACCCTTCACATCGCTTGTTCTGGCGATGTGACTATCGCTCATTCGCACATCGCGATGTCGATGTTAAAACAGAATATCGTTCAGTACGGTGGCCGAGAAGGGTCACAACACAAACAAACGCCACAACAACTACATATTCAGAAAACACCTCCAAATTCAGAAAACACATACAAACGCCACAACAACTACATATTCAGAAAACACATACAAACGCCACAACAACTACATATTCAGAAAACACATACAAACGCCACAACAACTACATATTCAGAAAACACATACAAACGCCACAACAACTACATATTCAGAAAACACATACAAACGCCACAACAACTACATATTCAGAAAACACATACAAACGCCACAACAACTACATATTCAGAAAACAACTTCGGCGATTTCACATCACGTACACTGCAAATATTCACTGCACGAGCAAATAGGGAAACAAACTGCAAACTGCAAAGACACAACGGAAATGTTTCCAGGGGGGCCATAATCAGTGACGGCTACAAGAGGTAAGTGTTTCCAGAGCCCGTCTACGGCCTTATTAGACATTCTCTGGTGTTTCTCTTTTATTATGACAGACTTGTCGATGTGCTCTGATACCGAAGTGGTTTGCAGCACAAAACGGACAGAACATTTAAATCTGAAAAATAAATAAATAGTTCAGATATCAGGACAGCAATGTACAAACGCCGGTAATGCATCTATTTAGTGACCAGAAGCGAGCTAGCCAGCTAGTTTCCAGCTAACAACGTTGGCAGAACGTTTAACAATTATCTGCGTGGACTAATACGTTATGGGGACAATAACTTAATATGTTGAAAACACACAAAACCACTTCGGTATCAGAGCACATCGACAAGTCTGTCATAATAAAAGAGAAACACTTACCTCTTGTAGCCGTCACTGATTATGGCCCCCCTGAAAACATTTCCGTTGTGTCTTTGCAGTTTGCAGTTCGTTTCCCTATTTGCTTGTGCAGTGAATATTTGCAGCGTACGTGATGTGAAATCGCCGAAGATGTTTTCTGAATATGTAGTTGTTGTGGCGTTTGTTTGTGTTTTCTGAATTTGGAGGTGTTTTCTGAATATGTAGTTGTTGTGGCGTTTGTATGTGTTTTCTGAATTTGGAGGTGTTTTCTGAATATGTAGTTGTTGTGGCGTTTCTTTGTGTTTTCTGAATTTGGAGGTGTTTTCTGAATATGTAGTTGTTGTGGCGGCATTTGCATGTGTTTTCTGAATTTGGAGGTGTTTTCTGCATATGTAGTTGTTGTGGCGTTTGTTTGTGTTGTGACCCTTCTCGGCCACCGTAGTTCAGCCCTAACGAGAACCTTTCCTGTTTCTTCCTCCACAGAATCACTGGTCACGATGGTGCCGCTCAACTGCTTGTTGAAACTATAGGAACAAAGATTATGAACCTCAGAGATGCCAAAGGAAGGTGTGTGTGTCTGTTCCCCACTTAAAAATATTTAAAGGTGCATTAAGCAACTTTTCATGTTAAAAATACCCGTTTTTCTAACCCATACATGCTTAAACAATTGCCTGATGGGCTGAATGAGCCCTTCTATGATCTCTGCGATTGCCTCTATAATCCTGTACAGTAAAATAAATAAGAGGGATTCGGGATGGAATCGGCTGGGCGTGACGTCATGCGCGTTCACGCTCACCTGGCTATGTCTGGCAGGTTTGTGTATTCGCCGCATCAGCGAAGACAACTCAAGCGACTTTGGCAAAAGTAGAAGATGGATTCAAAGAGACCGGCTTCTAGTTCATTCCAAACCCCAACGCAAACTCCACGTAACCGCGTGCACAACTCTGGTTGCAGTTTCGCGTGTTGCCAGAAGGGGGCATAGTTCTGCAAAAACTCAGAGACTTGCGCAATGCACCTTTAAGTTTAGTTAATATAGTTAGAGAGCGAAACAGAGAAACTTGAATGGTTTACAGTAGGTCACCAACCACTTTGGATGAACAAGAGGGTCTCTTTTTAAAAGCTAATGTCAAAAAGCCACCGATATTTCAGAAAGATTATTATTATTACCATTACCATTTAGTTTTAATTTTTTTCAGATATTACCTTTCATGTTATGTGTAATATAGCTGTTTGTGACTGTAAGGTCTGAAAAGTTCTGCACAGAACAAATCAAGTTTTTGTCTCCCGAAAGAAAGATGTGAATCTGAACTGAAACGAGACAGTATTTCCAGTCTCACTTCCTGCTGAATCTGCGTAGGTTTGTAACAGATTTGCATAATGTCAGTCTATGTTCTTCATTGGGTGCCGTGAACAACGTCTACTTTGAGCCTCAAACACTGTAGTTGTATGTGAGACTGGAAGAGTTTGGTTCGTGTTGTTCATGTGGAGAAGAGGCTGTTTTCTGCTGACAAAGCAAATCCACTTTGATGAGATTGATACGGTAAAGCCGACGCCATCGTTACTGTTCGTATCACTGAGGAAGATCCGGAGCTGAAATTCAGATATGATAATGAGCGTTTAGTTTCTGACACGGTCGACCAATCACAACAGACTGGGTCATCTGACCAATCAGAGCAGAGCAGCTCTCAGAGAGGCAGGGTTTAGAGAGACTGAATCCTTGATCGAACCGTTTCAGACACTGAGAGAAAAGAGCTGATGCTGCAGTGAATATTATGAGAAAGTGTTTTTATTTTATTTTATTTTTTTATATATAATAGGGGCACTTTAATATTCTCAGTGTGTCTTGTCTACAGGACTCCACTACATGCATCTGCACATGCAGGAAATATGGCAGCACTGCATCTGGCGTTGACCTGCGGTTCAGATGTAAACTCAGTCGAGAACACCGGACGCTCTGCATTAATGGTTGCTGCTGAAAATGGGCACACGTCTGCTGTCGGTTTGTATTGTTTTTATTGTCTAGTACTTTCTATTAACGCGTGTGGTTGTGTGTTCCATTGATTTTAAAAGATGTTTTCTTTAGTAGTCTTATTGATTGGCTCTAACCTTATTTGGTTGTAGACATCTTGCTTCATCAGTCCAGAGCGAACCTCTCACTGCTGGACATCAACAGGAACTCGGCACTTCACCTGGCTTGTAGAAGAGTAATGTACCCTAGCTCTCATAGTGTCCTAAATTACACAACACGTTTACATGCAACCAAATAATCCGTTAGTAATCGGATTGATGACTCAGTCGGACTGAAAAGCCTTCATGTAAACGCCTTTATCGATCGGATTGAGCTCGATCCGAATGAAATTTCGATCAGATTGAAAGGGGTGGTTTATTCCTTTTCTAATCCGATCGAGAGAACATGTAAACACTTGATCGGATTGAAAACCGAAACTTAAAGGACTGCGCATGTGCAATGACGTCGCAGTGTGCGCACGTCGAAAAATGATTCCGATTTGAAGATTGTGACATATAAACGTGCACATTAACCCGCACATTCATCAAATTGCAAAACAAAAGTTGTGCAAGTAAACATAGCCAATGATCATCACGTGTTTAACTCAACAGGGTCATGAAATGTGTGCTCTTCTCATTCTGGCTGAGATTGACGACCCCTCGCTCATCAATGCCACAAATAGTGCACTTCAAACGTGAGCATTCCCATATTATAAGTGTATGTGTGTGTTGATTGTTTGGTTATTTTCACAGCTGAAGTTTCTCTGTCTACACACCACTAGGCCTCTGCATATTGCAGCGAGAAATGGTCTTGCCACCGTGGTTGAGGTCCTGCTTACTCGAGGTGCAGCGCTTCTGGCCCTAGATGAAGATGGTGAGTTTCTCCATTGCTAAGCTAGAGCCAACAGAGTTAACTTCACCAATAGTCATTAGTATTGACTGATAGATTTTGTGTTTGAAGAGACTAGTTGCTCACAAATCGCTAGTTTAATTATCTTTTCTGGTTCACCATTTCTTTACATGGTGTGCCGTTACATAGTGACAAGTACTAAATCTTCTTGCATGTTAATGTTAGTTTTTGTCTCGATCATGACGAGCGACTTGTCATTCTGTCGTTCTGTCAAACTTGGTTTGTATTTCCATTTGAAGTCGGGTTGCCCGTCCAACAGAGGAATCTCATTTAAATCCCAAAATCCTGCTCAACACCGCTGATTTTTTCATGTCATGCAGCATGTTTGCTTTTAAAAAAAAAGTTTTCTTGATGCTTAAACTCATCACGTTGCCTGGTTAGGACATAACTCTATGTGCATACGAAAAATAATGTGCATTTTTTTTCTGTCTACTTTAAATTCAGTAGTTGTTATGGAGAAACTAATTCAAAGTAGCAACCATACTAACTTAATTTAAAAAATTCAGCCATAACTCAGCTGTTTTTAAAACAAAAAAAGCCAATATATTGTGAAAAAAGCTATATTGTACATTTCCAGCTAAAAGGGAACATTTTTCTTGCAAAGATGTGAACAAATGTTCCTTCTCTAACAATAATAGAATGTTCATTCAAAGTTATCATGTCTTTAATAATGTTCTTAAAGCCTTTGCACAAAAACATTGGTAACACTTTAATTTAGGGTTCAATTGACCTATGGCTAAGCCACGCCCCCAAACGCGATGAGCCAATCACAGTGCGCATAGCTAACCCAATACACTCGGACATTCTCTGCTTCCACGTCCATTGAAATGCATTGCAGTTAGTCAGTTTTCATTCGTTTTTATATGTTTTTTCTTGTCATTTTAAGTTTAAAATGGTCAAACAGTGTGCATGGGGTACATGCAACTCCGACACTAGGTATCCCGAGAGGCTGGGTGACGGTGTGTATTTTTTACCCTTTCCCAAGCCACATCTCCACCGAGATAAGTGTCTGCTCTGGATTAAGTTATGTGGTAGAAAAGCCTAAAAAGTTAGCCTAGTATATTACAAAACGCTGCTTTAGTCACATCAAGTTAGATTAATAAATTGAAAGTAAATCACACTTCTTACCCTGCAGTGCATGAACAATGCTGATCCTCTATCTTGTTGTCTGAGATGGTGATGGCAATGAGATGCGGTTTATCACGTTTACACTGTGACCTGTAAATTTTTGCCTGGAGCTGAAGCTTTTCATCGACCTTCTCAACAATAAAATTATTAATATAACCCTCCAATGCATAGTTAAGGCCCTTTTGGTGACTTCGAGATGATATATAATCTTTCTGTCTCCAAAAATCATCAATTGCCTCCTGTGAAATGTATCCTACTGTGACAGCTGCCATAGCGCCTGTCACCGAATGTTGACTGTTTGTCCGAGTGAGTGGAGGAGGCGTGGCTTAGCCATAGGTCAATTCTCACTATTAACTAGTTGCACATATTAATGCTTTATTCTGCATGACCATATTCTACATCCCTTAATCCACCCAATACCTAAACTTGACAACTACTGTACCTTACTAACTGTTAATAAGCAGTAATTAGTAGTTTACTGAGTTTACCATAAACTAAAGTGTGACCAAAACATCTCTACCTCATTCATGGAATGCTTTTTATGAAACAGTTAGTTGGGCTTTTGTCCAAAATTGATAAATGTTACTACTTGTTTCGGAACGTTCAGAGAACATTCAAAAGTAACAGTCCCATAATGTTTTCAAAATAATAAAATAGGAATGTTCCTTTAAAAGTAAACACTAAAGAAGATATTCTGAAGAATATGGGTTACCAAACAGTTGATGGCAAAAGTAAAATAATGGCCATTTTGAAATATATTTTATAACGTTAGCAAAAAACACTTTATGATTCATACATTAAATAATTTTTGTCAATAATTGACATGCTAGGATAACTTATCCTTACACAATCCTTGTTTGAAATGTTTTCATAAGTATTTGCACACATTAATTGTGCCATGTTTTTAGGTCATACTCCAGCGTTGGCATGCGCTCCAAATAAAGATGTGGCGGACTGCTTGGCTCTCATCATTTCCACCATGAAGCCCTTTTCTGCTGGCACCAGCTGTGGCGTCAGTCTGATGAAGCACTGTGGCACTGCTGTTTCCCATCAGCCCTTGTCCAACATACAACTGATTACAGAGGAACCGTAGGACTGAGTGAATACCAAACTATATACCTTTAACAAACTGCACCGCTCCTTCCTGTCCAGACAGAAGGTATTGGAATGTACTGTCTATTATACAACACTATACAACGCTACTCTTCTAGCATCATGCGGTATATACAGTAACATATTCATTTGTAGTGCAATAAATCTTTAACAAATGCCACCATTCCATTATTTGCTGAATTCCTCCTTAATAACCAGCCATAGAAAGTCGACATGTGCTGGTTTAAGCAGGGGAACCTTCCGTGCCATGCATGATTTCAAACCATGACGTCTTAGTGTATTACCAACAGTAACCTTGGAAACGGTGGTCCCAGCTCTTTTCAGGTCATTGACCAGCTCCTCCCGTGTAGTTCTGGGCTGATTTCTCACCTTTCTTAGGATCATTGAGACCCCACGAGGTGAGATCTTGCATGGAGCCCCAGTCCGAGGGAGATTGACAGTCATGTTTAGCTTCTTCCATTTTCTAATGAATGCTCCAACAGTGGACCTTTTTTCACCAAGCTGCTTGACAATTTCCCCGTAGCCCTTTCCAGCCTTGTGGAGGTGTACAATTTTGTCTCTAGTGTCTTTGGACAGCTCTTTGGTCTTGGCCATGTTAGTAGTTGGATTCTTACTGATTGTATGGGGTGGACAGGTGTCTTTATGTAGCTAACGACCTCAAACAGGCGCATCTAATTTAGGATAATAAATGGAGTGGAGGTGGACATTTTAAAGGCAGACTAACAGGTCTTTGAGGGTCAGAATTCTAGCTGATAGACAGGTGTTCAAATACTTATTTGCAGCTGTATCATACAAATAAATAGTTAAAAAATCATATATTATGATTTCTGGATTTTTTTTTTTAGATTATGTCTCTCACAGTGGACATGCACCTACGATGACAATTTCAGACCCCTCCATGATTTCCAAGTGGGAGAACTTGCAAAATAGCAAGGTGTTCAAATACTTATTTTCCTCACTGTAAATGTATTCATTTGTGGTTGCATGACATTTTTTACAGTGCCGTCAGTATTATCTTAGCCTATTACTAAGATTTCCCATCTTTCTTTGGACACTCTTTATGCATTTGTGAAGAGGAAACGTGTGAAAAATGAATTAGAAATAACAATAGTTAGCCACCCTACCTAATCGTGACATGCCCCACAAAACACCATCACGTCAAAATAAAAGTCTCTCACTCACAGATTATGTATACTTATCCTATTTTACAGGCATAAATACTGTAATTCAAAACACCTTTAGCACTTCAATTACCTAAACATTACAATCTTAATTTACACACATAGTATCACTATTGCCATTCATGTTTTAGCTGTAACACAACATTTTATTTGTCAAGGTTGCACTGTGCTTTTATTTGTTTATTTATTTCAATTATCATTTATTGTTAGTAAACAGCTTTAGTTGACTTTATCATTTGATACTGTTAACTACAGTAGATTAGCACAATATGTTTTAAATTAAAACTAAAGAAAAAATAAAGTATTCTGATATACAGAAGTCTCTGATCTGAATTCTGATCGAAAAATAATTATTTGCAATATTTTATTGTTTGCGTGTCATAAGAAATTACTTTTTTTTTTTAAATGTCAGCATATCTTTTTTCCTCAACTTTTTCTTATCTACTCTGCTATTTTATGATAGTAATAGGACTGATCTGATTTGCCGCTTTTAATTTAACAACTCATCTTAGTGAAGTTCAGTAGATTTGTCAACTGAACAAAAGTAAATTAAAAAGTAAATCTCCTTTTAATACTAAATATAAACTGGAAATGCATTACAATTACGCAACACAGTTGTATGTTAATCATGATGGGATTTGCACTATGTAACCAATAACCATAGGGGTCTTACAGAACAGATCGTTCCAGTCCTGGGGCCTGTTTCAAAAAGGAGGTTAAGTGAAAATTCTGAGTATGTTAACCCTGAAATGAGGGAAACTCTGGGTTTTCTGTTTCAGAATGGGAGGTATGTCAAACCCGACAAAGCAGAGTAAGTCAAGTCCGTTTCTGAAAGAGAGGTAACTTACTCTGTGAACCTAACCTGGTCGGGAGCAGGTTTTCTAATGTAAACCCAGAGTTTTTCTTTTAGTAAATGCATCTTGAGTTAAGAATCTTTAGACATTTTGACTGGAAACAAGAAGACAAAAATGCTAAGTATGAAAAGCATTTTTTGCAGTGCAGTACATTCATTCATTGCACATTTTTCTATATAACATCGGAGAGGGCACATTAATAAGGCTGCTGTATCAGAGCGGGAAGGAAAGTGTGCCTCGCTCTCAAGCTCTTCCTGAGAGTTTTTGTGTTATTTCCTGGACACAAACCCATGAGATCCATCAAAGAGAAGTTTTAAAAAGGTTTAAATGAGGCTAATCTGATGAATGAAATTCATGTGATAACATCTCGCTGAAAGTATCCTCATAATTAGGATTTCCTTTAGGATTTCCAATGTGGTTGGATGTATTGATGACACACATAATCCCATCATCACACCTAATGAAAATGAAACAGATTACTGTATAGAAGGATGCCAGATGGACGGATAGTCCGAGATATATGCTGTAACCACCACAGCTGTTAAATAAACACTAATTATTCACAATTTATCTGGTCATCTTTATTTCCTACAAATACAAAAGCAACAGTTATTCTTTTTCCTGTTGGATTTTAATATTCTTCCAGTATTGTGTATCTCCTCTTCATCTATCAGTGGTGGGCATTAGAGCATTATACTATGTGGAAACTGAATTATATTTATTTAATGTCAAATGTTTGTAAAGTCATGTAGCCTACAGCCATGAGCCTTTTATGCTTCAAGATTTAATTGATTGAATTATGAATTTATTGTTCATTTTTAGTTGCTGTCATTTATTATAATTTGTTTGCCTGTGGGATACCATGAAAATGAGTATTAGTTCAATAACTTACCTTTCTGTCAGTTTTCACCTGATAATATAACAGTGATTATGAATTATACTTGTGTATTGACTGCAGACGTCTTTTTGTCGAGTTTCGTAGTTTTTTCGAATCGTAGTTTCGGAGCTCCATTGATCATGGCTTTTCATAGTCATGGTGCACGTGTTTAACTCAGAGTGATTAAACTAACTCAATTCAGCTCTTCTGAAACCGAAAACTCAGAGTTTCCCATCTCAGGGTAAATCAACTCAGAGTTCAAGTTTTAACTCAGAGTTGGTTGAACCTCCTTATTGAAACAAGCCCCTGGTTACTGGATTGGTCAAAACTGCGTTGTAGCCATGAATAAAAAAATCACAATATATTAATAGGTATGATGCAAAACACATGTTCACTATATCACTGAGCAGCCCAGTTGATGTAACCATTTCATATAAGCAAAAAGGCTCTCAATTCTGTGCTGTATTATGAATATAAACATGGTCAATGACGCACTTTTGACTATATTGACCTTGTTACTTATATTGCATAGATGTTGAAGTTCTTATCTAGTCATCATACGGTTTGAGGTTCAAACTAGGGGCATGTGGCATAAATTATGAGGATTTTTTTTTAATAACATTTTTATAAATGTAAAAGTTTCCAGGTCAAAGACATTGGTGAAATTCCTTATTGAGCAGATTCCCAGTGAATTTAGCCACAAGATTTCTCAGAGCAAAGGTAAATGTGAACGTGCCTATTACACAGTCTCAAAATTGAGAGCATTAATGAGTAAACCAGAACAATTTTTTGTATGTGTATATTAAAACTGTCACAAAAATGTTTCATGTACAATAATACAGTGACATACGGAGCCCGAAAGGGGATATGGTGATGAAAAAAAAAGAGATGCGAGGAAAAACAGTGTTTGCTTGCAAGTCTTTTGCGAGAGACTTTGCATTCGCTTGCAAAACTTTTGTGAGAAACTTTTCATTTAAAATATTTAAAAAATATAAATTAATAAGTTTAATTAGTAGTGTCATAAAAAACAAACATCCCCTCCAGACATCACTTTTGGCCAGTACTATTTATTAAATAAATAAATAAAAATCCTCTCATGCACAAGGCACAAGGTAGGCCGCGCCATTAGTCCATCCATTTCTCCACTTTGACCCATTCAGGCTGATTTGCTGAGCGATTGTGAATATGATGGATTATCATTATCACATTAGCTACTGTAGAGGCATTGCCTCTCACATGACTTTAATGAAATGGGCTCAGAATAGGCTCTCAATCAGTGTTGAAAAAGTTTTAATGGTTGCATGTTCATAATGGTTTAGGAGTTTTTACAGCTTCTTTTTATTTGGCTTTTCTGGTACAAAACCCTGCGCGACTGACATTGATTACAATGGTAAGCACAATATACTGCACATGAAGTTAAAATGGGTCTCATGGAGTGAAACTTTCCCAAATCAAATCATGATCTCAGTTTTCCATTTCTGGCTGGAAAAAATGCAGCTTGCTAAAAAATGTCATGGGTTTAGGAACACCTACTTTTCTAACTCATCCTAGGACACTCATCTAATCTTCACGAAAATTTTCAGGCTTGTCCAATATTTTTTTAATAATAATAATATTATGTTTTATTTATATAGCGCCTTTCAAGTATCCAAGGACACTTACAAGAAAATACAGAAGTACAAGCAAAGTATTGTACAGCAGTCAAACATGTAAACATACAGCATGGCAGATAATGAAGTATTGAAATATCAGAAAGGGGAACCAATCAGTTGCAAAACTGTGATTAAATTAGTTTTTAAGGTCTGTCGTGATGAGACGGATGAGATTCTGAATGCCCAAAAGTTGACCGTTTTAACTTTGGTAAAACAAGCAGGTTGTCTGAACTAGATCTAAGAGTATGGGCAGGAGCGTAAGGCTGAATTAAGTCTTGAAGCTGAGGGTAGATATGAAGGTGCTAAACCATGACAGGCCTTATAAAGTAAGACAAGTAGTTGGAACTGAATGCAGTAGTTCAGTGTAGGTGGTGAAGGATTGGAGTGATGTGAGCAGATGTAAGGGCGTGAGCAGCAGAGTTTTGTAGCATTTGCAGGCGATTAAGGGCTTTAGCTGGAAGGCCACTAAATGACAATTTAATGATCTGGCCAAGAGGAAGCATATAAATTAAAAATAGTAGTGGACCAAGTACCGAACCTTGAGGTACACCACGGGAGATTGTGAAGAAGCAAGATTTGTGTTTGTTAATGCAAATGAATTGTCTATCCGAGAGATATGAAGTTAACCACTGAAGGAAAAAGGAGTGTTGAATGGCAGATCCAGGAGAACCAAGAGGCTGATGTCCATTGTCAGATCCCAGGAGAAGGTTCATGCAGGTTATGTTTATCCAAGTGAGACTGCAATTGTGTGACAACCATCTTTTAAGTACTTAAACTAAGAAGTTTTTGAGTAAATGAGTTGGAATTGGGTCATGTTGACAGGAAGAGGAGTTAGATTTAGGAATCAAATGTATTAGTATTTAAGGTTGAGAGCGGGTGGACAGACTGAGAAGGAGAAAAATCTGTAGGAACAGATGGGGGGAAAAGCTGGGTAGATATTGTCAATGTGATGTAGGAAAAAAGTTTCACAAGGCTCAATAGAGCCAATAATTATAAAAGATGATGGTTTGACAAGTTTGTTATTCTCAGAGAAAAGAGTCCTGGGTTTACACTTTGCTTCATTAATAACACTGAAAGGTAGTTAGAGCGTGTGAATAAGCAATAGCAAGTCGTTCAGTTCGCCTACCCTTAGCTTTATTGCTCTAAGTTCAGGGGTGAATCATGGGGAGGAATGATTTGAGGAGACAGTTCTTGTTTTTAATGGGGCAAGTTTCTCCAAGGCATTAGATATAGTGTCATTATATATTGAAATAATCTCATCGGGACAAGAGAGATTGAGAGAGAATGGCAGAGAGGAAGCAACAATAACAGTAGAGAATTTATAATTTTAATTTATAGATGTGCAATTTTTTCTGAGAAACCTGGAAAACATTAAATTTGATGAAGTTCTAGTCTTAGAGGGCACAATAACTTACAAATCTTGACAATTGTCCTCACTTTATCCACATTTTCCATCCGCTTGGAACCTGCTTGTTTTTGTCTCCGTTTATCAGACATATTTCCGCTAACAAAATTGCCATTTTAAAAATGACTGAATAAGATGAATGTTGAAACTGATAATCAAAAGTTGACTAACAATCAGAAGTTGGGTTAAAAACTATAATAGTTTAGTGTGTCCATTCTGAGACGGTGAAACAAGTTGAGAAACTTATTCACTAATTGAGAAATACATCATAAAATATGTGACTTTACAAGACTGGACAATCTATAGAGTTAAACCAACATACATGAAAGCATGAAGTTCAAAGTTTATCAATACATGTCTTCAGATGAGACATGACAAATAGCTGCTCGCCAAAACCATTTTGCAATGATTATGTTGCTCCATTACTAAACTAAATCATCTTTTGAGTGTTCGCCGCGTCTCCTTGCCGTTGCTTACAGAAGTTCCCCCCACACCAGGACTTGGTGTCGACCGGTTCCCATTTCCGCCACCCGCTCGTCCAGCCGGCTGTGGATTAGTGGAGTTTCCAGAGCTTTGAGAATTCACCCCATTTCCATTGGGAGTGTCATTACCTTCAAAGAATCAAGTCAAGAATATTGAATGAATATTTGAATACATTACATGAATATTTGGTAACATTTTAGTTTAGGGTCCAATTCTCACTATTAACTAGTTGCTTATTAGCATGCATATTACTAGGACATTGGCTGTTTACTAGTACTTATAAAGCACATATTAATGCCTTATTCTGCATGACCATATTCTACATCCCTTAATCCACCCAATACCTAAACTTTACAACTACCTTACTAACTGTTAAGCAGTAATTAGGAGTGTATTGAGGCAAAAGTCATAGTTAGTAGTCAATACTGAGAACTGGACCCAACTAGGATCCCGAAATGTGCTTTAATTCTTACAAAGGAAAAAAATCAAGGTAGTGGTTCACTGCAAAAAGCACTTTCCACACTATATAATTATACCTGCATTGGCTCCAGTGCTGCTGTTCAGGTTGCTCTGGTCATTCAGTCCCTGACCGGTAACAAGAAGAAAGTCAATTACCATGACCAGTGGTTAATTGTTTTTTTGCTTTTGTTTTTAATAGTGAATAGGTTCATTTTTTAAAAGGTCATATGATGCTTTTTAACGTTTTCCTTTCCCTTGTAAGATGTGGGGCACCATTGACTTCCATAGTATTTTCTTTTTTTAATGGTGCCCACAAATGTTTAGTTAGAAACACTGAGGCCTAAAACGCCTCGATCAAAGTCCAGATATTACTTCTGCAGATGTCTATATCACAGTGTGAAATATTAGCATAATGCCCGCCCAAAGGCATACGCAAAGAAAGGCGTCGAGGTTTCAGTGAATTGAAGTGTTTGGATGCAAAAGCGCTTTTGCTTTCAGAAGTTAATCAGAGGTTTAGATTTACTCATAAAATTCCAGAGCAATACAACCCAAAAGTTTGCTTGTGCACTGTGCATTTTACAGCGGACAGCTTTCTGAACCTCGAAGTCGTACTCTTGTCGTGCTTGCAAGTTCTGATTGATCGTCTTGATCATCCGCATTTCGAACTGATACGTTAAAACCGACACCATTTTTTTTAAACTGTGTTCATAATTGCTTTAGAAGCCTTGGAAGCTGGAGTTCGCGATTATGGTATTGCACCAATGCTACATTTTTCTATGTGAAAAGCGTTATACAAATAAATGTGAACAATTGAATTGAATGGTCAGGGGCATTACATTTCCGAAACTCGCTTCAGATGACCAATCACAATGCATTAGGTCAGCTGGCCAATCAGAGCACTTTTCGGAACACAATCAGTGAACTTCAGACAGACTGGAAACAGAATTGCTGCAAAAATGTACAGTATGTGAAAAATAATGTGTTGTTTGTTTTTTAACATTACAAGTACAAGTACATTCTAGTACACCCAATAAACAAATTAATATATTTTAAAACAGCATCATATGGCAAATCCACCGAAATAAATCTAGAAGACGTACCGTTTTATTCATCTGGGACAGATACTCTGGATTTGGCTCACTAAAGTTTGGCACCTCAGAATACACCATGCAGAATCTTACAAATTGGATACAAACACATTAATTTATTCACAATGATATATAATTTTTTTTTAATGCAATACAAACATTTTTTTTAAACCTTTTACCATGTCTTGGAGTATTGCAATAATATCATATTGTGAGTTTAGTATCGTGGTATGTATCGTATCGTTACACCCATCGCGCTGGAAAAAAATATTAATGATTAAATAAAATGAAATGGTTGATTAAAACTTACTCTCCAATCTTCTGTAGTTCACCTCCTCTTCCAGTGTACAGTGTCAAACAGCCTTTAAAAACTGAGGCGTAACTGCAGCAAAATACAAATATAGACAGTTCTGTAGACTGTAAAACATTTATGCTGGTATATGAAGAGTGATCTTTTACTGTACAATCAAGTATTTTGCACTATAATTGACTGTTCATTTGAGGTAGAACGACTGTCTTTTGAGCTTAGTCAGCATGTTAAAATGTCTGTTAAAAAGATGACTTTCTATGTGCATCACTGATATTAAACGCAGTCTCACCCTTTGGTAAGTCTGATGATGTCCCCAGCCTGAATGAGTCCACCGACTTCATCCCAAACCGAGATGCTGATGCTGCCCGTCTTGTCGGCCACTTTACACGTGCGCACCTCATGACCGTCTTTGGTCTTCGTCACTCGCCCTTGAAGAAGAGAAGATTCAGAGTTCAGATACTTTAGACTATTATTATAGCTGATAAATATGTATTATAGAAGGCCCGAACGGTGTATCGTAATAAACAACCGTTGGGGTTTAAGTGATAGAACACACTCCACCGCCCCTGTTTGTTTCATGTTCTTGTTTGTGGAAATTCATGAGCATACAATATTAAAGGTCCAATAAAGAGAAGCGTCTTTGCCTTCAGTTAGTGTTAATGCAACCTCATCGTTTTATAAGGTATTTTAATAAGCCCTATTTTATATAAGTGTATACAATACATATTTTAAAATGTTATCGCAAAATTGGTGCTGCCATAAAAATGGCCCATTTCAAAAATCACTACAACCTTTATTTTCTTCTTAACAGCTCCTAGTCATAGTGAAGCATTGACAATATTATTTTTGTAAAGTTTCTAGCATTTCAGAAAAAAAAACCCATTAAATATTTACCATCTGAATAACTGTTTTTTTTCTGTTTATTACAGTAAAGCTATAATCTGTATTGCATAACGTACAGTATCAAAGTATCATTACTTTGGTGTCAGTTAACTTACTTAAAAAAAACACATATTTGGGTTTTGGAAACAGTCAGTCAAGTGTGTCGAAACTTTTATATGACCGTATTTTGAATATGATAATAACACAGCACTAAAACTAGTATTGTTGGCTCCAGTATTATCAATTGTTTGTGGTTTTCCTGAAATGTGAAAGGTTAACGCAGAGTTAAATGATTGTGTGTTATGTTGTTTCACTGGCAGCATGTGATGTGTTGTTTGGACACCTGTTTCCAGCACGATGAAGATGACATTGAGATTCTTGAGTCCAGGTTTAATGTCCTTCACATGAGTCTCTGTGCTCATGATCAGTCTGCTTCTGCGCAAATCCTGCAAAACCTGATGCACACAACATGCCAGTCCACATCTGATGCATTTTACACTCAGTGTTTCATATCACATGCAAGACAATTATAATTAAAGATGCATGCATGCAAAGAACTTTTTGGCACACTAACTGTGATGAAGCATGCACGTGCGACACTGACAGCTGATCAACAATATTAAACACACCAGGAAACTAATGAAAACACTTACTGGTTAGCATTGAGCTACGGTTGCACGGACTCTTAAAGGTAGCCTACTGTTTCTCGTCATCTGCTACGCTTTGTGTGAACAATCCGGAATAGACTCCGGAATAGGCTCGTAATATGAATTAAGACGCTGAATGTTCTGACAGCTGTCAATCATCACAGTTTCTCTGGACAGTCAACTACCGTTTACAGAGGGGTTTTTTTTTTTAAACGTCATGACGCAATGCTTTCCGTACGTTATGACGTAGTTATCCGCACGTATTTATCCGACCTGCACAGAACAGAACATGAAAGTTGAATTATCTGGAATAGTTCAATGAAAATGGGTCAAAATTATGTGGAAATATTCAGCGTAATCCGGGACACAGCTGGTTTGTCCTTCTAGTAAACTATATGTAATGCGCATGCGTGTTAATCCACGTAATATAGATAATTATTTTGAATTTGACGCGTTGAAGGGTGTGATTTAATCCCATAACTTACATTTCTTAGCCGAGAGAATTTTCGACTTTTTAAAGGTAAGATTCATTCAAATAAATGTGTTGGATGCCTTTTAAAATAGTTGTTAGATGCATTCCCACACTGTCACACAATAAAGAGACCCTTTAAATTGTTGGAAAATTCAGATTGTGAATTAGATTTCTAATTAGAAGTGTCTTTAGTAACGAACGCCTCGGCGTTTATTTATTCATTTAAAAGATAATTGAAGTCTTCTTTAAATTAGTTTATTAAACGCATTCTTTGTTTTGATGTGGGCTGAATTTGAGATTAGCATTTGTTCAGTACTCAATTCTCACATAACTCTTAACAAAATATGTATGCTATTAAATCCATTTTTATTTGCTTGTTTTGGTCATCTACCGTGGCTGAACAGTAACTTTCAGTCTGTTATAAATACTATAGCTCATAATCACTCACTTGTGGAAATAATGATAGTTTTTCAGCACTATAATCAAACACATTTTTTATAAATAAACATGCACCTGGTTTCTAATTAGGGGCACATTTATCAAATTATTTCTACAGTATCTTTATAGGTATGTACATCCATATATTCATCATGCATTTTGACCTCTCTCTCCGTCCTCATTTCTCAGGTTAAGAGAGACGTAGGACAAACAAAATGGCCACAGAATCTGATTTAGTAAATGAGATTAACCCTGTTGACTTCATTCAGCTACTGGAGTGCTTAGAATGTAAGTGTCTTTCATAAACATTATGGGACTCAATCTTCATTTCCTTTATTGACTCACAAATGACAGAATAATAACAACCCTAGTGGGAAAAAAAGTATACTACAAAGCCATTAACATTGATATTTACTGACAAATCGCTTGACCCTTAAAATTTGACATCTGTGCACACAATGCACATTTCTTAAAGGAGAACTCCGGTCAATTTTAACATTGAGCTCATTTTTTTGTAAATTTGGAGTGCTGTCAGTACAGAGAACAACGTCAAAAATCGGTGTTGCCTACACTGTGTTATCCTCTTTTTAAAATTTGCACCCTGTTGACTTCAATGGGGCAAGTTTTAAACCTGATTTTAGCCTCTTAACATCCTTTATGTGTCATTACAAGTGCCCAGCTAATGTGAGTGATTCCTTCAGAGTGATCACGGGTCAATCTGACTGCAGTAGATGTGAAAGATATGAATAAAAATGATGTTATTTCAGCCAGCGCACATACCTGTGTTTTCTTCCTGTTTTCGGTCGAAGTCCATAGTAATCGATTGTCGAGTTCACACGCATAGGTTTAGTTACCTATGATCACGCGCGTGAACTCGACAATCGATTACTATGGACTTCGACCGAAAACAGGATGTAAACACAGGTATTTGCGCTGGCTTAAATAACATCATTTTTATTCATATCTTTCACATCTACTGCAGTCAGATTCACCCGTGTTCACTCTGAAGGAATCACTCACATTAGCTGGGCACTTGTAATGACACAACAAGGATGTTAAGAGGCTAAAAGCAGGTTTAAAACGTGCCCCATTGAAGTCAACAGGGTGCAACTTTTAAAAAGAGGATAACACGGTGTAGGCAACACCGATTTTTGTCCTTGTTCTCTGTATTGACAGCACTCCAAATTTACAAAAAAATGAGCTCAATGTTAAAATTGACCGGAGTTCTCCTTTAATATTAAGTCTAAAATCTGCTTTAATATCACTATTAGTGAAAATAGTACAATCTCTGTATAGGCTAATATCTTTAAATGCAAGATATTTAAAGTGTACCTAAAGTATACTTCAAATATAAAAAGCACAATCAAATATACTTAAGTAAATTTTTAGTTGGACTATTTCCAGATAACTAAAGTGCATTAAGTACAAAATTAGTTGTTCCAATTTAGCAGACTTTTAAGTACATAAATATATAAATCTATTAAATGTTTTTCAAATTAGTTTTGGTATATTTATTTTTCACTAGGGAAGATAAATCATGGAACAGAATATTATAAGTTAAATGTCTGAGAAAAGGTTTACATTTTTACAGTTTGAAATCTTTTTGTTTTAAATTTCCTAGATAGCAGGATAAAGGCGAAAGATGCGATGAAGGATTTTCATGCCGGTGGAAAGCTGGTCCATCACAGGTTTGGAGATGTAAGCTGAACTCTTTCTACTGGCTCCTACCGTAGTTCATTTCTCCATAAATGATGGAATCATCTCAGTTTCAAAAATATTATGTGAAATGTCAAGGTGACTTTTTTATGTGTTGGTTACATTTATAACTTAGAAACTGTGTTCATGGGATAGTTCAGCCAAAAATAATGTCATCATTAAAGGGTTAGTTCACCAACTTCACCCAAAAATGTAAATTCTGTCATTAATTACTCACCCTCATGTCGTTCCAAACCCGTAAGACTTTCGTTCATCTTCAGAACACAAATGAAGATCTTTTTGAGGAAATCTGAGAGATTTCTGTCCTTCCATTGATAGCAACGCAACTACCACTTTAACACTTCAAAAAGTTCATAAAGAGATCGTAAAACCAATCCATTATGAATTTAACAGTTTAGCCCAAAATTTCTGAAGAGACACAATCATTTTATATGATGAACAGGTATATATGGCTTATGGGTTAGTAGAATAAGTTGACATGTAGGTGTAAAGTTACTTATAGTTGTACGGCCTGCTCAATCGGTCCAACGACAGTTTCCGATAAATAACCGTTACTAAACTGAGCGTAAACTTATGGTGTTATGGACTTAACGTAATCTACTAGAATCAGTAATTTCAGAGCAAGTCAGAATGAATCCAAATGTAACAATTTATTATTAGTCAGGTAAATGTATCAATTACATAATCAATTCAAAGATAATCAATACAATAACATCAAATGCTCAGAGATAAAGAATGAAAGATGTACCTGACTCAGGAAATACATAATGCTGAGTGTCTGAACGACACTCAGCGTTATGGGCTGATCTCTGAAGACATTTCTTTATATACTCAGCTCAGACCAAGACCAAACGTTCCCCAATGTGAGGAATGAACTTACAATAGGAATTTGCATTGACTAGAGTTCTAGACACAGGGAGTTCACACCTTGTCGAGGAACAGGAGGTAGTTTGGAGGAAGGACCCTGGGAAAAGTGCACACCCAATATGCAAAGTAGCTCTAAACCCTTAATACCATTTGCTTTACTTCTGTGGAGATGAGACCGTTGTACCAGTCGCACTGAGACATTTTAAATGATACCAAACATGGCTGTTAATTCACTTATATTGACATAGAACATTATAATTTTTATATAATCTTTCTAAGTGAAGAGAAGAACGTGTAAAGGGAATGAAGTATGGGGTTAGAATTGTTGCATTATTCCAAATAAATAGATTGAGATTCACAAACAAATGATCAAATTCACAAATAAATAGATTGAGATCCACAAATAAATGTAAAGAGTTTCACAAAAATGTATAAAACTCACAAATAAATAAAATGAGATTTGCAAAAAAAAAAAATATATATATATATATATTTACAAATGTGTTTTATGTCACAAACACAACTCTGCCTGGCATTTATTTGTGAACCGCTTTCTGTGCATTTGTAAATCCCCTCACGCATCTGTGGATTTTGAAACACTTCTAGCATCGACATGCAGAAAAATCCACAAATAAGTGGATTTTTTTTTATCACATTCTATCTTTGTTTTCCCCACTGAAGCACATAGATGCAACAGGATTTTCTCTATTCCTCAAGAATTATCTCGAGGTTGATGATTTTCCAGCTGATATCTGCCAGCGTCTCTACTGGTATTTCCAAAGATCTGAGCGGTCTGGTCCTGACAGCAAAGATGGTGAGCTGCTGATTCATTTTTCAGAAGTCATTCTACAGAACTTCAGTAAACGTTTCAAAACACACTTGTCTGTTGTCTCTCCGACCTGTTCGCATACAATCCATGTGAGAGATCAAACACAGTGTTTATATTTATGTGATAAATGCACAAGATTTAATGAAAGTTTTTACAGGTTTAATGTTAGTATTAATCTAAACTACCATATAAATAAAGAATAGAATGTATAACGACATTCCACATAATGCCTGATTTAGGCCTACATTATTTTACTTCATATGCACTTTTTAATATTTGGAGTGAATGTAATCACTGACAGTGTTATTTTAAATAGAAAAAATTGCAAAAACAGTATTACAACATGGGAAATATTATAATTGTTAAACATTAGTTAAAAACAATAGTATTTTCCATTTAAAATGTACAATATATAATCAGTGCAAGCATCTCACAAACTCAATTCTGTATTTTCAGCGAAGCAGAATTGCCTTGTGCATGGACTGCGATTAATTTCAGTATTTATGGACAAAAATATTTACAGTTATTGTACTGCTACTGTCACTAACATTAAATTGCACAAGTACATAATGACTTTTTGTGGGTTTTCACTGCAAAACAACACACAAATGCCACAAATATCAACAGTTTTTTTTTTAAAGCTGCAGGAATATAGTCATTTTTGAGCTATTAATAATCAGAAATCCTGTGAAAAATCCTGGTGGGACTGTTAAAGGCTGTATAATAAAATGTAACTAACCACACACTAATGTATTAACTTTAACTGTAAGTATTAAAATGCACACTGGCTATTACTGGCTATTACTATAGCATTACATTGATATTCAGTGTTATTTGTTCTGCTCTTTCAGGTGGTGTCTCTCTTAAAGCTGTATTGTGTTACTTTTCCATATTGGAGGATGGAAATCCACGAGACAAACTAGAGTGTAAGACATTCATCGAATTTATAGTGATCTCTAGCAGATAATATCACTAATACTATGTACTAATACTATATAAAGTGCGAAATGGTTTTAATATTTTTTTAAATATTTTGAATGATGATTTAAACTTGCCATTTGTTTTTAAGTGTAATTAAATGCAGTGTATATGCTAAGTACTTATCAATTATATGATACTTTTTTGGCAGACACCTTCAAATTGTATGATAAAGATGACAATGGACTTCTTGATAGCAAGGTAACAACGGGAGTACATGAGATTTTGACATTTCCTTCATTTAATGCTACCCTCTTGTCTTGAGTGTGATGTATTTCCTGTTGTAGCTTACTTAGGTTAAAATTAGCCTGTTAAAATAAAATATGTTTATTTAATTCTTGTTTTCTTGTTTTTTTTTTTGTTGAATAGGAAGTTGACAAAATTGTTACACAGATGATGCAAGCTGCCGAATACCTCGGATGGGATGTGACAGAACTAAAGCCGGTGAGTTCATATGTACAAATAACTCTTTCAGAAGGTATAATTGGAGAAATTACATTTGCTTTTTCCAAGTTAGCATGGAAGCTTGTTGCTGACACAGGATAAAAAAAAAACATTAAAAAGGTAATAGTGACTTTTTATCTCACAATTCAGACTTTAATCTTGCAACTGAGTTAATATCTCACAAATCTGAGAAATATAGAGATATAAAGAGATATGAACTCGCAATTCTGACTATTTCTCACAATGCCACGTTTATTACTCGCAATTCAGATTTTTTTTCTCAGAATTATGAGATATAAACTCACAATTGCAAGTTTATGTTTGAAAAAGTTTGAATTGTGAGATTAGAAGTCGGAAACAAGCTTCCATAAGTTTGTATTAAAAATATTTTTCAACAGGCACAGATTTTCTGCTTTTAAAGGACCACTGAAGTAGGAGTGTTCGATTCAGTCGACTCCGACTCCCGACTCCATTTACTTACACAAATAATACAAGATGGCAGTCGTTACACACTTAATCCATTTATTTTTTCCCCGACACAAAGCCTTAAAATCCCCTGACTAACACAACACACTTTTTAGTGTGACTGTCCAATTTAGTGATGACTTGATGAGTAGCTATCAACGTTGCTACCTAGCTGTTGCTGATACCTAATTTTTACAGCAGGAAAAGTCACGAAAAACAGCAGTCAAATATACTGACAGAATAAAATCTTTAATTCATCTTATTATAATGATCAGGTGATGGCGCTAAACGCACATCAGGGATGGTCTGCAGTGCCTCTTCTGAGCCGCTGTTTGCACACATTAAATTGAGGATGAAAGAAAGTGAGGTTTTGTAGTACTTCTTCAAAATGAAAATCCGTACTCGTTCAGGTCAAAGGTGAGGCTGAGTGAGGTTAGTAGCCCTACATATAAGCCTCATTATTTCCTAGCCAGGCTTATAACCATAGATGGGTAAGATGGGCTAGAACTAATACATGGCAGTATATTTTAGGCTAATGAAAATACAAGTACATTGTTCCTTTTTCTAGGTACTTCAAGACATGCTGAAAGCCATGGACGTGGACGGCAGTGGCACTGTAACCCTCCGAGAGTGGATACAAGGGGGCTTGAACAACATTCCTCTACTGGTTCTGCTTGGATTAAAGGTAAACAGCCTTTGTCAGAATGTACATGTAATCATCAGGAAGGTCATTTGGTGTGGAATTGATTACATGAGATGTTTTTAACACTATCTACAGGTAGCTGAAAAGGACGGCCAGCATGTCTGGCGACTGAAGAACTTCAACAGGCCCACATATTGCTTTGTCTGTCAGAAGATGATGTTGGGTCTGCGAAAACAGGGCTTGTCTTGCAATTGTGAGTTTCTCAATGATAACCTTTTTTAATTCATGGGCAAGCTTTATACCTATTCTTGTCTCTTTAAACATACATTTAGGGCAAGATTTACTAAACAGGGCAAATTAGCGTGAGAGAGAGAAACTCTGATCTACTGACGACACACAAATGAAAGAACACAGACGCAGCCGGATCATTTCCATAATGAGCAACACAATCTACTAGATGCACAAATTAGCATCTAGTTTAAAACATGATTTTTTAGACAGTAAATAATAGTGCAAATACTAGTAAATTAACGAGCACAATCCTTAGTAAATCACCTTACATGATTAATTCAAATACTCTCCTCCCATAAATTTAGCGTCTGAAAGCGAAACTCCTACAAATGCATATGCGATAAGGTCAGCCACAACAATAACCCTGTCCACGAATTTTCAGCGCTAATTTTTCACTGCGTGTCTTTAGTAAATCCTGACAGTAGTTTTTAACGGCAAAAGAGGGTTTGTGTTGACGCAAGCTGTTAGTAAATCCGGCCCTTAGTATTCAGCGGATAGATGCTTGAATACCCTTGTGAAAAAGAAGTGTGCTTAACTGTATTGAATGTTGTGTATGTCAGATTTATTAGTATGTAGTATATTTAAAAAAACTGTACTCGCAGATAATATAATATTAATAAAACAAAAGGCCACTTAAGTGTACTGAAAGAGAATTTAACTTTTATGACTGTTTATTAATCTTAGCACAATTAAGTACACTTTAAAAAGTGCGCTTTGTAATAATGTCAAATTTTAAAGTACATTTTGAATCATGTTTTAATTTTTTTAACACTAGTGTGTTATTCAGTATTACATTTTAAATTTACATATTTTAAATGTACTAAATTGCAACTTCATTAAAAATGTGTAAATAAAAAAAACTTAAATAGATGACATTCAAGTTCAATAATGACATTCATGTATATTTTAGTTAACCACAAATGCTTGTCAGTAAATTCAGTAGTGCATTTTAATTTCTTAATTTCCATATCTCAAAGACAATAGAAGTCATTACGAAAATACATGTAATTATGTCCTACTTAAGTTGGTCAAAAAACACTTTCAAGTTCAGCTAAATTAATTTAAAATGTAAGCCAACAATTTAAACTAAACTACGTTTTTATTTAATTCCAAATAACATGCAATTAAATGTCCATTACATTCAGTTCACGTTCAAGTATGTTATGTCTTTAATAAGAACTCCTAAAGTGTACTTCTTTTTCATTACACTGAATATGTACAGCCTTAAATATTCAGAATAGGTACACCCGGATTTCTAGCGTTTTTGTAAATGCTCTTGCCTGTGGGTATTTTGTAATATAATGACATTGTCAGTGTTTCCCCTCTTCTTTTATTGATTTCTAGTTTGCAAGTACACCGTCCACAGCAGCTGCGCCAACAAAAACCACACACCATGCGTCAGGACCTTTGTCAGGTCCAAAACAGAGATAGGGGTGAGAGATGATTCATTTACCATTGATTTACCATTACATTATGTTCTGCTTTAAGAAACATTAACTTTCTGCTTTAAGTAACATTTAACACAATGCTTGGCCTGTGAATTACTGTTTTCCCCCCTTTGCCAGTGTTCAGTTCATGACTGGATCAGTGCTGACTGTGAGTCCAACAAATGTGAGATTTGCCACAAAAAGATCAAGATACTCACAGGAAAGAGTTGTGCATGGTGTCACCGCATGGTGAGCGCTGATTTCTTTATCCACATACATTTACATTTAATCGTTTAGCAGGTCTTTTATCCAAAGCGACTTACAATACAAGCAATCAAACCAACAAGTGCCGTGACAAGTCCCAGTTAGTCTAGCACACAGTACAATTATTATTATTATTAATAATAATATATACAATGATACGAACATGTCACAATATTCCTCATTTAAATAATTAATACGCAGAATAAAGGGGCGGGGCCTGGTTGAGTTAGTTAGTAGTGTGTTAAACTGACGGTTATGGTAAGGGGCGGGACATTTCCCAAACACACTCGAAGCGCTCGACCAATCACAACACACTGCTCCAGCCGACCAATCAGAGCACAGTGTGCTTTTCAGAAGGAGGAGCTTCATAGAGATAGGAACTAAACAGAGCGTTACTGACAGACTGGGAAGAGAGGAGCCGCAACAATGGAGAATATGGGGGAAATAATCAACATTTAAGCAGGAAAACCTGTTCTAGTAGAGCACAAAACAACATCAAGAGTTTGAAAAAGGGCATAATATGACTTTAATTTATTTAGCTGGTTGTTTTATTTAGACAGATCTGTTCCTGTATATGCTAATGTTTTCTGTTTTTGCTGCTGATGATGAACGTAGCGCCACAGTGACTGTGCTCCTCTGGGCTCGTCTCACTGTGACTGTGAGCAATTACAGCATCACATCCTTCCACCATGGGCCATATGTGCTGTAAGCAAGAGCTAGAACTATATAAAACCATTATTAAGTGTTGTTGCTATATAAGGCACTTTGGCTATATTTATAAAAGCATTTTATATACAATAAGTAGAACTTTTGTTTCTCTCATGATCAATTATAGATGGATCAAGCTGACACTATTTCGGGGAGCAGTCTGGGAGAACATTACCTGGTAAACATAAACTCAGATGGACACTTTTTGCAGGCAAGTAGGTCTACATTTAAACCAATCTTGACTCCAAATAATGTAATTAAATGTTTTGTGATACAGAATGTTTGATTAAATGTATGTATGTGCTTTCTCTATCTTTATGAAGATATTTCCTGTGAAGGACACACACCCTCTCTTGGTGTTTGTAAACCCAAAGAGTGGCGGAAAACAAGGAAAGAGGTTATATTCTGATATTAATTTAAAATATTATGCTTTTAATATTATGTGAGACTGGAAGAGTTTGGTTCGTGTTGTTCATGCGGAGAAGACGCTGTTTTCTGCTGACAGAGCAAATCCACTTTGATGAGATTGATCCGGTAAAACCGACGCCATCGTTACTGTTCGTATCACTGAGCATCAAGAGCTGAGGAAGATCCGGAGCTGAAATTCAGATATGATAATGAGCGTTTCGTTTCTGACACGGTCAACCAATCACAACACACTAGGGCATTTGACCAATCAGAGCAGAGCAGCTCTCAGAGAGGCGGGGTTTAGAGAGACTGAATCCTTGATCGAACCGTTTCAGACACTGAGAGAAAAGAGCTGATGCTGCAGTGAATATTATGAGGAAATTAAAGAGTTTTTTACCTTTGATGCATGCAAACCTGTTGTAGGAGACTCTATGACATTTTGAAGAACTATTTGTTAAAATAATTACTGCTGGCTAGTCTGGCTATCACCAGACCAAGCTCAATCTTTTAAGATTGAACAATAGAACATTAGTCTGGAGAGTCTGCTAGTCTGAGAGGTTAAAAGGAATTGGATTGACGGTCGTGCGAGAGCCAATAGCGCGCCAGGTGGATAAGCCAGTTTGTGATTGGTCCCCGCAGATTTGTAACCGAAGCAGGATAGAAAAATGGACAGATTTCCAGCCTGAGCTGCAGGGCGAAATCACATCGGTTTACCCAGTCTAACTGCTGGCTGTTTTGTCTCCTAAAATGATTAAGACGAAAACACTTTTTTTACATTTACCTAATAAGCACATTTAAAATGACTTGCTTAATGACATTATCTGGTTTGTTGCAGGGTGTTGAGAAAGTTTCAGTACCTCCTGAACCCACGACAGGTTTACAGTCTTGACAATGGAGGACCAAATCCAGGGTATGGTTTTATAAATAGAGCAGACTAACACACCTTTACAAAGCAGCATGAAACAAACTCATATGTGTGTGTATTCGTTTCAGGCTCCAGCTCTTTCAAAATCTTCATAAATACAGAGTCCTGGTCTGTGGAGGAGACGGCACTGTTGGCTGGATTTTAGATGCTATTGGTGAGAAACATGAACTCATACACAAATCGAAAGATTTGTCATAGTATTCACACAATTTTATTTAATCATATAGTATTTAGTTACCCATTTATTTACCCAGCTTTTTTATTGTAATTTATTAAGAATATAATGTCACTCTCCAGTCATTGAATTTAAGAAAACAATCAAAATTACACTTATCCATTGTTTTAGGCTTTAAGGTTTTTACATGTTTTCATTTTTAGCTACTTTGCTTCTATGTAACCTCTCATTTTGTTTGATAAAATTACATGTGAAAAAGTATTTAAAATATTTTGACACAATTATTACCTGAAACTAATATTTTAGAGCTGGGCAGTCATAATTAGAAAAAAAATATTTTCATAAAATGAATAAAAATGCCCATGGAGTTTATTTATTTATATGGCTTTTTCCATGTCTAGAATTCACTCTATCATATTTAGTACACAAATTTCTAATGATCAATATTATTGAACCTTTTTTAGCAAGTAAAAAGCCTTTTAGTGTAATTGTTAAAACTGTCTACCTTCAGGTTGTGGTTCACGTACTGATTTTTATAAAGTAAACGTAATAACTTTTTTATTGTTAGTAATATTTAAAGATGAACACTTACTGGACTGAATAATCCTGCCCTGTCATTTAAAAAAAAAAAAATGATGTTAAAATGCGAGCATCAAATATGATCCATCAGGCTTTCGAGGAAGGTTTATTTGTTCATCTCTCAATCATCATTTTATTGCATTGCATTATATGTTTTAAAACTACAGAGCTTTGATCATAAAACTAAGCATTTAAATAACATCTTAGTAAGACTTATTATTGGAGATATAGAGTGACGACTGATATTTATATGCATTTTGTGTAAGTAGTCTGCTGTACTGTTATAAAGACCACATTACAAGCTATCAGAATTTCATACTTTTTGCCATATAAATATCAGCATCTGCACCAAATTGAATATTTTTGCTCAGTTTAGGCCTTTATATATAATTTAGATGTTTTTTTCGTCAGAGTATGAGCTCCGTATTCTCACTATATCATATTATATGAGCCATAAAAGCCTGATGTATCAAATATGATACTCAACAAAAAACAAATAATATGTATATAACAATTCATTTTATTTTTTTAATAAATATTTTGTCTAAGGCTGCATTTACACTGCAGGTCTTGATGCCCAAGTCTGATTTGTTGACTATATCTATATGACCCATATTTGATATCTGCATTTACACTACACTTGGTGAAACAACCCAGGTGGATGTACTGACGCGGAAAAGCCTAGGCCGAAAAGTAAGTAAAATGGCGCGATTCGCAATGGATGCAGATAAAATGATAATACAAGCTTTTGCTTTCCGCAAAACATTGAGTTGAGACTTCAACTCCATTGCGCCATTGAAGAGAGTCATGTGATCATGAGTTGACGTCATTTGCCACTGTCGCTTTTTCAATGATGTACGACTCGCATTGACGGGAATATCCAATCTGTCATGGCAGACGCAAATACGCGTATTCGATTCGAGGCCTGAAACCGATCTGAGAATATCGGAATCCATGTGCTTTTTTCCTGCTTACACGTTCATGGGTTTCACTATATTGCCAAAAGTATTGGGACACCCCTCCAAATCATTGAATTCAGGTGTTCAATCACTTCCATGGCCACAGTTGTATATAGGCTACCTCATATATCCAGGTTTTTCAAGACAGTGGGAGCCCTGGTTCTTCAAAGAAAATCATTATGTAATAACTGGATCGTCCAGTGAAAAGACAGACCCTCATGATCATCTGCCTCCACGTTTGAGAGCCACGTCCACATCTCAACATCCAATCAACCGATTCATAGACCCAAGTCCTCGTTCTACACTTTTTCTTTTTCAATAATCGGATACACTCGGATGTATGTCACAGTACAGAAGAAATTATCTGTCTTTCATCATGACTTTAACAGAATACAGTCTCATAAATGCTACACAAAACAAAAAGTGTTATTTCTCAGTACTTATTACTGTTATTATCTTCATAGACCGTTTTTTTTCCCCTCCTCAGATAAAGCTGATATGGTGATTCGTCCTCCAGTTGCAGTCCTTCCTCTAGGAACCGGGAATGATCTGGCTCGATGTCTGCACTGGGGAGGAGGTGGGTCATTCAGGGATATTTACACTTACATACAGGAGGTGAAGGCAGTTTAATGTTACTGTGAGCGGGTTTCTCATTCATTGCGTGGTTGCTGCAACCTGTCATGCAATTGACTTGAGTTCTTACTACTAATAATAACATGTTTACGTTAAATAGATAGTTTTAGCAAGTGCGATGTGCATACAAATATATGTAAAAAACAGTCAAATCAAACAATATAACAAGAAACACTCCACTATATACAAACTACAGACACAGTATCCCAGCTCACAATCACATGCTCTACGAATGTTTTGTTAACATTCCCATTAAGTTATAAAAATGTTGTTTCTGAATGTTCTCTGATTATTTAAAACTCACATTTATTAAAATGTTTTAAAAACACCTTTTCTTGGTAACATTCCATTTTATAATTTTGCAAACATTATGGAAACATTTCAAAGTGTTCAGAGAACATTTAAAAGTAACCCATGTTCTCAGAACTTTGACTAACATTGTTGAAAGGTTCTCTCAAAGTAACATTAATAGAATGTTCGTTTAAATTTATGAGGCCGGTTGCATAAACTGCTAGCTAAGGCTAGTCTTACAAGTTAGTCATAAAAGAAATTTGGTTCATAACTTTAAGTCAGTTACATAAAAATGTAGATTGGTTTAATTTGATTGATTGCCCCTAACTAACTGCTGGTTGGTCAGACTAGTTCTTAAGACACAGTCTTTATGTAATGGTGTAACGGTGTAATGTTTATGCAACTGGTTCCTGGTCTTGAATAACGAGAGGGGGAACCTTATTCATACATTATTTATAGAACTTTTTTTTCTGAAAAGCTCATCTTAATTGACTTATTTTTTTTTTTTTACAGGGAAAGTGCTCATTGATAAACAGAAACGTCTTATTTAGACAGACCTAGACAACCTAAACTTAAAATAATAACACAAGATCATAAATGTAACACTTAAAATACAATACAATCAAGGAGAAACACAAAAACTCTAACATTTTTTTTTAAATGTTACTACTTGTTTCAGAACATTCAATAGAAACGTTCCCATAATGTTTGCAGAATGACAAAGTTGAATGTTCCGTTATCGTTCAGATAACTATGAGAAAACTTTTTAAATAATAAAAAAAACTGATCATTTTGAACATTTAAGGAAATAATGTTTTCACAACTTAAAGGGCACCTATTATGCCCCTTTTTAGAAGATGTAATATTGGTCTTGGGTGTCCCCGGAATGCATTTGTGAAGTTTCAGCACAAAATACCCCACAGTTAATTTATTATAACCATTTGAAAATGTCATTTTTGGGGCCTGTTTTAAAAAGAGCTGTTTTGGCGTCTACCACTTTAAATGTAAATGAGCTGCATATCCCCGCCCTGCTGCTGGACCTAGATGATGAAGAGAGTCTGGCACAGAATAAACACGAAAGAGAATGGACTAAACGTCTCGGAATGGTTATTTGATACATTTATGTACTTACAAAGTTTTAATCGCGTCCCCTTTGCCATTATGGATGTGCAACACACACACATACTCACACACACACACACGAACTGTGATAACGTTCGCGCAATTTTTTGAACCTGCACACACACACACACACACACACACACTACTGTGATAACGTTTGCTAAGGACAAACGATTTATTTATTTATTTCTTAAGGGGACGGAGATAGACGTTTATATAGCCTACTGTCTATGGAGATAGAGCAGACCTTAATTTATTTACATTTGTAAATGCTGCAAAAAAATGCCTAACTTGCGTGACATAAAACTGTCTGACGTTGTTTTTTGAGACATCCTATGACGACGACAATAAATAGCTTTAGACGCATTTGTTGTTGAACTGGCTGACATCGATTGAAATGACTATTTGCTCATAAATCACAAAATACACTTACTTTTTCTAGAGGTGACGTTGGATCGCGAACAGTAGGCAACGATCCACACTTGAGGATTAACTTTGACCCTCGTTCACTAAACAGTCAGTCAGAAAATGAATCTCGTATTTAGGAAGTTTAAGTGGCGCCTTTTCTTCATAAATAAAATCCATCCGCTGCGTTTTCAGTGGCTCTGATGTCAGTGGAGACTAGTATGTCCATTCTTACATCCCACAACAGAACACCTACACTTCTTAGGAGACATTACCGGCTGTCGAGGATGCAGATCACCGAGGGCGGGGTCTATGCCAAAACCAGATGTCAATCAAATCACGTCGATGGGGCTTAGCTCATTTCTACGTCACAGTGAGGGAAATCTAGAACAGGGTGTTCTGAGACAGTGCTTATAATTTATTGAGATAGTAAAAAAACTACTGGGTGGATTTTTATCTTTCTAGGGTGGTTTTGCTCACACACTGCCAACACACATTTATGTTCAAACACCATGTAAAAGTGAATTTTGCATAATAGGTGCCCTTTAATGGGAACATTTGCGGAACGTTCTTGGAATATATTTTTGTTAGCTGGGAACAAGTATAACATTTAAATAAACAGATAAATGTCCAACAAGCAAAAAAAAAAATCCACAAACAATATATAAATAATGTTTTTTTGCTAATATTTTGAGAACATTATTAAAGACAAGATAACTTTGAACAAACGCTCTATGAACGTTACTGGAAGAACGTTTGTTAATAGCTTCCTAGAACGTTAGACAAAGTTCTGAGAACATTCCCTGTCAGCTGAGATAGTAACCAAACAGATTTTTCAACATTTTCAATCCACAAGACAGATTGAGTGCAAGGGTGAAGATAAAATGCTCATACAAGCGGTCACTGAGGTTGGCACAAATGAGTTTTTGGAACGGTTTGGCTTTGAATCGTCTGCCTGAAGGTAGAAGTCTGTGTTCATAATTCAAGGCATCTGTTGTTCTTTCCTGTGTTGGATTAAACAGGATATGAAGGCAGTGATCTGACAGAAATCCTTAAGCAGATTGAGGAGAGCACATTAGTGCTGATGGATCGCTGGAGTTTGCGAGTCATTCAAGCTGATGTGGCAGACGAGGGCGACCCAGTGCCCAATGACATCATCAACAACTATTTCTCTATCGGTGTGGTGAGCGCCAAGAATCTGGACTAGGGGTGTAACAATATATCGTGTCACAATATATCGTAATACAAAAATGCAACAATATGTATCGTGGATAGTGACAATCAGTATAGTGTACAGTTCACCCAAAATGAAAATTACTGTGTGAGAAAAAAATCAAGTTTTCAGTTTTAGTGTCAGTACTAAATTAAACTACTTTTTATATATATATATATATATATATATATATATATATATATATATATGTGTGTGTAATAATGCAATCGGGGAATATTTGTGGTTCCTGATAATGCCAAATGCCTGATGTTACCTGTAAAAAGTGGCCTACATTATTTTAAATATATCTAGTCAGTGACAGAGTTCAAGAATATTTATCAAAAATAATTCTGTATTTTCAGCTTCAGAATCATAAATATTTGTCATATATCTATTTGTCTTAAATCATATATATGTCTCTATTGTCCTGTGAATTGGGTTTCCAGCACCAAGTCCAGGCCTATTCATTTACACCCACAATGTAATACCAAATTTTGCATTTTAATCAACAGTACATTATTTGTTAACCTTTTATCATATCTCATGGAGTATCGCAATAATATGGTATCATCAGTATTGCGATATATATTGAATCGTGACATGAGGGTATCATCACACCCCAGGTCTTGACTGAATGTTTTATTTTCCTCTTGACAAATGATGGAGCTAAGAAGCTCCTTTAATGATGCATCTGTATTTCTGTAATTGTCAGTTATATTGTATTTGTGTCAGTAATTTTCCAGTGTGATGTTCCCTCAACAGGACGCATCTATAGCTCACCAGTTTCATGTGATGAGAGAGAAGGATCCACAGAAGTTCAACAGCAGGTCAAGATCTGAAATGTGTTCAGTCACAGTCAGTAACTTGTGCTGTGTTTTTAACTAGATAATAGGGGTGCACGATATATCGAATCAATATCGTTATCGCGATATCACGTTGCTCGATATCATATCGAAATTCTCGCGATATTTATGCGATATTTTGTTTATGATGCGTCCCGCCCGACATGCACCGTTGCATTCCCCCCGACTGATTTCCTGGTTCTACTTCTCCATAAACATGAAATCAAGGAGAGGGTTAACTTTTCATGCTACAGATTTCCAACAGTGGTCAGAAAGAACAGGGGAGACACTTTGTTTCACTTCTCCCCTACCACACAGTCCCCACAACACACACACTTGCCGGCTCGACGCACACACCAGCGCGCAAGTATAAACATCAGGCCACCTGGCCACTTCATGCGTTATCACAGATCGGATAGCTATCTAATTTATCAAAACGATTCCTTTTACACCTGTTCACATAAATGTGTTTTTTGCAAAATGGATATAAATCCGATCTTCAGTTGCCGCGCTATATACAGATTTAATGGAGTTCACGTCACCGAACACAGCTATGAGCTGCATTTTATAGATCATCAGCTAAAATGTAAAAATCAAATACCGCAATAATAGAGAACGGCAACAGCCCTGGTAAGATAATTTCACTTCTTTACTTTGAATGAAGATACTTGTGTTTAAAGCGTCTGCAACTTACTTTCACTTTGATTTGCGATAGTTTGCGCGTTGGCTTGACCGGTAGATGCTCAGCTGCTCATGCGGTGATGCGTGTTGCAGACGTAGCGTCGTCATATCTGGCCATAACATGACATGTAGCCTATAACACATTCTCACACGTTTATTTTTTTAGTGTTTTTGGGAGGAGTACATTTTACATATGTGGTTTCAACAACCAGATGGATTAACACTTCGTCCAGTTTCGTCTGGAATGCAGCCCAGATCTCCTCCTGATGTGGTTTCAGCGATCAGATTCAAATCCGTCTCGAATGCGCTCAATAAACCTTATGTTGTAAGAAAACTTGTTTTATTTGTTATGAATCTATTTTGATGCCTTTTCCCATATGTTTAAAAATTTCGAAATTAATATCGATATCGCAATATTCATTATCGATATCGCAATATCACTTTTTGTCAATATCGTGCACCCCTACTAGATAATTTGTGCATTTATTACTTAGTTCAGTTATACATTTTTCTATGTTATGCCCTGAAAGAGCCAGAAATAAGCTGTGGTATTTTCAACTCGCAACATCTGAGACCGTTTCAGCTTCCTGCAGGAATCTCAAGGAATGTCTTAGCATTGAGGTAAATGTTGCTAAAAATCCTTTAGCTAATTTAGTGTTCCGGGTCAAAAATGACCCGTCTTTTAAATTGCTTGTAAATCTGTCATTATGCCATTTTATCACCAAATACTGGATTCAATCTTTTTATCATCTTGTTTTCTTTCAATTAGCACAGGTTTTGTATTTCTTTCTGGAACTGACTGATCGTAGGCCTCGTTGATCTGAGCTTATGCACTTCAGTGTTTGAGTGAAAAAAGGTCACTCAAGTTTGTTAATCAAAAAAAAAAAAAAACACTGAAATGCAAAAACTCAGATCAATGAGGCCTACGATCATTCAGCTCGAAAAAGAAATACAAAACTTGCTAATTGAAAGAAAACAAGTACGGTAGGTAAAAAGACTGAATCCATTATTTGGCAACGAAATAGCATAATGAGAGATTTAAATGCATTTTTTTTTTATGTCTGGTCATTTTTAACAAGGTTGAGGAAGAAACAAACAGCCAAAAAAACCACATAAATTATCAAACATATTTTGGGAAGTTGTTATACCATGTGTGAGCAAAGTCAGTCAGTTTTAGTCAAATGCAATAACATTAACTAGCATTTTCGGGAAAAGGAAAATCCTTTCTGGGTCATAATGACCAGAACACAAACAATTAATAGCAGTTCATACACTTTGATATTATTATATTTTATGTATCTCGCTGTCACTGTTTCAAAATGAGTTTAATGATTCTCTGTCGCTGTAGTGTTGTGGTGTTCCTGTCGATCTGAGCAGACTCTCATTGGAGGGTGTTGCTGTCCTGAACATTCCCAGCATGCACGGCGGTTCAAACCTGTGGGGAGAAACAAAGAGTGTTGAGAAACTGAAAAAGTGGCAAGAGGTCACTGTTGATCCTGATGCTCTTGAGATGTGCTCACAGGGTAAGCAAATGCTTATTACAGTAAAAAAAAAAATCAGTGTCAATTCTAAGGTTAGATGCTTACTTAAAGTGGCCCTATTATGCTATTTTAAAGATTCCTAGTTTTGTTTTGGAGTCTCCTACAACAGGTTTACATGCATCCAAGATCAAAAACTATTTAATTTTCTCATAATCTCCACTGCAGCATCAGCTCTTTTCTCTCAGTGTCTGAAACGGTTCGATCAAGGATTCGGTCTCTCTAAACCCCGCCTTTCTGAGAGCTGCTCTGCTCTGATTGGTCAGACGGCTCAGTCTGTTGTGATTGGTTGACCGTGTCAGAAACTAAACGCTCATTATCATATCTGAATTTCAGCTCTGGATCTTCCTCAGCTCTTGATGCTCAGTGATACGAACAGTAACGATGGCGTCGGTTTTGCCGTATCAATCTCATCAAAGTGGATTTGCTTTGTCAGCAGAAAACAGCGTCTTCTCCGCACGAATAACACGAACCAAACTCTTCCAGTCTCACATACAACTACAGAGTTTGAGGCTCAAAGTAGACGTTGTTCACGGCAGCCAATGAAGAACATAGACTGGCATTATGCAAATCTGTTACAAACCTACGCAGATTCAGCAGGAAGTGAGACTGGAAATACTGACGACTCGTTAAAATATCTAGGTTATTTATGTTGACAGTACTGCAGGCCTGAATATCATTTCTTATCAAATTTTTTCTTAATTTTTCCATATATTTTATAACATTTTCACAACTGTCAAACAAGACACAGAACTTATGCGAAATATTTCAACATTTCAATATACAACATTCCCAAATGAAAAATCATCAGGAAGTTGTTTCTATAAGACTTATAAGACTTATATTTCTATAAGAGTGGTTGTGAAATAAATGGACCAATGTGACTTCAGCTGAAAAGGAAAGGCGTTACAGAGCAAGTTATTACATTTTCAAGAAAGAATAACATTTTCTTGGACATAGAAATAAACCAATGAGTTCAGGAATGTGTGTTAATAAAATCAATTTTGGTTTCTAATATAATTCATGGTTGTGTTTGTCGATGATGCCCTTCTTGGCAAAATCATCAGTTTTGACAAGGTCTTCCATACTAAATGCTGTTTATGCTTGTAGACATGAATGATAAACTCCTAGAGGTTGTTGGGTTGGAGAGTGTGGTGGAAATGGGTCAGATTTACACAGGCTTGAAGAGTAAAGCGCACCGTCTGGTTCAGGCTGCTCACGTCACGATCAGGTGAGGAAACCACATCATATTTCATCAGATGTGTTTTACCATATACTGTACATTTGACCACCCATTTGAATAAGCAATTTTATTTAAATATTATTCACAACATATCTTTCCTGTAGAACGTATAAAACTCTGCCCATGCAGATTGATGGAGAGCCGTGGATGCAGCCTGCATGTACGGTAAGTGTGCTCTTCGGAAGACCTATAAAAACACATTTTCATGCATTAAGGTTATTATTCTTCCTAAATAACATCAGTATTTTCTGTCTGTCTGTCTGTAGATTCACATCACACACAAAAATCAGGCTAATATGTTGATGGCTCCTTCTAAAACACTGGGATGCTTCCTCAAGTAAAACGGAAGCTTGAAGATCATATCACTGAAGATAAAGATGTGAAGAAGGAAAATATATTTTAGAGCATTATACTATAATATTTATATAAGAATAATTTATTTTCTTGCCTTCATTACACTAGGCTTGTGTTTGGCTTTAGTGCTAATTTGGTTGGCACATAAATGATGTATTTTCTATTAGTTAAGAATACTAAGTATGTCTAATACAGAAATAATACTACATCTTGCAAAATGGGATTATGATTATGTGATTGGTAATGCTTTACAACAAGGCTGTATTATGCAATCAAGCATTTCCCATCATGCTTTTTTGGGCTCCAGAACATGGTTGGGAACCACTGGTTCTAACAGCCTTCATGTATTATTTTCTAAAATGTTTGATCTTGAAACTCTGATGTCTTTAGGTGTGTTAATTACAGTATGTGTGAACATTTCCAAACTCGTGATCTCTCTATGGGATATGTGATCTAAAATACATGTCTACATTAAAGTAAAAATCGATGGAAACGCATCTTTCGGATGGAATTAAATAACTTGTATTTTTGGTGTCTTGTTCACTATATATTTTTTCATATTCATATAATTTTTTTTAAGCAATTATGTACACCGAGTGAACGAGACGGAGGGAAGTTAGCAAGGGAAGGGCATAAAAAAGTGGACGACAACCCTGACCATGGCACTGCCACAATACTTTTTTGATTTTAGACAGTCGTGTTGTAATGTAGCCATTCAGTTTTGAGTCAGTTGCACAATTTCACCTCTGGATATCAGTAAAGCTCCACGGAAATCTCAACATGAGAACATCATTGAAATTCTGTCTTGTTCTGTCCAACTCTATTTTTTCACCCAGTCGCTTTTGGTATTTAGTCTTGTTACAGGTTCTGGTTCTGTTACATAATTAATTTTTAAACATGCAATATTTACATTTTATTAAGGGGAAATCAGGGTTTTCACAAGTGCAATATCATATTCTCAGTAAGTGGTCAAACATCCATACAGTTCCTCATGGGCATTAAGTTGTTCATTAGCCTTTATTTTTTTATTTTTTTATATATATTTTTAATAAAACTTGGCTTGTTTTTCAGAAATAAACAATCTTTAATAAAGTGCGACAACTTCATCTTAACAGCATCATTTATAGGCTCCATTTTTTAGTATATGTAAATTTACTCAAAGGTAAATTTCAGTAAAGCCTGGTGACCCAGTTATAAATCAATTCACAATATGCACACATTCACTCTTAATCCTTTGCCTAATATGCTAAAAACGACTCCGTTAATGTTTCTTATCATTTAGTTTTCCTTTATTTCATATAGCCGCGGAGGAAATCATTTTAGGAACGTAAAACAGAAACATTCTCTTGTGAAACATTGTCTCATTCATAGCAATCTAGCAATAAATAAATTAACAGTCAAGGTAGCCAATCCGACAATGACGAAGGCTTTGCTTATGAATATTAACGTTGTCAGACACATAGAATAATTAATATTCATGAGCTAATGGTTAGCTTTTTGGAGTGCATCTCCCTTTCAGCAAATCAGTAAGGCCTGTTAGGTAGACGTCACAAAGCCTAATTAATATAAATGATGTTTGGTCACGTGACGGATCTCCCACCTGTCATTCCAGAAGAACTCAAACACAGGCGCATCTGATGTCTACATGAATTTCTGCTAGCATGAAATGTTCAATTCTGTTTTATTGGCTTAGTTATTATTCTGAAATGACTCGCACATTACTTTAACAGGAGATCAGTGGCATTGCGTCTCTTGAAGACTCTTGGTTTGTTGTTAAGATATGGGTGCTGTGCTGGGGACCCTGAGTTGGGTAAGTTGATTTGCTTTTTATGTATAGACATATATATTTACTTTTTTTTTCTCCGGTTGGTAATATAATGAATGTTCTCGAATCAAAGGAATTTCATTCATGTGTAACGTCAATGAAAGCAGGACAGGTCAAGAAAATCCGTTTCTTACGCTCGCGCTTAACTGGATTAGTCATTGTTTCCTCTGACAGCAGCGCGCGCGACACTGGGTCAGTTCGGTTACGTCACGGCCGTTACATTCTGTTGATGGTTGTTTTGTGATGGTCGTTCAGATTGCTCTGTTACTGATGCGTTATAATTCTCATTGGACATTACATACGATTATAGACTGTATTGCAGTTAAATAATATTATTACAGTAGGTGAATTCTTTTGAATAATATTAAAGACATGATGAATTATACGTAATGTTATTAAACAGGCCTCATTTCTTGAGAATATCATTAAAGATGTTTACCACGCATTATTATTTACACAAAGATAGTGCTGCTGTGCACATGACTTCTCAAGGTGACAGTAGTATTAAGTTGTTTACAACAGACTGAGCTCAGATCAGATCTCATCAGCTGACTGTTTCAAATCTTAGTGTCTAATTAATAAACAGTGTTAAACCTCCTGCTCAAGTCTTAATAGGCTAACATTAAATTATAAATATTAACGTCCATCAATTCCGTATCCTGTGTGCAGGTGTTGTCAAGGCAAATCAAGTTCAAGTATCTCTCTTTTTATATCTACATAGTAGGCTGCTTTGTAATCAGTTAATGACAGGTATTGATATATACAGTATGAACAAACGTGTTGTGTACATATTTGTTTATACTATATATCAATACTTGTCTGATTGTTCCAGTGCAAATTTGTTTGAAACTGCCTAATTTTCTGTGACATATCAGAATCTTCTCATAAAGTTTTGATGGTGATCGCTGACACTCACTGAAAATAGGAATATAGATTACAAACACTAAGTCATCCTATTAGTATTGGATTTATTAGCTGATTAAATAATTATTTAAGTATAGTCTGCCGTTGTTTATTGTCTCAGGCAGCCGGCCAGTTGAATTGCACTTTCATATGTATTCATATTAATTTTCATATGTTCTTTCAAGAACACATTTATGGTCTCTTTGGACTGTCGACATAAACAATAATTAAACATATACATTAACGGTTAAAGTTGCCTTTGTATGCACAGTATGGCTGACTTGAATTATCTATGGCTTTTTCTTCTTCTTTTTTTTGCAGGTTTCTTGCCTTTGCAACTGTGTAGCATGTCTAAGGTGTCGATGCTGCCCACAGATCAAGAACTCCATTGTGACCCGAATCATGTATGCCTTCATCCTTCTGCTCGGCACCATCATTGCCTGTGTGATGTTGTCGCCTGGTGTTGAACAACAACTTAAAAGAGTAAGAAAGAAGCATATTTAGTAGGGTTAGAAATAATAAAATAACTCAAGTAATGTACACCAAGAAACTGACATGGGCTCATTACATTAGTGAATTTATTAACCAGACACTCAACAAGACTTCTGTCTCTTATATGCTGAGATAAAAGAGGATAAACAAACAAATAATGTTTGTAGATGATTTGACAATGAAAGATTGACATTTCCCAACCACGCTCGAAGTGCTCGACCAATCACAACACACTGGTCCAGCCGACCAATCAGAGCACAGTGTGCTTTTCAGAAGGAGGGGCTTCATAGAGACAGGAACTAAACAGGGGTGTGTTTCCCAGACAACTAGTAATTCGCTACTTTACTACCATAGTACGATGCATAGTTGAAGAAATCAGCTAGCTGTTTTACGAAACCGTACTGTCGCAAATTGGTCGTTCAACCAGGCCTGATTAATGATGTCACGCAGGTGGTGGAGTAATAACTTCTTTTAATGAATCTGTTTGAGATCGAATTAACACTAGATGTTTTGCTTTAAATTTCGGACATGGCATCTGAGGACTATTTCTAATTTTGCTTTATTTGTAGATTCAATCATAGGCTCGTTTTAACGCACTATAGCACTTTCGCACATGCGCACACTCTTCAAAAACGACACTTTAAATCTCTTGACAAACTAAAAGACGTAAATGACATTTGTATGTATTCTAAATAAAAGAAATAAATTGTCCTGAATGTCAGCTTGCTTATTTTGAGTCCACATGTGTTGCAAACAAGAAACTCTGCTTCTAACCGCAGGTCGAGAGCTGTCGTTCCAAACACACAACTTTGCGATGCTGTTTGCGATTGTTTATTAGAAATATGTTTTCGGGAGACACAGAGTCTTTGAACTATAGGGGTTTTCTCACCGGAGGAACCTTTTCATAGTTCCTAGAACTATTGGCGGAAGTTCTCGGACTTTGGTGTGTTCGCACTGCAGGAACTAGGAACGATTTTAGTTCTAGGAACTCTTTTTGGAGGAACTAATGCCTCGTTTCCACTGAGCAGTACGGTACGGTACGGTACGCATTTATTTGCGTTTCCACTATCAAAAGTTGTGAATGGTACCAAAATGCCGAACCGTACCGTACCACTTTTTAGGTACCCTTCCATTGGGGTACCTAGCACAGTGGAACGGTACTAAAAGGTGGAGCTAGACTCACTGCAGGACGTTGATTGGTTGACAGAGAACCGTCACTTGCGCGTGCTACAAGGGGAATGACAACATAAGGAGCGCCATTTTTTTATATACAGTTTAAAGTCCCCGTGAACCGGAAGTTGCAAACGACTTTTCTCCAGTGTTATGACGTATTTCCCAGTGAAAAGGAATATTGAACAGAGGGCAGGGTTTTACTCTAGCGCTCCTCCTCTCCATCTCTCGCTCATAGCGGACTAACGGTTTGAGGGGAGTGGTTAAGCGTTGCCCAAACCAATTCCTCAAACCTACGTCATCAGAGAAGGTCCTCCAATGCAGAGGGGAGGGGCATTTTCAGATTTTGATTAAAGATTACCATGGTAAAAAATTTTTTTTTTAAATATTTTCTTGCACGGATTAATTGTTCACCACAAGACTAGTAATATGCGCTGACAAAGTAAATAGGGTCAATTTTGATTTCATGGGGACTTTAATATAATACTACTGTTACTGTATCACTAAATGTAATTTTAAGAGTTTTTCAGGCGAGAATGTAGTTGTTTAAAGCTCAAATCTGTGGTTTATTTATAAAAATGATTATTTTTTTCCCCCGGTTGTGATATCCAGGCGTTCAGCGGGGCTCGGCGCTCATGTTTCCCGGCTGGATGAGCCTTTCGTCGGCTAATCTTCTGACGTTCGTCGCTTACTCCGACGGTAGTGGTTAAACATGAGATATAATTCGTCTTGTGTAGACCTAACGGGCGATCTTTGCTCTCGTGAATATATAATGAGTTCCCTGTCAATCGTTTTGGCTGAGGGCTAGGCTTAGTTTCATAGGCTATTTGTATTTAACTTTACTAATGTTAGACTAGAGCGCTGCATTTGGATATTTGACTGAATTGTTTGCTTTATTTCTTATTGTATAGCTTCTTGTACCTTTTACTTAAACTTTTATATAGGCTATTATTGATAAAACTGAAATTTTACAAAAAGAAATATGGTTTCTTGTCATTTTTTTATTACAAGATTATCACTGATGTTTATTGCAACATTTGTACAAACGCATATATTGCCTGGAATATGTTTAATTTTTTTTTATTTAAACGAAAAGAGGTAACGTTAGGGTTGTGTTTTAAATTTCGTTTTGTTATAAATAGAATAACGTATAACGTGCAGTGAATAATCAATATGCGTTCCGCATGAACCACATTTGTGTCCCTATAATGTTTAATTTATTTAAATAAAAACGAAAAGAGGCAGAGTGGTGTTTTATTACAGATTTCGTTTTATTGTTGCTTAAAATGTACAGAGCAAGTTAACAGAGATAACCGGAGTAACAGTTAGCAGAGCGACGCGCTGTACCATTTGCATGTAGGAGTCGCACATGGCGTGTGCAAACTTTGCGTACTTGATATTGAGAAAAGCCTAATGTCAGCGCTTGTCTTCTTGTGACAAACATGTCGAGGAGCAAGAACAAGATCTGCTGCATGTCATCCATTGTAGTTTACTATGTTCTTCTTCGAGCGAAAATGACGTTGATCGAAACACCACGCCTATCAAGTAAGGGTACTGTTGGCAGTGGAAACGCTAGCCAGATCATGGTTAACAGACTCGAACCGTACCGTACCGGACTGCTCAGTGGAAACGAGGCATTATTAGCTCCTGCTTCAGAGTCGGGTCTAAACCAGTACTATAGGAACTACCCGTGACGTTAGTGTACGCTGATTGGCCGAATCCACGCGAAACACCAGCACCCGCCATTTTTAAAAAAGCTGTGTAAACTCACAGATTATAGCCAGAGAATGTCTAATATGGCGAGAAGTTTCACTCTCAGTACACTTCCGGCTTCTGAACTGGTTGCAGTTCCTCTCTGATTCCATATGTACGGTGGCCCAGTAGTGCACAACACAACGACATTTAAAAAGCAAACATAAGTTCACAACACAACGAAATAAAGCCACAACACAACGAAATAAAGCCACAACACAACGGAAATAAGCCACAACACAACGGAAAATCTACAACACAACGAAATAAAGCCACAACAAAACGGAAATGCTCCCGACCACTAGACGGCTCTCGGAGCGCGATAAAGTTAGTTTGACGCGCTACCACAGCGCTTGATCCCAGAGGAAACGTCTGCCAATTCCTCCAAGTTGTTAAAACGTATAATTTGTATTAATTAAAATTACTTTTAACATTCAAAAACAGACATGTTCAAAATCCAAAGCTTGATTGTATTTGATAGTAGACTGACTTAATACAGGTGACTTTTTTCCAATACCCTTCATGTATTTACAGTAAACATTTTTTTTAGGAAATTTCTGTAAAAGTTTTTTTTTTCTTTTATCATGTCACAAAGCTTGTGGTTCTAGTGACCAGACTGACTTATTATAGGTGGAATTGTGCCAATACCTTCCTATTTCAACAAATGTTTTTTATTTTTATTTATCAAATTATATTATAATAAATTATACGTTTTAACCACTTGATGGAATTGCCAGACGTTCCCTTATGGATCATGCGCTGTGGTAGCGCGTCCAAGCGTTCTCGAGTATAAATCAAATACGCAGCTATAATTCATGTAGGTTATTTTGAAGTAATATTTTATGTCTATATACACTGTTAAAACTAATCGTGGTATTGATATATTAAGACTGCTGACTCTATAGAACAATGGCTAGGAAAACTAACTTTACCGGGCTCCGAGAGCCCTCTAGTGGTCGGGAGCATTTCCGTTGTGTTGTGGCTTTATTTCGTTGTGTTGTAGATTTTCCGTTGTGTTGTGGCTTTATTTCGTTGTGTTGTGGCTTATTTCCGTTGTGTTGTGGCTTTATTTCGTTGTGTTGTGGCTTGTTTCCGTTGTGTTGTGAACTTATGTTTGCTTTTTACATTTCGATGTGTTCTGCACTACTGGGCCACCGTACATATGAGGGCGCTCACAGGACGAGTGCAGAATGAATGGAGGTCTATGGCGCTATACCAATAAAAATCCACTTTTCTCAGGATATAATTTTTTGTCTTGTAATTTGAATGTTGTATTCGAAAGGAGATGCAAATAAATTACACATTGCTGGGTGTTAGATTTTTTTGAGTCACGTATTTGCTTTAAAAAGTCTTTTAAAGTGTCAATGGCGTCATATACATGTACGACCAGAGATACTGCTTCACGGCAATCCTTCAGTCACTCTGGTGCGTTCGCGCTGTGCACTTTCTTTTCTCTCGAGGCATCGACAACACAGCTGACACAGGTAAACACACTTGTTAGAAGAGTTTTTGTTTTGTTTGTTTCTGGTCCCGCTGCGGATGACACGATGCCATCAAGCGGTATCTCTGGTCGTAATCAGTCCTTCACTGACCAATCAGCGTTCATTAGCAGAATGCTAGCGTGTTATGGGCAACAACAACCCAACCTGTAAGAAAACGAAAGGACATAAGTACTCGTTCGTTCAACTTTCGACCTAAAACCCATGTTGAACTTGCAAAATCTACAATCAGATTTGAGATTTATCAACGGCAATCGGGTGAAAGAGACACATTTAGCTGTCTAGCCCCATTGACTCCCATTCATTTTGCACTCATGGCGATCGCCCCCAGTGGAACTCTGGTGGTACTACAACCAAAATTCGGTACAATAGAGCTTAATAGGGAGTGGGCAGGCTCTCCGTAGACGGGCTCTGTTATAGCTTATATATTTACTCCAGAAATGAACTCTACGAACATGGAAAACAGTGATAGATGGGCCTCCTAAACTTTACGCTGAGGAGAAAATCCAACGCGACTTTGAGAGGACCAAGACAAACATGATTAAGCATTTCTGCTCAGTAGTAGGGTTGCCAACCGTTCCGTATAATACGGAATCGTCCCGTATTTGACACATAAAAGTCCTTTTCCGTATTGAACTGATACGGAACGCACTTTGTTCCGTATTTTTGAGAATCAATTCAGTGCAAATCCATGACAGACACATCAGACTATGAACGAAGACTATGATAAGAAAGAAAAAAAACCCCAGACGGTGAGGTAGATATTAATTTCTCCCCCTGTTTGTCTATGATCCGCGTAGCGTTTTAACATTTTTGAACATCATCAGAGAATGCCCTTTTAATTGGTCGTTTCAGTCATTGTGAGTCACGTATCGTAGCAACGATGACGACAAGTGACAACAGCGGGAAATGTAAAAATGACTACCTCCGAGCAGCCGGCGAAAAAGAAAAGAGCACAAAAATGTACATACGGGTGTTGTGTTGCTTGAATGCAGTATTTGAGTGCAATATTTTATATTTTCTTTATTAGCTGTTTTTTATGTATTATTGTTTTGCACTGGAAAGAAAGTTAACTATAATGGAAGTATAATTATATAAAGATATTTGCACTACACTTCCTTAAAATGTTGGCTAATTACATTAAAAATATTATTTTTTGCACTGGAAAGGACATTCTAGAAGTCTAATTCTATTGCATAAGTTCGCACAAGGCTACAGAAAACTGTTTATTTTTCTTCAAATGCAGTCTAAGCCGATGAGTTTTGAATGATATAGCCTATTTTGTTTAAATTAAAAATAAAACGTATTATAAACTAAACAAATCCATGGTTCATTGTTGGCAAAATTATCATGATAGCCTTTATATTTCACATCTATGTGGTTCAGTTTTGTATATTGATTAGGCCTACTTTACTATTCTATAAATATATAGGCCTAATAAGTTGTAGGCCTATTATAATATGCTTGCTATAGTGTATAAAATATATTTATCTAAATATCAATTAGTTTCCACAATATTCACCAGAAGTCATCATTTCAGGGGTTATTTTTAAAAAAATGCCCCCCCGTTCCTTATTTCCATTTCAGAAATTTGGCAACCCTACTCAGTAGCAACACTTGACATCAACCACACAGCAAACGCTGATAACTTTTCATTATGTTTGTTCATGCTGTTCATGTTTGACAGTTCTGTCTAATAACGTATTAGACAAGACTGTTAGACAGATCGAAAACTAATGAACACGGAGAATGCGAGCGCTGCTTGCTCAGGCTCTGGCGTTCTCAGCGCCGTCAAAATAAAAGTCACAACATAGCGTGGCTTACGTCACTTCAGAGTTCCTACCCGGAAAACGTTTCTTAGGGGAACCATTAGTTCTTGGGGTACCACCCTGGTGGCTAGTTCCTAAAACTAGAAGTTCCTATGAGTTCCTATATTCCTATCTGGTGTGAAAGCCCCTTATGCTGATAACGACAGAACTTGCGAACATAGTTGGCTAAAGATGCTTTTGGGAAACGCACCCAGAGCGTTACTGACAGACTGGGAAGAGAGGAGCTGCAACAATGGAGAATATGGGGAAATAATGAAAAATCAAGCATGAAAACCTATTTTAGCAGAGTCCAAAAACAAAAGTCAGGACTTTGAAAGGCGGCATAATATGGCCTCTTTAAGACAAAAATACTAACTTCAACATTTCATGTCTTCATTCTTAGATCCCTGGTTTTTGTTATGGAGGAACAGGCTCCAGTATACCAGGAATTGAGGCCAATGTCCAATGTGAGATTTTTGTTGGTTATAAGGCTGTGTACCGGGTTTGCTGTGGCATGAGTTTCTTCTTTCTCACCTTCTCTCTGCTCATGATCAATGTGAAGAACAGCCGAGGTCCCAGAGCTGCAATCCACAATGGGTTAGTCCATTGAAATATGGACCCAAATTACAACTGTCATTTTCCTGATTATAAACTAGAATTTCCAATAAATGTAATCCAGTTTGCTGCTTTAATACTAGTATTTTGCCATGCTTTGAAGCTATTGAGATATATTTTAACACTTCTCTATATTTCATCAGGTTCTGGTTTTTCAAGATTGCAGTCATGATTGCTGTCACTGTTGGTGCCTTTTATATTCCAGACGAGCCTTTTACCCGGAGTAAGAATGCAACTCATTTTATAAATCGGATCGAATTGGTTGTAAAATAGTCCGTTTGTGAAATGGCTAATTTATACACAGATATATTAAATATAATGAATATCTTGAATGCAATGTCTGTGTTGATATCTGACATTAAATAATATCAGATATCACTGCAATATGTTGTGGTAGAAGTCACCCTTGTTTCTGTGAGTCCTAGACTCTGTAAAAAAACAACAAAGCCAATAATAATTTCAGTTGAATCTTTGCCAGTGATGAGATTACATGTTAATAATAAGGATAAAGTGTTTGTGGAAATCATTAGTTTTGATGTTGACCTTTTGCTATTCAGCCAAAAATGAACGTGCTGTCTTCAATTACTCACCCTTATGTCAAAAGACAAACCATTAAAACTATATGGATAATATTATTTGGTGGATGATTTTTTTCTGGTTATTATTATTAATAAATGTAACTAATTATTGAGTATTGGCATATTTCATAACATTGCTGTTGTTTACATTTTAATGTCATTCCTAACAGCATCCCTGTGGTAAAAACAATGTAATGCATCATATCTTTTTTACGTACTGATTTTCTTTTTATTGTGTAGTTCAGTTGAATGGCCAAATGCTGAACATGCTTTTTACCTGAAGGCCTTCATAACTCATATTTATGCCCATCTCATTTTGGATGTCTCTTTTGTTAGTGTGGTTTATTGTGGGAACCTGCGGAGCCTTTTGCTTTATTCTGATTCAACTGGTTTTGCTTATTGACTTTGCCCACTCGTGGAATGAGTCCTGGGTTGATAAAATGGAAAAAGAAAACACAAAGAGGTGGTATATAGGTGGGTAAATATGTTACACATGTAAAGATTTTTATTCTACATGGCTGAATATTTTGTGAGAGTGAATAATGTAAGTTTGAGTAATTTTATGACCCTTGCTTCTAGCCTTGCTGTCGGTAACAGGACTGAACTATATTCTGTCCTTCACGGCTGCCGTTCTCTGCTATAACATCTACACTCGGCCCGAGGGATGCGTGCTTAACAAGTTCTTCATCATCTTCAACATGTCGATATGTGTCACAGCTTCAGCTCTGTCTGTACTGCCCAGAATTCAGGTAGTTGCTGTTAAAATGTTTACTCGTCTGTACCAGCCATATAAATGTATTCATGCCATACAGTTTTCCCTTGTAATTACATCTATATTTCAAGTTCATGTTTTTTTCCTGATTTATGTATTTTAATTGTGTGTGTGTGTGTATGTGATTCTAGGATTACCAGCCCAGATCTGGTCTTCTCCAGTCATCCATTATGACTTTGTACACCATGTACCTTACCTGGTCAGCCATGACCAATGAACCAGGTTAGCAGCTTCACAAGAGTTTTTATACATTACATTTTTTAGGAGTCACTAAAATATTTGGTGTCCAGGACGCCGTGAGCCTAGAGACCACATAGTGCACATAGTGAGTTTTGCATCTTAAATGTGTGTAATATATATATGAAGAGTTCAGATGCAAAAGCCTTTAAGTGCCATCTGAAATTTTCTTCTAGAATGATAATTTTTATCAAGCTTGTATATTTAAGTTCAATAATTAATAATTTCACTTAAATGGCAATGCAAATTACCTATTAATTGTCATTTAAGTGAAATTACTCAACTTAAATATACAAGCTTTATAAAAATGATCATTCTAGAAGAAAATTTCAGATGGCACTTAGAGGCTTTTGCATCTAAACTCTTCTTCAAATATATATATTATATATATATATATATATATATATATACACAGTATATATATATATATATATATATATATATATATATATATATATATATAGTGCCCATTAAAGACTGTTAAGTTTGTATAGGATTGGACCAGGGAACAGTATTCATGATGTCACGACCAACAAGCGGATAAGCTTGAAAAAAATTATTTCAGTTGATTTTCAATGCTAGGTATTGTCAAGGTCTAGACAGTTTTTATTTGTGTCCATCCCTCACCTCCAGACCGCACATGCAACCCGAATCTGTTCAGCATCATCCAGCAGATCACGTCGTCCACAGTCGCCCCGCTGGAGATTGAGAACCATACTGCCGTCATCATCATCGACACCGAGGAAGCTGTGCCGTCGGCCCCATACCTGCGCTGGTGGGACGCTCAAAGCATCGTCGGACTGGCCATTTTTATTCTCTGCATTTTGTATTCAAGGTATATGTTTTTTGTTGGATTTATACAGTCATTGACAAAAATATTGGCACCCTTGGACTTTTTCCCTAATAATTAGCAATTTTCCCTAGAAAATTAAGTAAAAAAAAAAAAAAAAAGTATTTGGTCTCCCCTTTTATTTATTTCACTGTTAAAGGCAACTTGAAACAGAAATTGCGATTTTTCTTTTTTTCTCTTTCGTGTCATATATCCAAGTAAAACGGCTTCTGGAACAAGAACAAATGTAGGGCGGGGCTTGATTTTGTCTGTGTGGAATTGATTGGATGCTTGTGGTTTGCTATTAGTGGATCTCATGTGAGTGAACGGTTGCCCCGCCCTCACGCCACTAAACACATCAGCAGTGAAGTCACCATGAAATCACAGTTCTTATTTTTTATGGACTATGGCAGACTATATCTGTACACGTCATTATTTTTTTTGTACTTTATTTTGAATCAGAATAACCTCCCCTCCCTCTTGCAGCATCTCTTCTCTGATGACGAGGGCGGGGCAACCTGTCACTCACATGAGATCCACCAATAGCAAACCACAACTATCCAATCAATTCCCCACAGACAAAATCAAGCCCCGCCCTACATTTGTTCTTGTTCCAGAAGCCGTTTGTCCAAGCTTTTGACTGTTAGTTTATATAAACAGATTAATAAACATGCTTGAATACCTTAAAGGATTAGTTCACTTCAGAATAGAAAGTTCCTGATCCCCCACGTCATCCAATATGTTCGTGTCTTTCTTTCTTCCGTCGAAAAGAAATTAAAAGTTTTTGAGGAAAACATTCCAGGATTTTTCTCCATAATTCTCCTAATTTCTTTTCGACTGAAGAAAGAAAGACCTGAAAATATTGGATGACATTGGGGTGAGTAAATGATGAGGAAATTGTAATTCTGAAGTGAACTAATCCTTTAATACTCTCTAATATCACAACATAAGCATCCAGATGGGCCATATTAGAGTTGAAATGCTGATGTCATAAAGAGCCTAAATTGTTTTGTTTTTTTCTTGGCAGTATACGCTCTTCCAATACCAGTCAAGTTAATAAACTGACGTTAGCCGCTAAAGACACCAGCGTCGTGGATGACAGCGGCTCAGGAAGTCCTGAGATAGAAAAGGCTTCAACACCATTACATGTGGAGGACAATGAACGAGACACTGTTCAGTATAGCTACGCTTTCTTTCACTTCATGCTGTTCCTGGCGTCTCTTTACATCATGATGACCCTCACCAACTGGTACAGGTGTGTGTGACGGCAGTGCAACAACATTTCCCAGTCATTACTAAAACACACACACAATAGCAGGCGTTTCATATAGTTCTGGGGCCGTATTCACAAAGAATTTTAAGGCTAAAAGTAGCTCCTAACTGGCGAATTTCGGAGCAACTCCTAAAAATAATGGGCGTGTCACTCCTTAATTTAGGACTCCTAATTTTTTTCACTAAGAGTAATTCACGAAGCATTTTAGCCCTAAAAGTAGCACCTGAGCCTGGGACAGCTTAAAACAGGGGTCGGCAAGTAACTTTGGCCGCGGGCCAATATTTTTTTTAGCCAGTAGATGGCGGGCCAGCTACACAGAGTAGGCCTATGGATATAAATTAAATACTATTATATAGGCCTATAATCGCGGAATATGATGGGTCCGTCACCGTCCGTGGATCATTCGTTCAATCGTTTTTTCAAATTAAAACCAAAAATAAAAAGATGAAAAACGACTTGTTTTTCCATTATTTATTTCCTGAACTAAAATGAAAAAACGAATAACAATGGGTTTTCTGATTTTCTGATTGTGCTCAGATCAAAAATAGAAAAAATTAATTACTGGATTAGACAAATTTTAATTTTGATTTTTAATTTTTAATTTAACACCTTAGGCATATATCAAGGAAATCATTTTAAACAGATCAAGTAGGCTACTATTGTGGTAACAGATTACAGACATTTTAATAAAGGTGTGAATAGCTATCATACCTCATTCGCTTACAGTCCGACTTTTGAACTTTATTATTCCTTTTTTTATTATTATTATTTATTCTGGACACACACATACACACCTAAGGTTTAAGGAGGTCTGCGCGGGACTGTTTTTTTTCTGTCCCGCTCTCACAAGGTTCTATTCAGCAACCGCTTAAAATACACTCGGTGTTCACCCGCTTTATTTCCCGACCTGACGGGTCCGCAAAATTTAGATCTCGTTTCCATAATCTCACATTCAAATGTCTCTAACGGAAAGAATGAGATTAAGTAGCCTATAATAAATGCTATACAAAAATTGTGTTCGTGTCAGTATAAATATTAGGCTATTGTAACATTGTACTGTCAGCAGAGAAAAAAAATGCCACAGAAAAAAATTATGAAATATAAATAGCCTAACATAAATTAAATAGGACAAAGCCTATCACTCAAATTTCTAAGCAACATAAACGAAAATCATATTGCCCTACTGACAAATGAAGTAGGCTATTTTCTGCCGAACTATTTCATACATCCTTGCAAAAAAAGAATGTTGTTGACTGACAATGGTTTCAGTACCAAACAGCTCCTCATAGGTGTACAGGTGGTCAGAATTAAGTGCGGATGCGCTGTCAAAAGATGTCGGGAGTGGGCTATTGTCAGTCAGACCGCCCGCTCCGTCCAAAGTAGCCTACACCAGAGTTCTGACCGCTACCGTCTTTTGATGCGCGAATGGACACAAAGTGGTCAAGCGTATAACTAGACGCGGCAGGCGCGAATTTGACGCGCTATTCGCGTCCGGTGTGAACGCACAGTTATACTTTAAAATGTAATCCCGCGCCGCATGATTCCACCTATGGGTGTTTCACACAGTATGTGGCGGTGAAATCGTCGCGCGACTACGGCTTTTCTCAAGTAGTGGAAGAGTTTTGTGCAGAATTTAGGACTTCCAAAATCCGGCGGGCCAGAAAATATTGCTGGCGGGCCAGTTTTGGCCCGCGGGCCGCCAGTTGTCATTCCCTGGCTTAAAAGAAGTCGAGAGGACTCCTAACTCACTAAGGCCCCGTCCACACTACTGCGTTTTCGTTTAAAAACGGAGACCTTTTGCTACGTTTGCACCTCCCGTCCACACTAAAACGGCAAAAACGGAGACCCAAAACGGAGAAGTTTAGAAACGCTGCCGACCCGTTTTTCGTTTTGAATCTCCGGAGGGCGTTTTAGTGTGGACGGGTCAAAACCATAGACTGTAAAAAAAATAGGTCAAAACGGAGGACTTTAGAAACGATGACGCAGAGGCTCATGCTCGGCTCTATGATTGGGTGTCATCAGTCATGGAGTACACAGGTAATATTCAGTAAACTTTATCCGCTGGAACAGTTTCTTACAGTAATAAACTGCCACGTCTCAGGCGTGGCTCGCGCGGTAAACATGCTAGAAATAGAACCGACGCCTATTTTTCATGCGACACGTGTTGGAAGCGTTTCCAAGCAAAATAGAATAGGAAAGGATGTTTATATGTAATTTTGACACACATACATATTAATAAATGACATTTTGATGTTTGAAAGCATTTTTTTACTGTCTATGTCTGAAAGTCTCTAGGTTTACACCGGCACGCGCATGCGCAGTGTTGGTGAATAGTCACGTGATCCGCGTTTTCAGTCGTTTTAATGTGGACGGAGATCAATTCTAATACGCAGCTAAAACGCTGGTGTGGACGGGGCACAAGACCTATTCACAAACCGCTTTTTGTGGCATTTCACGTTGCGATGTTTTGAAATACGTATGCTGCGGCTACAGGAGCTTCCAATTGCGAGGGAACAATTTTGCATTGTAGGCATAACTAGGGACGCAATAACGCCACCAACAACAAAACGTTTCATTGTGAATAAAATTAAAATGTTCTTCTCTTTGCAAACGTAGGCAGAGGCATATAGTGACAGATTAATTCAATAATGTTGCAAAGATATTGCATCAATCCATATGTTTCATTAGGCTATAGGCATCTTCCTTCCTTCGCGCTACTTGTGTAGGGCACGCATTCTCAGACCTGTCACTCATCATCGTAGGGGAGGTGTTTGGAATCATTCCCGCGTTACAATCATCAGCCAATCAAGGTGGTCACTTCAGTCAAGCGTGAGTAATGACGTCATCCATAGCAACGAAGACTCACTCTTAGTTTAGGAGTTGTCATTTTTCTTTACTAAAGGCCCGTTCACACCAAGGACGATAACTATAAAGATAACGATAAAGATAACTATATATGCATCCACACCAATGACCGATAACGGTCTTTTTATTCTAAGCACGCGCGCGCCCGGATGATCCAGATCCATTTTAAATGCGCGAGACCTTTAAATTAGAATGGATTCTGATTGGCTGTCAGTGTTTTATCGTTCGACAGCTGGAAAAAAATCGTTCTGAAAGTGATCCCAACGATATCGTTCCTCATATCTTTATTGTTATAGTTGTGGTGTGAACTCTGTTATTCTTTAATATGGAGAGCGATTTTTAGAATTATATCTTTATCGTTATCTTTATAGTTATCGTCCTTGGTGTGAACGGGCCTTAAGAGTAGGCCTGAAAGGCGTTGTGAATAACTTTTAAGAGAAAACTCCTAGCTAAAATCTTTTAGAGTGATTTAGGAGTACTCCTAGTGGTAAGATAAAATGCTTTGTGAATACGGCCCGTTTTGTAAAACCATTGTTAACCGAGTGATAATTGATTTTATTGTCACCCCAGTCCTGATGCAGAGTACAGTGCCATGACGAGCAAGTGGCCAGCAGTGTGGGTGAAGATCTCCTCCAGTTGGGTCTGTCTCACGTTATACACCTGGAGTCTGGTTGCTCCCATGATTCTCACCAACAGAGACTTCACATAGAGGCATTTCTGCAGCAATGTCCTGCAACCTTAATGCTATATGAAAATATTTCTGTCATGACAACTCTCTGAGTGTGACGCATGGTAATGGCTCTGACAATGTTAACATGTTTGGTCTTGGCGGAGTAGATCTGCTGCTGCTGCTGTTGTTGTAGAGCAAGTTCGGGACTTGCTACCGCCAGTACACACACGACACACTGCTGTGAGCGAGTAAGACACACTGCTGCTGCTGTACAATATAGCGTACATGAATGACCCATAGCAGATCTACACAGGTGGAGCTGGGGAAGGTGGAGGGTTTCTGAAGGCGTGCAGCAAACTGCTACAGCACATGTTGACCAAGTATTTGAATGTTGAGCAGCGACCTCATTGGCTACTGATACAGCAGAAACCAATCAGCGGTGCCCTATAGAGAATGATGTGATTGCAAGAAGATTGGGTTAAAGACCCATCAGCCTGTGCCATCTAGAGTTTCATGACAGGACTTTTCTATTTGTTTTTATATGTTTAATGTATTAGAGTTTTAAAGTTTTAAAGGAATTTGTTTTTGGAACATTTTGCCTATTAACCTTAGCGTGTGGTTAGGATGTTCTCTGTGCTATGGAAGGTTGTTTCTGTACACAATAAAAAATAAAAAGGTAATTGGGATGACATCTTTTCTCTCACAATTGCAAATTATAAAGTCAGAATTGTCAGATGTAAACTCACAATTTTAAGAAAATGGCAGAATTGTGAGATTACTTTTTTTTTTTCACAGAACTGTGAGTTTATACCTCGCAATACACTTTATAACTTGTTAATATTTCAAATTACTTGCAATTGCGAAGGAAAAAAAGCCAGAATTGTGTTTTTTATATCTTGCCGTTCTGACTTTATAATTCGCAATTGCGAGTTTAAGTCTTACAATTCTGAGAAAAAAATCTGAATTTGTGAGAAATGGTATTTCTGTCTGCGATGTAAATTCGCAATCGCGAGAAAAAATCTAAATTGTGAGATAAAAAGTCGCAATTACCTATTTATCTTTTCATCTCCGCTTAATGCTTTAGTTTTTTTATGATGGCGAATTTGTATTTTTTATTTACCATTAGGTATCTTATTTCTATTGGTCAGGCTAAACGGACTGCTCTTTTTATTTTTGTATCTTTTACTGCATGTTTTGTACAGAAACTGCAAAATTTTCTTTGAGGATGCAAATATGTTTTGTATATGAATAAGCTTTTTTGTACAACCAGGAGAATTCTTGTATTATAAGTACAATGCATTACTGTATTAGCATTCGTATATTTAATAGTGTATTTCCAATTATCTATTTTAAATTTATATTTTTAGATATAGAGATAAATTAAATTGAAAATTAGTGATCATGTAAAGTGTGTGTCTCATTATCAACAAATATTTGGAGATTATGAAAATTTGTCACGTTTTTATACCGGAAAATGCATATTATTGATTTCATGTAATTCTTTATTGGTTACATTTACACATGTTTAGAGGAAAGCTGAACCTGTTGAGAAGCTTATTTACATGTTTAGTATTTTTAGTAGGGTTCAAAATATTCAGCTGTCATTTTTTGGCAATTATTGCATTATATTTAACACTACTGTAAGAAAAACATGACCAATCTTTGACCAACATTCCTTATAAACACATTTTCCAAAAATAATCAAAGGCTTTCCATGTGTAAATACAGGTCTCTTCATTTAAGGGTCTATTTATGAATCAGTCTATTATGAATCAAGAACATTCATATTTATATTTATATTAACTTTACATTTCTTACAGCAAACTACTAATTAAGCTTGTAAAAAAAAAAGCTTGTGTGGCACCAAAATATGTTTTATCCGACCATAGACCTCTTCCGTCCTCTCAACCGAACCTCGTCCAGCTTCTTGATGACCGCAGAGGACTTTTTGGATGAAGCCGAGTAACTTTTCAGAAGTCTCTCAAACAAAGTCTCTGTTTTGGGGTGAGTGCTGAGAAAAGCTTTCTCCAACACATACAGGTCAACTCCTTTATCTTCCGGCAGAGCAGAAATGTAACTCAAGCCGAAGTCGATCATAACCAGGTGAATATGTTGGTGTTCAGCTCCGGGGATCAGAAGCATGTTGGAGGTCGTGAGATCCCCGTGGATGACGTCTTCATCATGCATCTGAGCCAGGACTTCACCGATCTTGTCCACTAGAGCCTGGAGGTGCTGTGGGGTTTGTCCTGATGCAATGTGGTCTCTTACTGACACGGAGTGGACAATATCCTCCAGGAAAATGCAGTGAGTGGTGTAGTCAACAAAGTACACGACAGGCGCGTTGATACCTGGGACAGAGCAAACCAACAAGTGATCAGAGTAGATTTAATTAGTCTATCGCATCTAATTGTGTTTAACCGGTCAAATGTGCATTTTTTATACACATTTGTAGAATTGATTTGCATTTTGGCACTTTATTCCATCGTTTTTTATTACGAATGATGAAAAAAAAAAAAAAAAGTTGGATGGAAACATTGCTGGTGTTTCTCAGATATTGCTTACTGCACCTTTAATGAATTGAGACATTTGTATATGACTTTATTTTGGAGTGTTTTCAAAGTAAAATAAAATCACATTATTAATAGCATCAAGTAATACTCATAACAGTTACTTTCCTCATTAAAGCTTTCAAGTACACAGTGCTGCTGTACCTCTGTCTGATTTTTAAATGCCTTCAAATCAAAGTAAGTTACTGTTGAGATTCACCTTGAAGCTGGTTTGGTTTGGTTCGGTTCATGGCTTATAATGCTTTAGCCAATACTTCATTTTATTTTATACATAAAAAAAAAAAAAAAAAGATTGCGCATGCTCGGTTCCTGCAGCCGTAACGGCTGTTGATTGAAATGGGAAGGAACGTTCTAGTGCACTGACCTGCTTCTCCTGGGTCTGGTGCCCTATCTAGTGCACTGACCTGCTTCTCCTGGGTCTGGTGCCCTATCTAGTGCACTGACCTGCTCTCCTGGATCTGGTGCCCTATCTAGTGCACTGACCTGCTTCTCCTGGGTCTGGTGCCCTATCTAGTGCACTGACCTGCTTCTCCTGGGTCTGGTGCCCTATCTAGTGCACTGACCTGCTTCTCCTGGGTCTGGTGCCCTATCTAGTGCACTGACCTGCTTCTCCTGGGTCTGGTGCCCTATCTAGTGCACTGACCTGCTTCTCCTGGGTCTGGTGCCCTATCTAGTGCACTGACCTGCTCTCCTGGATCTGGTGCCCTATCTAGTGCACTGACCTGCTTCTCCTGGGTCTGGTGCCCTATCTAGTGCACTGACCTGCTCTCCTGGATCTGGTGCCCTATCTAGTGCACTGACCTGCTCTCCTGCGAGGATCTGGTGCCCTATCTAGTGCACTGACCTGCTCTCCTGCGAGGATCTGGTGCCCTATCTAGTGCACTGACCTGCTCTGCTGGATCTGGTGCCCTATCTAGTGCACTGACCTGCTCTCCTGCGAGGATCTGATCTGGTGCCCTATCTAGTGCACTGACCTGCTCTCCTGCGAGGATCTGATGCCCTATCTAGTGCACTGACCTGCTCTCCTGCGAGGATCTGATCTGGTGCCCTATCTAGTGCACTGACCTGCTCTCTTGGATCTGGTGCCCTATCTAGTGCACTCACTGACCTGCTCTCCTGCGAGGATCTGATGCCCTATCTAGTGCACTGACCTGCTCTCCTGGATCTGGTGCCCTATCTAGTGCACTGACCTGCTCTCCTGGGAGGATCTGATCTGGTGCCCTATCTAGTGCACTGACCTGCTCTCCTGCGAGGATCTGATCTGGTGCCCTATCTAGTGCACTGACCTGCTCTCCTGCGAGGATCTGATCTGGTGCCCTATCTAGTGCACTGACCTGCTCTCCTGCGAGGATCTGATCTGGTGCCCTATCTAGTGCACTGACCTGCTCTCCTGCGAGGATCTGATCCGGTGCCTTACCTAGTGCACTGACCTGCTCTCCTGGATCTGGTGCCCTACCTAGTGCACTGACCTGCTCTCTTGGATCTGGTGCCCTATCTAGTGCACTCACCTGCTCTCCTGCAGCGCAGTATGGATCGCACCTCCTGCGTGGTTCTGCGGCGCGTCAGTTTCTCGTCGACTTCAGGATGGCGATATAATTTTGTGAATCTCTCTTTTATAACCACGGGCCGCCCCAAAAACGTAGCTCGATAGACACGGGCTTCTGCGCCTTGTTTAATCAGCTGTGCCTCTTTTAAATACGCCGGAACACTCGCTTTTAGTGAGTTTGACAGAGCCATGTTTAAAAATAACCCATGCACCCATGCGCGCTCTCTCTCTCTCTCTGCTTCCGGAAATACACTCTTCTTCTTTTACAGGACACACAAGCGCACACCGCCACCTACCGTTTTTGGGAACGTCACTTTGGATATAAATATACAAAATCTATTTTATTATATTATGTTTCATTATATGATAGGCCTATTATTATATTATACATTATATATTAAACTATATTATATTACATTTTACATTATAGGCTATATTATTTCTTACATTATATATTACATTATATATTATTATATTATGTTATATTATATATTACAGTATATTTTATAAATTATTATATTACATTACATTACATTTTACATATAAAATACATATAAATATAGGCTATATTATTGATTATATTATACTATATTATATTATTAATTATATTATACTATATTATATTACATTATATTTGACTATATTTTATTTATTTTATTTTACTATATTATATTACAGTATATTATATAAATTATTATATTACATTACATATTAAATATTATACTATATTATATTACATTACATTTTACATTATAGGCTATATTATTTATTATATTATACTATATTATATTACAGTATATTATATAAATTATTATATTACATCATATATTATATTATATATTATACTATATTATATTACATTACATTTGACATTATAGTCTATATTATTTATTATATTATACTATATTATATTACATTACATTTGACTATATTATTTATTATATTATACTATACTATATTACAGTATATTATATAAATTATTATATTATATTACATTCAATTTTACATTATAGGCTATATTATATTAAACATATTACACTATATATTACATTCAATTTGACATTATAGGCTATATTATTTATTATTATTATTATATACATTATTATATTACATTATATTATATTACATTACATTGTACATTATAGGCTATATTATATTATATTATATTATAATTGTATTATTATATTATATTATATTATATTATATTATATTATATTATATTATATTATATTATATTATATTATATTATATTTAATGAGGTGTTGGCCAACATTGATAAGTGTGTTGGTATGAGAGCGTGTTTGTGTCGCGAGGCTCGTTGAGTGTTTGAGGGAGAGTTCCTCCTGCCACGTAGCCTCGACTTCCTTGGATGCACAGACTTCAGGGAAAGAAAGACGCTTTCAAGGAACTTTCCAAGAGCAGAAAGCAGATGAAAATCTGGTGCAAATACAAAATAGCGTTTCCATGTTCAACAATGACAATGTGAACCGCGTAAAATCACGGGAAAAACATCTCGCCTGAGGGATGTTACCGGGAAGAGGTGAGAGGGGGAATAGCGGGAGTGCTTTTGTTTAGTCTAAGAACTGTTGGAAGCGTCGAAGCTTTATTTGTATGATTGTGTTATGAAAAAAAGCGTCTTGCAGATGTAATTTCTAACTTCATTTGACAGCGGCTTGCTTCATAAAACTTATTAGCGAAACGTGGACTCTACAGGCTATGAGTTTCGAAGTTCTTTGAGGACAGGATTCCTGTCAGAAACATCAGCTGGGTTATTTATAGCTCATTAAGAGATCTCTCATCTAATTAAATCAATAGCGCCATCATGAGAGTTGTCATGGTGACAGCTTTCTGAATAAAGCCTGATTAGAACAGATCCGAGATTCTCACAGTTCTCATTTAATATGTCTGTGTTTTTGTTTTGGAAATAGGTTCTGTTCCCGAACGAGACAGACTCGTTGCGTTTTTGATGAACCAGCATCTTTAAATTCGGAGAGAAATGGGTAAGTGTCAGACCTGTTCAATGTTTGTTCTTAGTTTTAGTACGTCATTTTAAAAGTAAAATAAAAATGTAGCTTGATTATGGGTATCTCTATAGCAAACAAATATGACAGATTTCTATTATGAGTTATGTGTTTTTGAAGTGTTTGAAGCCTGCTGGAAATAGTTATGAAGAGTGACATGCATTAACTCCACAAAACATATTATAATATATATATTTTTTGACAAATCATTGTTTAAGACCTTATGTTTTCTATTTCTTTTAATTTAAGATGAAAGGAGACTTTCTGACTCCCCCCCCCCCCCCTTTAAACCATTTGTAAATAGTATATTATACAGAGGGTCAAAGGTATGGAATAGTCTTCCCACATCATTTATTGAGGTTTCTAAAGAACAGTTTAAACAGAGAGTAAAATTGTTGATGTGGTTTTAAGTTGACGGGATGATCTTTCAGGATGATCTACCCACACTATATTTGGAGTTAGACTGCATCTGGACTGGTATTGCTACCTACTGTACATTTAACACATTTATTGTGGGTTTTTGTGAATTTACAGTAAAAAATGGCAGCTGTGGTTGCCAGAATTTTACTGCAAAAAATACGGTAGCAACATTTCCAGTTTTATGCCTTGAACTTAAATTTACAGTGAAAAAAAATGATTTTATTAACTGATATACATGTTAATAGACCAACTTAGTACTGAAGTACTAAAATCTGTTTTGTACTTTTAATACAATAATAGCCACCATAAAAAGAAGAAACCCACATGTAGAATCAAAGCTCATCGCAAGTAGCTTTTCCATATGCTGAAATATATATAGTCATGCACACAAATACAAAACACCATCATCATAACACAGGACTCTAACGTAATGCAATAAAGATTAATTTAACAGCGCAAAATGGAATAAAACAATTTAAAAGGTAATTGCGACTTTTTATCTCGCAATTGCGAGTTTATATCTTGCAAGTTAATGACTTCCAAAAACTGTAAATGTAACAGTATTTTACTGTAAAATTACATTAAATGCTGGGAAAAAAAGTCAGAATTGTGAGATAAAAAGTTGCAGTTACCTTTTTATTTTTTATTCTGTGGTGGAAACGAGCTTCCATACTAATTCACATAACTGATAAGAAAAAAACTAAAAAGAAAATATTTTGATGGGAAAAAAACATCAAATGTGAAGTGTCATGTGGGGAATTCTGGGAATGTCAATTTACGGGTTTCATTGTAAATTAAAAGATGACTTTTTTTCGCTTAAAAAAACTGTAAATGTAACAGTATTTTACTGTAAAATTACATGAAATCTTGCATTAGATGTTCTATGAAGGTGTTTTACCGTGTATATAAAAGAACTTGCACTAACCAATTTTTACTGTAGTATTCTTACAGTCTTTTACCCTTTAAATTATGATCATTCTTTATTTTAAACACAACTTATTTTGAGCAGGTAGGTCAGATTCTCAGATCACCAAGAAAAGTCCTGGATTTCCCTCTGTGACTGGTTCATCCCAGCTGCAAAGTAAATAATTTCTGTCTTATGTAGCATTTTTTTCTTCTCTAGGTTGTTCTGTCCTGGCGCTCACTATCATTGCATCCACTCTTGGCGGCCTAGTGTTCGGCTATGAGCTGGGAATAATATCCGGCGCTCTTCCGCAGCTCCAAGCTCACTTCTCTCTGGGATGTGTCCAGCTGGAAGCTGTGGTTAGCGCTCTTCTGATCGGATCACTGTTAGCGTCTGTGATTGGTGGATGGCTGATTGACCGCCATGGCAGGAGAACGTCCATTTTACTCAGTAATCTCCTAATTCTGGGAGGCACCATTATCCTAACTGCAAGCATGTCGTTTTCAGCATTGGTGGTTGGAAGGGCCATCATTGGGTTTGCAATGAGCATTTCTTCCATGAGCTGCTGCATCTTTGTCTCTGAGATGGTCGCTCCCAATCGTAGAGGGTTGATGGTGAGCCTGTATGAAGTTGGAATTACTGTTGGGATCTTGTTGGCTTATGCAATCAACTACATCTTATCTGGTGTCCATGTAGGATGGAGGTACATGTTTGGATTTGCTATTGTACCATCTCTTATGCAGCTGGTGTCCATTAGGTTTCTACCTCAGCAAGCCACTGTAGACCTCATAGCAGAAGATGATTGGGAAACACCAAATCGCCACCAAGCAGAACATGTGAACTATAGTGTCTTTGACCTTTTCAAAACCAAAGACAACATGCGCAAAAGGACTGCCATCGGCCTCGGGCTGGTGCTCGGTCAACAATTCACAGGCCAGCCAAACGTCCTCTTCTACGCCTCCACCATCCTCTTCTCAGTGGGGTTTCAGAGCAATGCATCTGCAGTTCTTGCGTCGGTGGGTTTGGGTTTAGTTAAAGTCATTGCTACTCTACTGGCAATGGTTTGTTCAGACAAGGTTGGCCGAAGATCACTTCTGATTGGTGGATGCACAGTGCTGGCTGTAGGATTGATACTCACTGGTTTCTTGTGTGGACAGTCAGTGATTGACACAACAAAACAATGCACTTCATTGGAGCCACATGAAAATCTGACTTCACTAGCGGATAATCGTGAAAACGTGGGCAAAAACTCTGTGGATGAAAGCACTCCATCTACTGGAAATAAAACGCACGATGCTTATGGACATTCAAATATTTTATCGCACTCAGAGGATATGTATAAGTGGATCATTTTCATCTGCATGATGGCAGTTGTGAGCGCTTTCTCAGTGAGCTTTGGACCAAGTAAGTTGCCTTTGAGTTTAAGTTTACTGTAGTTGGGTCATTCCATGTCAGATCAACCAAATTTTGGAAACTTCCCCGGCTCAAATATTTGATTTTGTTCATATTTTTTTCTGAAGAAAGACAAACATAAATATTGATGAAAGCCAAAATATTAAAAGTCATAGATGTACATTTACTGAGCAATTCACTATTTTGTAGAGGTATACCAAATGTGGGTCACTTTGCATACAGCTGATCCTTTTTTCTTTTAAAGAGGAATATCTGAACAACAAATAATGTAGAAACTAGTACCGGTCAAAAGTTTGGAAATTATTATGATGTGCTCATCAAGCCTGCATTTATTTGATCAAAAATACAGAAAAAATATTGTGCAATATTATTACAATTTAAAATAATGGTTTTCTATTTTAATATACTTTAAAATACAATTTAATTCTGTGATGCAAATCGGAATTTTCATTTTCAATAATGCTTTAATTGCATGAAACTTCATGTGTGGTTCACAGTGACATGGCTTGTGCTCAGTGAAATATTTCCAAAGGAAGTCAGAGGAAGAGCCTATTCATTCATCAACTGCTTCAATGTGGGAGCCAACCTCATAGTTACCTTTTCTTTCTTGAGTATAATAGGTAGGCTATGCACAACAACAAAGACCAAACATATGAAATATGAAATGCATACGTAAATTATTGTAATAATTTTCCCATGATTTTCATGTTTTCCTCAGATGTGATAGGTCTGTCTGGAATTTTCTATGTGTATGGAGTGATTGGAATGGCAGCAGTTGTATTCATCTACCTTGTACTACCAGAGACCAAAGGAAAATCTCTTCATAAAATTGACAGAGAGCTCTCTCAGACACCGTAAGAAATTTTTGTTGCAATATGTGCTTGTTGTGTGTCTATATGAGTGATCGAATATTTGGCATTTTTTAAATATATATTAAATAAGTTTTTTTCTGTTTTGCGAAGGGTGTCGGAAGTGAGACTTTTATTTTGACGGCTCGCTGGACTTTTATTGTGACGGCGCTGAGAGCGCCAGTGCCTGAGCACATACATAGGGCTTATACTCTGTTTAATAGTTCTGTCTTATGTTATTAGATAGAACTGTATCAAAGAAAGTAAACGGTATACGAAAAAGTATTATAGTCTTGAAAAACTTTAATAGTGATGGACTCTGGACTTGTGTGTGATGCGATTCAGCTTTATCTCATAAAATCCAATCAATGCAATACACTCAAAATATGCTATTTCTTTTAGATTTTTTCACAGAGAAGAAGTCTGCAATATTTTCCAAAGAAGGCATTTCTCTCCAGGTTATCAGAGAGTTCACTTGACGAGTACATCAACGTGACTTGGGATGGAAAGTTAAAAAATTCCTCAGATTACGTCAATATGGATAATTCTGTTCACTGGATGATATGACATGTATTGCTCCACGTTTTGATAATAATTAATAGCTTTACCATTTGTAGTAACTATTGTACTCTGGTTTATATGTTAGCAATTAGTGTTAAATATTTATTAAATAAAGATAGATTACCCCAACATGACTCTTATTTTAATGCATTCATAGTTTGTGACAATATTTATGTTGTAGAGGATATGGCTGAAAGTTTAAAGAACACATTAAAATGAAATATTTAAGATTTAAACACTAATTATGTGTAATGATATGAGGAACTGCACACAGGATAAAGAAAACATTTACAGAGGAACATCTACTTTAATATTTTATGTTTTTTTGTTTTGCCAATAAATCTACTTTTTGAAATTGATATTCACTTTATATATGCAGTTCAAATAAAAATCAAATGTGATGCACACTTTGAAGAGTCAGTAAAATAAGGCCTAATGTACTTAATATGATGGAATTTCCCTATTGAATTTTAAATTTTAAATATTGATTTTAAGTGTTTTATCTGTATTTTGAATTAGGCATTGCATTGTTTTAGGATTAAAGGAAATGTCCATAAACTTAACAGATAATGTCCTAGCAGAAATTTTTAGTGTAAAAAGTTATCAAAAAATAAATCTTTCCTCTCTAATTAAATATAAAATTTTTATGTCAACACAACATTTTAGTAGTATGAAACCACTTAAAGCGTTAACCCAAAAATGAAAATTCTTTCGTCATTTACTCACACTAAAGTTGTTCCAAACACTTATGACATTCTTGTTCTGCTGAACACAAAAGAAGATATTTTGAAGAATGTTGTGGGGCACCATTAAATTCCATAGTATGGAGGGAAAAAAATCTATTAGAATCGTTTGGTATTTCCTTGCCACACTATTAATTCTGGCTTAGTCAAATGAAGTGAGTACAAAGACTGGGTGAACAGTGATTCTTTATTACTGGATTGTGGCATAGGGAAGTTATGCATTGCTGTATTTATACAAAAATAAAATATGCCATGGCATTGCCATTTTCCACAGTGAGAGGAGCTGAAGACACTACGTTGTATTGAGTAAACGCGACTGATGTGACCTGATGTGAGCTACAGTAAACAGCACCAAACTACGACCACAGCTGTACAACGCCAGTATCATTTCACACTCGAGAAGATCTGAGGATCTGCTCATGAATGCTGAGAGAAATACTGCGCTACAGCGCGCTTCACTGGATGCTCCATTTTTTTAAGTAAAAGCTAAGCTTTTTAATGGCACGAGTCACGACAATGTACACTGAACAAAATTATAAATGCAACACTTTTGTTTTTGCCCCCATTTTTCATGAGCTGAACTCAAAGATCTAAGACTTTTTCTATGTACACAAAAGGCCTATTTCTCTCAAATATCGTTCACAAATCTGTCTAAATCTGTGTTAGTGAGCACTTCTCCTTTGCTGAGATAATCCATCCACCTCACAGGTGTGGCATATCAAGATGCTGATTAAACCGCATGATTATTGCACAGGTGTGCCTTAGGCTGGCCACAATAAAAGGCCACTCTAAAATGTGCAGTTTTATCACACAGCACAATGCCACAGATTTCGTAAGTTTTGAGGGAGCGTGCAATTGGCATGCTGACTGCAGGAATGTCCACCAGAGTTGTTGCCCGTGAATTGAATGTTCATTTCTCTATCATAAGCCGTCTCCAAAGGCGTTTCAGAGAATTTGCCAGTACATCCAACCGGCCTCACAAATGCAGACCATGTGTAACCACACCAGCCCAGGACCTCCACATCCAGCATCTTCACCTCCAAGATCGTCTGAGACCAGCCACCCGGACAGCTGCTGCAACAATCGGTTTGCATAACCGAATTTCTGCACAAATTGTCAGAAACCGTCTCAGGGAAGCTCATCTGCATGCTCGTCGTCCTCATCGGGGTCTCGACCTGACTGCAGTTCGTCGTCGTAACTGACTTGAGTGGGCAAATGCTCACATTCGATGGCGTCTGGCACTTTGGAGAGGTGTTCTCTTCACGGATGAATCCCGGTTTTCACTGTACAGGGCAGATGACATACAGCGTGTATGGCGTTGTGTAGGTAAACGGTTTGCTGATGTCAACGTTGTGGATCGAGTGGCCCATGGTGGGGTTATGGTATGGGCCAGGCGTATGTTATGGATAATGAACACAGGTGCATTTTGTTGATGGCATTTTGAATGCATAGAGATACCATGACGAGATCCTGAGGCCCATTGTTGTGCCATTCATCCACGACCATCACCTCATGTAGAAGCATGATAATGCACAGCCCCATGTTGCAAAGATCTGTACACAATTCCTGGAAGCTGAAAATATCCCAGTTCTTGCATGGCCAGCATACTCACCGGACATGTCACGCATTGAGCATGTTTGGGATGCTCTGGATCGGCATATACGACAGCGTCTTCCAGGTCCTGCCAATATCCAACAACTTCGCACAGCCATTGAAGAGGAGTGGACCAACATTCCACAGGCCACAATCAACAACCTGATCAACTCTATGCGAAGGAGGTGTGTTGCACTGCGTGAGGCAAATGGTGGTCACACCAGATTCTGACTGGTTTTCGGACCCCCCCCAGACCCCCCCCCCCCCAATACAGTAAAACTGCACATTTTAGAGTGGCCTTTTATTGTGGCCAGCCTAAGGCACACCTGTGCAATAATAATGCGGTCTAATCAGCATCTTGATATGCCACAACTGTGAGGTGGATGGATTATATCGCCAAAGGAGAAGTGCTCACTAACACAGATTTAGACAGATTTGTGAACAATACTTGAGAGAAATAGACCTTTTATGTACATAGATCTTTGAGTTCAGCTCATGAAAAATGGGGGCAAAAACAAAAGTGTTGCGTTTATAATTTTGTTCAGTGTATGTAATATCACATGGGATGTTTTTCTTTTTGAGGATAAGCTCTCAAACAGCCTGCGCACCTCTGCCTGAGCTAAATGCATTAAAGGGATAGTTCACCCAAAAATGAAAATTAGCCCATGATTTACTCACCCTCAAGTCATTCTAGGTGTAAGTGCAATTCTGTAAAGGGCATCTATCCATCATAAAAGTGCTCCACATGGCTCTGCGGGGGTTAATAAAGGCCTTCTGAAGCGAGTGATGCGTTTGTGTAAGAAAAATATTAATATTTTACTTTATAAAGTTTTAAATATGAATATTTTTCTTACACAGACGCTTCGCTTCAGAAGGCCTTTATTAACCCCCACAGAACCTATGGAGCACTTTTATGATGGATAGATGCACTTTTATGATGGATGGATGCACTTTTATGATGGATGGATGCACTTTTATGATGGATAGATGCACTTTTATGATGGATAGATGCACTTTTATGGACTTCAAAATAGAAACGGCCATTCACTGCAATTATAAAGCTTGGAAGAGCCAGGACACTTTTTAATATAACTCCGATTGTATTCGTCTGAAAGAAGAATGTCATATACACCAAGGATGACTTGAGGGTGAGTAAATCATGGGGTAATTTTCATTTTTGGGTGAACTATCCCTTTAAGGTGAACGTCTCATGATGAAGTGCATTCAGTTTCAGGTGAACTCATGCTGCTGTGAGTGGGGGGTGATGAAGAGCTCTATCTAACAGTCCCAGGATCAGTCAGGGTGTGTGTGTGTGTGTGTGTGTCACTGAGCGGCTCCTGTGGCTGCAGGCACTGAAGTGTTGAGGCTGCTGGGGGCCATGAGGATGGGAGAGCCGGTCAGGGGCCCGAGAGCTGTGGAGGCTGGAAGAGCAGCGATTCCTGATCAAACAGAGAAGAAAAGAGGAATTTTAGGCATACCTAGTGAAAAATAAACATACTAAAATATATTTGAAATACATTTCTTTTATATAAATATACTATAATATACATTTATATTTATGTACTTAATATAAATATCCTGCAATTGTACTTTTAGTATGCTAAATTCATATACCTAAAGTCTGCTAAATTGGAACAACTAATTTTGTACTTAATGCACTAGTTATCAAAAAATAGTGCTGAGGTCCAACTAAAGATATACTGAAGTATATTTGATTGTGCTAAAGTGGAACTATTGCAAGTAAACTTTAGGTACACTTTAAATATCTTACATTTAAAGACTTTTACATTTAAAGATCATACTATCCTTACTAATAGTGATATAAGTCTTTACTGCAACTTTTGACCAATTTTGATGCATCCTCCCTGAGTAAAAGTATTTTTTAATTTTTTAAATATATATATATATATATATATATATATATATATATATAATTTTAAATGTTTAATAATGAAATATATAAATGAAATATATATATATACATATATATATATATATATATACACATATATATATATATATATATATATATATATATATATATATATATATATATATACTGTATATATGTAAATTCATGCCCCAGTTATACTTAATGTTGTCACATATTTCTGGTTAAGTAAAAACATAAAAAAAAGATACGAAAACTAACTCAGCGCTGTCAAAATAAAAGTAACAACAAAGAGCGCAGCTTACGTCACTTTAGAGGTCCTCCTGGCGGTGCGAATACAACCAGGAAAATGTTCCTAGGGGAACATTTAGTTCTCTGGGAATCACCCTGATGGCTAGTTCCCAAAACTGAGTTCCTAGAACTATCTGATGCGAAAGGGGCTATTTTCTCATCCAATTTTTTTGAGGGGGCACTGCCTCTCTTGCCTCCTCAGAGGAAACGCCCCTGACACATACATATAATACAAATAAATTTACTGACCCCAAACTACCTGAAGATTTGCGGGCAGATCCACTTACTGGCACAAAGCTTTTCTGTGACACTGTTTTCAACTAAAATCTGAATATTTTGTAAGCGTTTTGGCCATCCATTTACATGACAACAGCATTTTGTGGCCCTGAAAACGCAACGTTCACAGTGGAAGTTTTTGAAAACAATAGCGTTATGGTCTTCATGTAAACTACAAAAACGTGAATTTGTGAAAACGGCGAAGTCATGCACATGCGTATTACGTCTTCAGTCTATAGACCTCTTTTTGAAAATTGTGAAAACACTATTGTGGAGTTTTTCTTTTGCTATTTGAGCAAATGGGAACACAAAAAATATATTTAATGTATCCTCTAATTCACCGCTATAGAAGTTGCCCTAACTGTGACAACTTCTGAAATGTGAAGGGAATATGATTTTAAATCGTGTGTAGAGTTAATTCACCTGTTATCATCGTGGCAGTGCTCACTGCGGTGTTCGCCGTCGGCACATTCGTGGATCCTGCCATGCGACACTGGTCTTTCACAACAGGGACTAAGGCAAGGGGCAAGATGTTAGAATTAATTAAAAAAAATCTATTTAAATGTTCTCTTGATAGTAATTTATGCACTACTGTAATAATTCAGACGCTCTCACAGAAGTAAGCGTGATCCATGGCCTCTCTCGCAGTCAGTCTGGTCTGATGGTCGTAACGCAACAACTTGTCCAGAAAGTCAAGAGCTTCAGGACTGATCAAGTGTTGGTTTTCACTGTGAACGAACCGCTCCCATCGCTTACGGGAATGTCTAACGTGAAGCAGATGTGAATCAGATTCAGTTTATTTAAAGAAGGCCATGCTAACAATGGCAGGTTATGAATGAAAGAGGCGTAACTACAGCTCACCTTCCCAGAATGTCATTAAATCGAGGATCCAGCTCAATGTTGTATTTATCAATGCAATCATAAAGATCTTCTGTTCCAAGAACTTTGGCAATTCTCACCAGCTTTGAAGAAATGGGAACATACAGGAACACTGTAATTAATTCAGTCAATTACAAAAAGAACTCCAAAAGTAAAGACCAACC
>NC_138245.1:5319543-5539543 GCF_964197995.2 Scardinius erythrophthalmus
AGTCAATAAAGTTAAAGCCTTGCCAATTGAAATATTCAAGCGCAAGAAGACGTGAAAGGGAATTTGTTTGTTTCTCACTGTGTGGGAAGTAGGGCTGTCACTTTACGTTCGAAAATCGATTGCACAATCGATCGGACCAACCAACGCAAGTTTCGAAAATGAAAATAGGGAATCGATTTTAACGGTCTTTTCTCGGAGCGCGTCCAGCTCGGCCCGCAGCGAACGCGCGTCACAAGTCCGGTGGTCCCGAGTCCGGTGGTCCCAGTTCCGGTGGTCCCGAGTCCGGTGGTCCCAGTTCCGGTGGTCCCGAGTCCAGTGGTCCCAGTTCCGGTGGTCTCCGCCCTGGCCGCCCGATGGACTGTCGTCTCCACCCTGGCCGCCAGATGGACTTTCGTCTCCGCCCTGGCCGCCAGATGGACTTTCGTCTCCGCCCTGGCCGCCAGATGGACTGTCGTCTCCGCCCTGGCCGCCAGATGGACTATCGTCTCCGCCCTGGCCGCCCGATGGACTGTCGTCTCCGCCCTGGCCGCCAGATGGACTTTCGTCTCCGCCCTGTCCGCCAGATGGACTGTCACTCCCTGTCCCCGTTTCCCTCCATGGACCTGGCCCCCCATCCCTCCCCCTGATCCTCCACCAGTCCACTTCCCGCCTGGACTCTTGTTTTGTTTGTCACGTCTTGGAGCGTTTGGTAGCCGCTCCGTAGAGGGGGGGTTATGTCACAGTGTTTGGTTTGTGTTCCCTGGGTAACCACTAGATGTCCTCCTTCCCCACGGTGTCTGTCACTTTCTGAACCACATTCCCCACGATCCTTGTTTCTTCATTGCACTCAGCTGTCCCTTGTCATTAATCATTGCACTCAGCCAATTCCCCATTAGCATTGTCATTTCCCTGTGTATATAACCCTGTCTGTTTTAGTATGTGTCACGGAGTCCTTGTATTTATCACGCCACTTCAGTGTCTGTTTCTTGTCTGCGATTGTCTTGTGTTTTGGATTGTTATTTGGATTTTGACCCCTGCCTGGACTGTTTATGAGTTACGGATTTTCCCTTAAATAAATATACTTACTGCAAATTGGATCTTCCCTGCTTCCCGTGTGTGGATCGTGACACACAGTCATGTTGAAGACTGCAGTGATGTTTTTCAGTGATGTTATGGCAGTCCACTCTGCTTCTTGTTCTTCGAGAATGTTGCTCTCCTGTTTGTCATTGTGCACGAAACTTCACGCCAATAAATCATCAGGAATATTTGCTGACTTGTGTGCGTCTCAAGCACCCTCTTTACGTTCGTCCTCCTAATGCCTGTTAATTGTCTGTGGATTTGCCCATATTTGGCGTTTAAAATGGAAACGTCTTTAGATATGGAAAATCGATTTTACAATCGATTCAAGGAACACTTATGTCTCAAAAATCGAACAGGATTTTTTCACAAAAGTGACAGCCCTAGTGGGAAGTTTTCTGTGCGCAAACATCAGAAGCACACACCCAGAAATCCGCATCTCAGAAAAGCATGCGAAAACTGAATTGAACTCTTTCACGTCTTCTTGCGCTTGAAAATGCCCGTATTGGCGAGTATCCTCTCAAACATACTCAGTTATGTCTTAAGTGAACATAAACAATTGAGAAAGAAAGTGCTTGTGTATCAGGATCCATGCATTAGGTCTTAAAGTGACAGCAACCTAATATAAACCTGCTGCTGTCTGTCATTTATGTTAATCAAACAACAAAAGACAAAGAAAAATCACTCACCGCTCTTGACTGAATAACTTTTGCAACTTTAATAAGGATTAATCCATGTTTAATTTACACAGTGAAGACTGTGCAGTGTTATTTTATATTTGATTGCTTTATTAAATTTCTGTACCTAAAAATTGCGATTTTTACTGGTATCTAAAATTTTTGTATCATAACTGCCTGTTTTTGCAAAAACAGTTTAAAAATGTTCATGGCCGGTAAATTTTCTTAAGTCACCGCCCATTATTTAATAATAAGTAACTCTATTATTTAAGTAATACATACCCCCACTCAATAATATGAGATTCATAGTCCCAGTATTCTCTGGGCCGGTGTGTGTTCACCTCAGTGTAGACTCTGGCGCGACTCGGCACAGGTCCTGACATGACACACAGTTTGACACTGCGTTTACTATGCTGCGAATTAAAAATCAGATGGGAAAACACAAGCAGTCTTGCTGAAGGCCACAGAAGATGGAAGCACCTCTGGATGGCTGTGGGAGAAAAGTAAATAAAGTGGGAAATCTGTGACTTTGCTAGGATGATACTATTTAAGCTAATTCAGTAAGTATACAGTATAAATGATAACAAATCATGATCACCATGAAGAGTTTGAGATATTTGGAACTTATGGAACTTTGGAACTAGTTTGAGAACTTGAAAACAACAAAAAACCCTCAAAGCAACAGTTCTCTTGTATGACTCTCTTTTTGTAAAACATAAATTAAAATCATTAAAAGTGTTTGGTTACCAACATTCTTCAAAATTTCTGTTTTTTTTTTTTTGTGTGTGTTCAGCAGAAGAAAGAAAGTCAAACAGGTTTGAATGACATGAGGGTGAGTAAATAAGGTCAAAATGTTAATTTCTGGGTGAACTATTCCTTTAACTAGTATTTGCTTTAGTGCTGAACATCTTGTTTTCATGGAAGACTCTACGATCTAAAGAACTTTATGTGGTTTGCATCATCAAAAATCCTTTGTCAGAAAACTATGTAAATCCCCCTTTTCATAATCAATCAGTTTGCAATTAGATTTGCATTTCCTGAAGGAAATACCAGCACTTGCAAGGAAGCCAAAGAAAAGGTTTTTTTAATAAAGAAAAGGAGACCCAGCTGACGTCATCAGCTACAAATGACTTGTTCAGTTTAATACATTAAAATGAGCTGAAGTAACATGATTTTGGAACATCTTGTCAAAACTTAATTTTTTCGTGTTCAATCCACCTAATTTATTTAAAACTGAAGTTTACTTAATCCATTTGTGTTGGAACTACATGAGTTTTTTTGTTGTTGACATAAAATAACTAAGGGGGCAGTGGATCTGTAGTTCCCATCATGCTTTACAAGGGAATTAATTGTCATTTTATGTGTTTTTCAGTAAAGGGAAAGACACGTTAGTGATTAATGTTCAGTTATGTTGTAGATTTAGAAGAGTTTCTGTAAAGTTTTTGAATTTTATGGTGAACCATGGTGCTGAAGAGTGGTGGTGTTTCAAAGTTTGAATTGGAACAATTGTGTTTTGATTTACTTTGTTCAATACGAATAGTATGTTTTGCTAAAAATTATGTTTAGCGCTTGTTGCCTTACAATTTAAGTTTTAACTAGAGCAAACATTACGCAGCATTTTAACTAGAGAAAATGTCTTTTTATTTATATATATATTTACTTGAATTCACATTCTGCAAATGATTAGATGTTAAACTGGCTTGCCATAATATTATTAAGCTATTTCTAAATAAGAGAAATGGCATATGATTCAGTGGTTAAGAGATATTATGCATCAAAAACTCAATGATCATATCATGTGTTATAGCAGTGAAACAAACACATATCTGAAGCACAGTGTAATAAATGTGTGATGAGTTTTCCCTGCACAATCCTACATGAGTAACTGCCGGCTCCCTCATCCCAGCACTACTAGTCTTCTTCACTATAGCATTACACAAACGCATTTACCTGTTCGATGATCGCAGTGCTGATGCGCTTATGTCCAGCCCGTCGTGGGGATAAAAATCCTTATTTCACTGGGATATTGAGTAATTTCTGTCTCAGAGACTCAACATGGCTGTTTGAGAGCTGCTGGGCTTTGAGAGCGCACGCGCCAAACACAACAGACAAATGCAATGCTGACTGACCTAGACAGAACATACACATATTATTTTCTCAAATAACAAGCAAATATGGCGCTAGCAGCACCAATGGTTCTATTCCAGGGAATACAAACTGATTTAAAAAAAAAAAAAAAAAAGTCGTCTAGATACCTTGAATAAAATGTAAACCTCTTTGGATAAAAGCATATGACACATTAAAACAAATCTTTAATCTCTTACGTGCACGTGCATACTGAAAAATCGCCATTGCATTTGTATGTCTCAAAGCCATCTTGCACCCTGGTTTTTGGCACATAGCACAAGGTTTTATAATCAAAGTTAGCTGAATTTTCAGCAGTCATGATTTTTTCAGAAATCATTTTAATATTCTGGAAAAGAAACATTTCTTATTATTTTTATTGTTACCCTAGTGAAAAAAGCATACTTTATTGTATTTGAAATATATTCCTTTTTTCAATAGTACATTGCAAAAATACTTACAAAAATTTTACTATCTTTAAATATATTAAAAGTATATTAGCATCATGCTTTTACCTATTTTTACAATACAACTTTTAACACACTTTAAAATAATTGTACTTTAGTATATTTTCTAAAAATATATTTTAGAAAAATATAGGCTACTTGAAGTGAAAATTAAGTTTATTTTTTAAAAGTGTATTTATTTTAACTTAAAAAATATATATTTTAGGTATATTTTAACTGTGTGCTGGAAATGATCATTGTAACAATGCATTGAAAGTATTTCAAAATACATTAGGCCTATAGTATAGCTACAATAATATTTTGTACAAAATGGAGCTTTTAGTTAAATATTTAGTTCTTTAAGTTTTAGCTTCGGGGGACCCGAGTTTGAGTCCCGGCTCGTGGACCTTTCCTTATCCCGTCAGGTACAGCGTTTCTCAATCACCAGTACTTTGGCGCTCGTTTTGTGTACATTCTTGTACTTTTGAGCGTCTTACTGAACGGGTGACCCACGTGACGACCTGAGGTGACGAAAGCGTCTTAAAATTAGCAGTTTTTTAACCATGCAAGTATCCAAGCTGATTTGTAAAGATTAAAAATGGGCATTAAAGGCAATACATATATTGTACACCTAAAACAACACTAAAATATTTACTGCATCCATGCTGTACTGTAGCCTACCTGAATACTTGAACATTTACAGTTTTTCTGAATTGCTAACAATAAACTCCATTCTCTGAACCAAATTATCAATAGCCTAAACCAATTTGTCAAATATATCACTATTTCTGCAAAACCTTAAACAAGTTCAGGCAATTAGACACTGTTTGCAAATCTCCTGCACTCTTTTTTTCAAAACTCTAAACACATTCTCAATTATTATAACACATATCGCACAGTGATACATTTGTGTCACAAAACACTAAACACAAAAGGCAAAATTTCTCACATAATGATTCAAAATTGTTCACACTGATTTCTAATGATGTGATCAAACCAACTGTATTGGTAACTGTAACTGTAACTGTATTGTGTCTCCTGATGAGGCTCTAAGAGGGAATGTGCGATGTCCCAGTGCGCAATGCAGTCGTACGGATTCCTTGCTAAAAAAAAGCATAGTCTGTTGCCTACATTACTCGTGCAGAAAACACAATCTGCCAGTTATTTATTGCTGCCACCAGTACGCTGGAACCTGTAAATGCGGATCCCTCTATTTCACAATTTCTGCAAACTGCTCTGTTGGCAACAGGCCATGTGACCCGCGAGCTGGGTAGTCTTACAGCCACGCTTCTGGCAGCCCGCCGTCAAGTGTGGCTTGCCCAAGCACGGCTGCCGGAGGACTGTAAGAAAACCTTGAGAGATCTTCCATTTGTTCCTGTTGCATCCTTTTGGTCCAAATGTTCCGGAACTGCTGGAAAAGAGGGTAAAGCTGTCTAAAACCACTTGTCAACTGACACAGGTGCAGTGCAACCCTAACTTTAGGATGCCAGTGGTTCAGACCCGACATCACTATGCCACGTCGGAGCAACGTGTCCGTCGGCACACTACACCTCAGTCACAGCCCCCTCAAAGACCTCGTGTTCCTGAAGAGTTTTTCGCCCACCTCATCGACAGTTTCCAGGAGGACCCCGTCAGCGTCCCCCTGCGACCACTAAAAATCACACACATAAAGCCTGAGACAGTCAGGCCGGCGGTCGATCGTTTTTCTATAGAACAGCTGGAGTACTGGAGATCCAACACAGCAGACCCCTGGGTGTTGACGACTCTGAGCAGGGGATATACTCTACAGTTTTGACGCCGGCCTCCCAGATTTTCAAGAATAATTCATATGATTGTTAGAGACGCGGTTTGCGCAATGGCTCTCTCTCTGGAAATTTGTTCACTGTTAGAGAAGGGAGCCATAGTAAAAGTTCATCCCCTCGTTCAGGGAGACTATTCAACGTATTTTCTTGTTTCGAAGAAGGATGGTGGTTTCCGCCCAATTCTCGATTTGAGGCTTCTGAATTTGTTCCTGAAGGTCCTTCCTTTTCGAATGCTGCGCACAGCCGATGTTCTTCGGCAGACGATTAGTTTGTAAGTGTCGACCTAAAAGATGCATACTTTCACGTCCCAATTGCTGTACATCACAAAAAGTTTCTGCGTTTCAGTTTCCTGAATCAAGCCTACCAGTTCAAAGTAGAGCTGGGTGATATATCGCATTACATTGTTAGGCGCATCTCGTCAAGCTGAGCCATATCGCATTAATTATCGCAGGCGATACATCCGCGATATTAATGCGATATGGCTCAGCTTGTCAGTTAACTGGCTTTACTGACGAGATGCGCCTAACAATGTCATGCGATATATCGCCCAGCCCTAGTTCAAAGTGTTACCCTTTGGCCTTTCCCTTGCTCCTCGCGTCTTCACAATTTGTGTGAGCGCAGCTCTGTCTCCTCTTTGGGCGAGAGGTATGCGTATTCTTCCTCATTTGGACGACTGGCTTCTCTGTGCCCCCACAGAGCGGCAGGCTGTGCAAGACTCCAGACTGCTTTTGAGACATGTGCAGAAGCTGGGGTTTACTATGAACGAGAAAAAGAGCTGTCTGATTCCAACACAGACCACTACGTTCATAGGAATGACCCTGAATTCCTGCCTAATGTCTGCCTCCCTGTCTCAGGAACATGTGACGAACATTCTGCAACTTTTGGCTTGCTTTCGCCCGGGTGTGTCTTTGCCCGGGTGTGTCTTCGTCCGGGTGTGTCTTCGCCCGGGTGTGGTCCTACGACTGATAGGGATGTTAACAGCGGCTACAGTGGTGATCCCCTGGGTTTACTCCACCTCAGACCACTCCAGTTATGGAACAATAGTTTGCGGCTAGATCCCACCAGACATCGCCATCGACTAGTTATAATTTCTCACCGTTGCATATGTGCGTTGAGGCGGTGGAGTTCCTGAAGGCAGGAGTGCCCCTGGGTGTTGTTCCCTCTCGGTCACGACAGGCGCTTCCCTCACAGGATGGGGGGGCAACGTGGAATTGGAGGGGTATTTGCGGGCGCTGGACACCGACCCAGGCCATAGAACATATCAACCTGCTAGAACTAAGGGAAGTGTTCTTGGCTCTAAAGTACTTCATGCCGGTCCTGGCAGGCCGCTATGTTCTCATTCGGTCCAACAATACCTCAACAGTGTTGAAAGTGTATTTTCTGGTGGTTCCATCTGAACCACCAGGGCGGCACGAGATCTCGCAGGTTTCTACAGCTGACTCATGAGATCCTGACATGGTGTCAGCCACGACTCGCTTCACTGAGGGCAGCTCATATTCCAGGAGCGTGCAACCAGACAGCGGATGCTCTTTCCAGGGATCAAGTACATCCAGGAGAATGGAGGCTTCATCCAGATGTAGTGCATTTCCACCTATCCCTCTATTATGGGAGACGTTGCACAGGATCTCCCTGTGCAAGGACAGAGTGTTACTCGTGGCACCACAATGGCCAGCCAGACCATGGTTTCCTTTGTTGCTGAGACTTCTGACAGGCAATGTGGAAGCTTCCCCCCAGGAAGGACCAGTTTTCTGCAGGTTCTTCTTCTGATATGGTGAATTCTGGGGGGACGCGTGTAGTGAATGTGACATAAATTTTTCACCTTTGTTGTTAAGCATAGTTCTATATACTGTTGATTATAAACGCACTACTTTGTTCTTAGCGTGTTTCTTCATGACTGTTCAGGGATCGCGGTCCCTTTAAATGTTCTGAATGCGTGATGACGTGGGACGCTTGTCAGCACCATTTCGTCTCTGTGTTTACCTACTAAAAAATAAATGACACGCGCATTTGTGTGCTCAACGTGAGAAGCTGTCTCTTGCAAATGACTGCAATTACCACACAAGCTTCTCTCTCTCTCTCTCTCTCTCTCTCTCTCTCTCTCTCTCTCTCTGGTTAATTCATAAGAAAAGTATTACAGCGCTACTTTATTTCACTTCAAAATTCTAGATCTGAGCTGTAGATAAACAGGGAAAAAAATTCAGAACTATATATCTTTTCCGTCAGACTTTTGACCAGCAAAACATTCATGTCATGACAGCTGTTATCTTATCTATTTATCCAACCCCATTTAAAAACAGTCTGTGGGTGCCATCTTTTGGACATTTATCATATTGCATTGGTTTTCATTTCTTGTCCTCAAGCAGAGCACTAATCTGTTTATTTTTAAGTTACACATTCTACAATGATTAAAAAAGAAAATCAAATGTGTTTTTTAATGGTAGTATTATTTTACACAGAAATAAATTATTTATAATTCAGATGAGAATAAAGTCAGTGGTAATTAAAATTAAGGAAAACAAATATATTGATCTGAAATATAGCAAATTATTTTTAAATTCATTCAGGTACAATTACCAAACATATCTCAAGGTCTTTTTGTCTTTTTATTCATTTCATTAATAAACTAATCATATAAAACTATTGTCAATGCACTAAAAATAAACTGGTTCTATGCCTTTACATTATTAATAAACTTATTTAAAAAAATACAAGGCTTAAGGCATTTATTTTCCTTTAATCTGCTGGCAATTTATCATCCTCAATGTCTTGACTTCATGCACAAAGAGTTTGGTGCCGATCGGATGAATTCCCTAGGAGGAGTATATCAAATTCCAGAGCATGCGTTTTCCAAACAACCCATAATAGCTGACTTCCTGTTGGGCGGAGCTAATAACATAGAGTGCGGAAGTTGTTCGGCCCGATGAGATCTATATGTTTACTGAGTTTCATACTAATTCATGCAAACGTGTTTGATATATGGACAAGTTTTCGGACACCGTTCAAGGAAAGGACCTAGACGAGGCTAGACAAATATATAGCTATAGGCTATCAAGGGCTAGGAGGATGGTGGAGAACTCATTCAGGATCCTTGCATCCAAGTGGGAGTGGTACCAAAAAGCTGCAGCCCCAAAATGTGGACAATGTTATAAAGGCCACTTCTGTCCTGCATAACTACATCATCAAAACCACTGACCCAACAAACCAACACCAAGCACCAGAGTGTTTGGCAGAATCCAGTATCAGTGGATCTGTACAGAATCTACAGCAGTGTGGGAATCATCCATCAAAGGAAGCATTTCTGATAAGGGAGGCCTACAAGGACTATTTTATTTCTACTGGAGAAGTCCCATAGCAGCAGAATGGCTCAATAGGAAATTTAACTGTTGCACAATCTCTATATTTAATTCTATTCTGTTCATGATATTTATGAAGTAATAAAAAAAACAAAAACAATGTACTCAACACTACAAATATTATTTGACTTATTGACTAGAATGACTAAAAAGGCTGCTTTCCACATTAATTGACTCATTTATTCTTTAAGCAATCACAACATCTACAGACATTTTATCTGCACATTTTTAAGTTAAGTTGTAACAGTATGTGGAAGTCTATAAAAATGTGTACTCAAATTCACTGGCTGAAGAAGATCCACTGGCTTCATACATTGTCTCCATTTCTGCTCTATGGACAAGCTCATGAATCTGAACATTTACCTTAGCTTTTGTGTGCACTGGCATCTGTCGCATGGAGGTAGCCATTTAATTAAAAATGCATCTAGCTCATCCTCCTGATGCTGTTTCCTGCTACCCAAATACTCCATTATTGCAGCATCAACTGCAGATGGATAAAAGTGGCACTTCTTTTGGAAGCGGACTTGGATTTTTTCCCTGGTTCTGCCCTCTTCTGCCATTTTGACTCTAGCTGTCTCTCATCTGCATCCCTTTCCTCCTCTGCATCATCTGCCTCATCTGGTAGATTACCGGATGTTCTATAAAAATAATTTAGATGTGATCTGCATTACAATTCATATGAGATTTAAAAATAGTTAGATAATAAAATAACTCCATAAGTGTAAAGCACAAGTAAAGTTCTGATTATTGATAATTAACTTAAGGTGTGGAATCATAAATTCCAGGATCCCTGAATATTTGTATGGCTTCTGAAATTTTGCTGGCTGCTTTTTTTCTGCTTAGGTGATGGGCATCTCGGATGTTGATCCACTTCTTCTTAGCACAATCCCCTATAATAAATTATATATACTAATACTAAAATAATAGGTTTAATGATATTGATTGATGTTATAGATTACATTTTATTACAATTGTTGTTAACAACATGTCACTGAATGTTTTTGCAATATTCTTGTTGCTTTTACACGTCTTTTACCAGCAGATGTCCTCAGTTTACTACGTTTCAAGCGCATCTAAACAGTGAATCTATCTAGCTAGTCTAGTGTAATCGATCTAATCTAACAGTGAATTTAGCTGACGAAGTCAATAATGGAATACAAACAACGCCAAGTCAACACCTTTATATATACACTACTGTTCAAAAGTTTGGGGTCAGTAAGATTTTTTAATGTTTTTAAAAGAAGTATCTTCTGCTCACCAAGGCTGCATTTATTTGATAAAAAACAATAATAAAAAAACAGTAATACTGTGAAATATTATGACAATTTAAATGACTGTTTTCTATTTTAATATATTTTAAACTGTAATTTATTCCTGTGATCAAAGCTGAATTTTCAGCATCATTTCTCCAGTCTTCAGTGTCACATGATCCTTCAGAAATCATTCTAATATGATGATTTGATGCTCAAGAAACATTCATTACTATTATCAATGTTGAAAACAGTTGTGTACAAATTTTTTTCAAAATTCTTTGATGAATAGAAAGTTCAAAAGAACAGCAAGGCCTTGTTGGGCTCTCAAAATGTGCATCAGTTTATGTTAGCATATTGTTTGGTTTTGATAACTCAAACAATCAACAATCAATAGACAATATAGTGTGTGTGTGTGTGTGTGTGTGTGTGTGTGTGTGTGTGTGTGTGTGTGTGTGTGTGTGTGTGTGTGTGTGTGTGTGTGTGTGTGTGTGTGTGTGTGTGTGTGTGTGTTTTTCATTTTGTCATGTGTATTGTGTCCATTTTCTCAGTGTGGACATCCTTTATCCACATTTTGTTTTCCCTCTATGTGGAAAGACTGTCCGTAGTCTCTGAAATGTTTTTTTTTTTCTGAAATCTCCTCTTGTTTCACTTCTCATTGTCCATTCTTTTCCACTTGGACCCTTCTAGAAGAAGCAGTCACTGGTGTCGTTCGAGTCTGTGCCTATGGTGGGTCTCAGGGTTTCTTGGTCTAAAAGGAGAACTCCGGTCAATTTTAACATTGAGCTCATTTTTTTGTAAATTTGGAGTGCTGTCAATACAGAGAACAACGACAAAAATCGGTGTTGCCTACACCGAGTTATCCTCTTTTTAAAATTTGCACCCTGTTGACTTCAATGGGGCAAGTTCTAAACCTGCTTTTAGCCTCTTAACATCCTTGATGTGTCATTACAAGTGCACAGGTCATGTGAGTGATTCCTTCTGAGTGAACACGAGTGAATCTGACTGCAGTAGATGTGAAAGATATGTATGAAAATGATGTTATTTCAGTCAGCGCACATAGGCCTACCTGTATTTTCTTCCTGTTTTCGGTCGAAGTCCATAGTAATCGATTGTCGAGTTCACACGCGTGATCATAAACCTATGCGTGTGAACTCGACAATCGATTACTATGGACTTCGACCAAAAACAGGAAGAAAATACAGGTAGGCCTATGTGCGCTGGCTGAAATAACATCATTTTTATTAATATCTTTCTACTGCAGTCAGATTCACCGTGTGTTGACTCTGAAGGAATCACTCACATTAGCTGTGCACTTGTAATGACACATCAAGGATGTTAAGAGGCTAAAAGCTGGTTTAAAACTTGCCCCATTGAAGTCAACAGGGTGCAAATTTTAAAAAGAGGATAACATGGTGTAGGCAACACCGATTTTTGTTGTTGTTCTCTGTACTGACAGCACTCCAAATGTACAAAAAAAAATGAGCTCAATGTCAAAATTGACCGGAGTTCTCCTTTAAGGGCCTGGATTTCTGGATCTTGCAGGTCTGGAAATCTCTGTATTTTGTTCTTTTTCTTGAGAAAATCCACTGGTTCTACTTCCTTCTCGTCCTTCAAACGACTAGATCATCTTTCTCCAGGAGGTTACACGTTTCAGACAAACATTTTGATGCTTATATCTGAAACAATAATCAAAAAGAAGAGGTTGCCTCCCTTTTCCCCACAATTATCTTTTCACATTCGAAACATTAATGTCACAGGTTTAATGAAATGAACATCAAACATCAGTAATGTCTTAAAAATTAATTTTAAAATAAATGTCATTAAAACATAGAAATTACAACTAGCAATGCTAATAAAACATCTTTCATAAACAGTAGCGTACCGTGGGGTTTCAGTCAGGGCCTTCAGTAACGATCTACCCCCCCCCCCCCCCCCCCAAAAAAATAAAAATACAATCATGCACTGTATGCACTGCGTAACATCAACGACGAGACAGCTGATCTTCAACCTCAGCGCACACGCACACCACTGTACATTATAAAAGCTGAGCTGAAACATCTCGCGCACGGATGTAAGTTAGTAATACAAATAAATAAAACATCTCCGGTTAACTAGCAGGACATTAATTTTCGTTTGTTGAATAAGATGCATTCTAGCGCTGAAATGTGTTGTTCAAGCTGAGTGCTCGTTGCCGCTGTTATCAGTGGCGCGGATACAGTGTTCTCTTGTGGCTCGCGCACAGTTTTCACTCAGATGCGCGCTTCAATCTAGCGCCGTTGCGGAGACTTTCTATTCGTTGAAATCTTACAAAACAAAATGCACACAAACGCCTTGCTTGATATACAACCACTGATGAACATATTCGGTAAAATAAAAATAAAAAACTATACAAGTGTGGACTCGAACCCAGAACCTCTGACACACTTGGCTAAAGTTCTACCACTGGACCATCGTCGAACACTAAAGTTACATAGTTATCAATGGATTTACTCACGTGGAAATTCTCGGTATTAACAAAATTGGTAGATCTAGAATGACAAATGTACCCAAAATGACCCAATGTACTAATGAAATTTATTTCTGGACATCGTAATGTTATTTTTCCTGAAAATTGTTATTGTACACAAACATGTATTGTATCTGCCCACCCATGTCGATGACATCAGCGCGGGCTAGCCATCGACACATCGCTGGGCCTCTGGGGCGTTCTGTCATACGCATCACAATTTGATTGGCTGATAAAACACGTCAGTCAAAGTTATGATCAATTGGAAAACGGCAGCTTCAACGGAAGGCTAGCTATACTACTAGTGCTGGTCCACGGCGTTTAGATGACATATGTAAAATCCAGCTCAGACTCACAAAAAATAACCATATTCTTTCTGGAAATATAATTGTAACGTACTGATAGACAGTAATTGAATTTAGACATGTTCAGACACACATTAATTTAATTTTAGAAAAAAAAAATTCTATTTTGACAGGGCCAGCAGAGAAGGCCCTGCTGGCTCTGACGGCACACCACTGTTCATAAAGAATCCCCCCCCCCCTTTTGATAGTAAACCTTTTTCTAAAATGTGCTACTATCGTAAAACCAATAATAATTTGCATCAGCATTTGCTTTTGACTGAGCTACAGTCATGTTGCTGGTGCAGTGATATGTTTGACAAGGTGTAAATGGCTTTTTCTTTATTTCCTTTCAACAGTGCCAACTGGGTTTCTAAATTACCTATTTTCTTAAGCAAATCACGATATAGCCCATCTTTCTTTTGTGTGAAAAGTGACACCGTCTTGCCTTGTGTCCGATCTTTCCACAAGCAAAACAATCAACTTCCTGATCTTTTCTTCTTTCCATATCATTTCACTAGCCTGGTAGTTATTATTATTATTATTATTATTACCCAAAAACTAAGATGCTCATTTTCAGCCTCTAACTCCTCCTAATTAATATACGAAGCACAAACAGCTTGAAGCGCATTAGCGTTTTTTCCTTTTTTGTTCCTAGGCATTTTGGGATCATTTTCAAACTTAGAGATAGTCCACTTATATGGTTAATAAACTATATTCTCTATTCCATCAAACATTTCCTGAAAACCATGTTTGAAGATGTATTTCACAATAATTTATTCCATTTTCAAAAGTCTTATCGGGCTTTAAAAGTATCTTGATTTAAAAGACTAGCCTACACATTAGTTGCAGACTAGTATCCATTAGTCTAATTATTCACAGCTCCAGTAGCCTACTTCGGACGCAAATGAACAAAATAGCCACACTACAGAGGCTTCTAAACTTAACCACGTCCACACAGTCCTTTCGACCTCAAATTTCACTACGCAGAACAGTAAGAATTTTTTTTATTTAGGCTATTTAACACTGTCAGACAGTACATCGGACAAAATCACACTACGTCAGGTTTTATGTTATTTTCTCAAAACAACTTGCCGGTACTTAGACACACTACACTATTCTTGCTTACACTATAACACAGTTGTGAAATAATTCTGTGACCACACTGCGTCGGGTCTATTCAATTACTTTAGAATTTCCTCAGAACTATAACAACTTTCACAATCAGTTTCAAGTAGGCTACCTTAGAACACACACATTTGTTTCAGTTACTTTAGAAACAACCAATCTAATATAACTCTGCCACCACACTACTTCGGGTTGATTCAATTACTTTAGAATCTTAAACAGAATTATAAGAGACCAACACCAAGTTTCAGTTTCTTTAGAAACATTACACTTAAGCACTTTGTTTCAGTTACTTTAGAAACAACAATTCCAATACAACTCTGCCACCACACTGCATCGGGTCTATTCAGTTACTTTAGAATTTCCTCAGAACTATAATAAGAACTTTCACAATCGGTTTCAAATACGTTAGAAACATACACATTTGTTTCAGTTACTTTAGAAACAACCAATCTAATATAACTCTGCCACCATACTACTTCGGGTTGATTCAATTACTTTAGAATCTTAACAGAATTAGAAGAGACCAACACCAAGTTTCAGTTACTTTAGAAACAACAATTCCAATACAACTTTGCTACCACACTGCTTCGGGCTGATTCAGTTCCGTTAAATCTTAAACAAAATTGTACGGAATAGGCTTAACAACTCCTCCTATAACACACAATAAATTGTGAAATTATTCTGTGACCTGACCACACTGCGTCGGGTCTATTCAGTTACTTTAGAATTTCCTCAGAACTATAACAACTTTCACAATCAGTTTATAGGCTACCTTAGAACACACACATTTGTTTCAGTTACTTTAGAAACAACCAATCTAATATAACTCTCTGCCACCACACTACTTCGGGTTGATTCAGTTCCTTAGAATCTTAAACAAAATTGTACGAAATAGGCTTAACAACTCCTCCTGCTAATACTGAATAAACCAAATTCTCTTCTGTCCTTAAAATTTTCCTTTCTAGATTTTTTAAAACGAGGGAGTTTCATGACCAAAACCAGCATAAATGAAAGAAAACAGCTTTTTTCTTACCTTTCCTCACTTTTTACTGGAAATTCCTCGATGGGTTGCTCGCCAAAGTGAAAAAATGATGTGTAGCCTACGTCGAAGATCTCAAAAATAAAGTTTATTACAGCATAGCAGTGGCAACATGAAGCACCTTGGGTTCACCGGCGTCAGAACGAACCCAGAACATCCAAATCTTAAACCTTTTATCCTGTTCTTAATGTAAATTAAGTTGCTCTAACTCTTGTTGCAACAGCTGTGGTCTGTATGTTAGCCTAATTAACCCTCTGGGCTTCTTCGTAAATGGGTTACACTTAGCTTCCTTTCGGTCAAAAAAGACCGAAGCCTTAAAGTCCACATGAAATCAAAATTGACCATATTTACTTTGTTTGCCTAAATTGATCGTTTTGTGGTGAACAATTCATCCATGCAAGTCAATCCACACAAAAAATGTTTTGGCTTTGTAATCTTTAATCAAAATCTGAAAATGCCCCTCCCCTGTGCATTGGAGGACCTTCCCTGATGACGTAGGTTTGACGGCATGGTTTGGGAAACGCTTAACCACTCCCCTCAAACCGTCCCCTCACACATGTCCCAAACTGTGGGCACATGTGTGGCCCCTCGACGGGAGCTCGGGGACCTCCCAGCGAGTGTCCTGAGTACTATCAGTGAGGCTAGAGCTCCGTCTACCAGGTGCCTCTATGTTCTTAAGTGGTCTGTGTTCTCTAGCTGGTGCGCAGCCAGAAACCAGGACCCGGTCTTGTGTGAAGTATCACAGATGCTCTCATTTCTTCAAAAGCTGTTGGATGCAGGCCGTTCTCCATCCACGCTTAAAGTCTATGTGGCAGCCATCGCAGCTTTTCATGCACCGATGGCTGGCCAGTCGGTGGGCAAGGACGACATGATTGTCCGCTTCCTGAAGGTAGCCAGGAGGCTTAACCCCCCACGGCCCCCTACGGTGCCCTCCTGGGACCAATCAATGGTCCTTCGAGCACTGAAGGGGCTCCCGTACGAACCATTGCAAACTGCAGAATTAAAACCACTTTCACTGAAAACTGCGTTACTGCTAGCCTTAGCATCAGTTAAGCGATTTGGTGACCTACAAGCGCTCTCTGTGACTGCTTCCTGTCTGGAGTTTGGCCCAGGGGACTCTAAAGTCATCCTCAAGCTAAGACACGGCTATGTGCCCAAAGTGCTTTCAACCCCGTCCGGAGCACAGGTGATCACGCTCTCTGCTCTCCCCTCCGCGGAGGACGAGCAGCAGTTGCACCTGCTCTGCCCAGTCAGGGCTCTGAGAGCATACATTGAGCGCTCCGCCCAGTACAGGCAGTCGGAGCAGCTTTTTGTAAGCTTCGGTGGTCGCACCAAAGGGCTTCCGTTCACGAAGCAGAGACTATCTAGATCAGGGGTGCCCAACCCTGCGGTCCAGCGGGGTATCCATTGGTGATCTCTGTAGAGCGGCAGGCTGGTCTTCGCCGTCTACTTTGACCAGGTTCTACAGTCCGGAAGTATCCCTCAGTCACGTATCCTTTCTGTGATTTAAAAAAAAAAAAAAGGGTTTGGGGGGGAGAAGGTGAGCTGGCCTCTACGAGCCCGGCCCTTCACAGTTAGTGCTTAGGGTCCATACTCAGATACCCCATGCCACGCTGCAAGCACACAAGTCTCTTCATCATGATTGTGGCTGGCCTTGGTGAGCCCGGCCCTTCACATTATGGGTCTTTGCCCCCTTATATGATATGTCAATAAACTCTAGCTTGGGACCCTTCTTAGCATCCCAACTTGGGTGGTGTACATGTCTTTGCACTCATCATTGCACGGCGTGACTGAATAGGTTCCCCTAGCGTCTTAAGCTAAGATGCAGTACGACTGACCGTTCGAAAGGGAACATACTCAGTTACTAACGTAACCTCGGTTCCCTGAGATAAGGGAACGAGTACTGCGTAGACGGCCGTGCTATGGTGTGAACGACTAGCGATCGTCGCTTCAGTCAATAAAAACCTGAATCCATGGCAATTCTTATCCTGACTGTTATCAGTTCCCACTGACCAGCCAATAGCGTGCGAGTAAGCCTCAGCACTGTATGGCTGTGCAGTAGCACTGCGTTTATATATATATATATATATATATATATTTTTTTTTTTTTTACACAGTGTAGTTTTACACAAGCTAACAACTGAAAGAAAGTTCCCAGAAAACAAACAATAAAACTAAAAGCTTAAAAATGCAGCCAGATAAAACTGAATTGATGTTTGTTTATTTGATGGCATTACAATGGAGGTGTTTTTTCTTTCTTTCTGTCATTGTTTGACATTACAAAATGTGTACAGTACTTTCTTGGTTGATGCTAAATGTTCTCTGAACTCAAAAACACAGCCAAACATGTTCGAGAGAATGTCAAGGCACGTCATGTTATTGAGACCAGAACAAAGAGGACCATAGAGGTCAGTCACAGTGTCATTTTGAGCAGAATTTCAAATATCACATAAGCTGTCCGTCACTAAGACCACAAACAGAGGTCAAGGGTCAGCAACATTTTTGGTGTACTCTAGTTTTAAAAGCAGACTACTCATAAATGCTGCAAAAAAACAAACAAACAAAAAGCACAATGTCAGAAAACCACTTGTTGGTGTGTGATAATGGTTTCCAAAGTAGCATCACATTTTCATTGGCTTTGACATCCCATCTCTTCTGCTAAATATCCTAACACTAGTTTCTCCATGGAGAATTCATGAGCACTGACATGATTAAAGAATTTTAGCATAATAAAAACAGGAAGTTGATGTTACTCCTTATCCATTTATATTCCTCACAACATACACTATGATTCTACAAGGACTTTGATTTTGAATCACATAAAGAGCTAACTTAAATAACAATACGACCAGGGCACATAATTTTTTTTCTTTCTCTTTCCATCCACTTGTTGACCTCCCAGAAAAGTGGTTTAGAACCAGTCAGCTTCACAATCAAACATAATTTAAAAACCAAAGAGATCCTACGACAACAAAAACACGGCACAGAATCAAAATAGAGTATAAAACATGTCAAGGATTAGTGTAAGGATTTTAGTTGAACAGATAATATTACACTATCACGATCCCGTTCCTTTATGTCAGCATTAGTCCGCTATTGCTTGCAAATTAAAAACACATCAGCGTTCCTTGAGCTAAGAAAATAAACTTACCTAACCAGACACTGGATTTCTCAAAATGCAAATATTATATTTCTAAATATTAACAAGGTTCTAAAACATAAATAGGATAGCTAAAAACAGTTGCAGCAGTTGACGGCAGGTCTGTCGGTCATAAAAAGGTAAGACGTGGTCTGTGCGTCTCATATGTAGGGGTACTGAGGGACCCTCCGGGGACTGAGCTGATAGCTGTTGTACGCCCCGCTGCCTCTAGTGGTGCTGGTGCTCGTGGTCACATAAGGGTGAGCGGGGTAATGTTGCTGGTAGTGGGTGGAGAGTCTGTGGACCACACCTCCAATGGAGTCCTTTGGGATAAGACTGGCTGCATAGTGACTGGTGGGCGGGGCATGAATGGAGGGGGAGGAGCCCTGGACAAGCAGGTGCTCCATGTGGGATGCGGGAGTGGGGTAGGTGTACAGGCTGGGGGTGCTGGTGAACGAGGGCGCCTCCTGGAGACAGTAATGAGAGGAGGCCGGAGGGTACGTGTGCTGTCGGCGCAGGGAGGATGAGCCACCGGATGGTCCTTGGGATGAGGAGACAGTGGTCTGGAAAAAGGAGGAAAAAAAGGAACATGAAGCACATGTATTTACCATACATTAAGTGGCTAGATTTAACTGATCGGCGAGATTTGATGCTTGCAGACGTGAAGTCGGACACTTTCTGTTTTTCACAGTGTTTGTGTATACTTTGGCCCCTTTCACACAGCGCGTTGATCCCGGGAAATTGCCGTAAAACTACTAGAGTGCCTTCTGTGTGAACACAAACACGTCCTGGGATCGATGCTGGGATGGGGAGCTAGTAACATTGCCGGGATCAGTCCCGAAACACGCCCTGTGTGAACAAAAGGACTGGACTGATGCCATTAGGGGTATTTTGTTGCTCTTAGAAGAAAGTTTGTGTTCATCATCAACAAAGTAAGAACAAAAAAAATCTCTGCAAACAAGAATGAAGCCGAGACCAGGAGCTCCTTACTATCCGCACTGAAGCTGAGAGCGTTCGCCAGCTTTGTGGAACGGTACGCGATGGGTTAGTGTACGACCGAATCCGGAAAAAAATGCTTGAGCGTGGTTTCTTGAGATCGAAAGCGCAGATCATTAGGAAACTTAAGACGCTGCGTATAAAAATCCACCAAGAGCACGACTACAATGGAAAAAGCCGTAGCGGAAGATTAGACTGGCCTTTCTACAACACATCCTGACGTCACGTGTCTTTACGGGATGTGTGTGAACGCACTCACAGATTCCGGAAAATCACTGGCAGTGTGAATAAACCAAAATCAAAATCCCAGGACACATTATCCGTGTATTTTCCAGAATCTCTGTGTGATCGGCTTTTGACTACCGATGAAGTGGATTAGATCCAATATTTGTCAAACACACAGATACAGTTGTCAAAATTTGAAGTGGATCAAAAAAGTTCAAAGTTGTCCTAAGACAAGAACGAGTATTGTTCAAAACTCATGTATAACTTTGATGAAAGGATTGGATCCACTTCAAATGTTGACTACTGTATTTCAGACATTTTCATGAGGCAAACACTTTTTATTCTATTTTGAATTTTGAATTTGAATTCTATATTTTATTTTGTCTACGTTAGTGTGCTTTTTCTTTTTTTATTATGAGTGGAGTGGCAGTCAGATTGGTGTATATTAGGGGTGGAACGGTACATGTATTCGTACTGAACCGAATCGGTACGGGCGTCACGGTTCGGTGCCTGAATTTACACGGAGAATACACGGTACAAAAATAAATAAAACTCGCGTGCAAATTAATGTAATGTAATGCGGAACTACTGTTAGATACGCGGGTTCTTTAAGGACACCTAATCTGTAGTCCCGCCTTAAGATAGGTTTGTTTATACTTTCGCCTGCCTCCGCAGTGCGAGCCTCCGCTGACCGCGTGCGCGCCTCCCCAAATGGACAAGGCATTTCTACTTCGCGCTCGCCGGTGTACTATTCTTTGAAACGACAGGGTGCGACTCAGTGTAACTGTCATCTAAACCATCAGGAATCAGCGGTGAGAAGTAAGGTACACTCGTGAATGTTTATTTTAGTACAACAACACTTTAGTACACCAAAACCACACTACAAAATAATCGTGTAAAGCAGTAAACCAGATTATTCCTTGTGACATTAGAAAAAAAATGGATGTGAGAACGTAACCTACAACTAAATTAACATTATCTTACATCATTTCTAAACATTTTTATTTAGTTTTGTGAACCTTTTTATAAAACATGGCCATTTATTTTTATTTAAAGGGCTTATGTCTGCTATTGTAGGCTCATTTTGTTAATGAAAGCAACTAATTTAGACACAAGAACTGGGTGCCGGTGCTGTGAGATGTACATGCTCGGCCAGATTCGGCTCGGAGCCGCCCGTGTTAAAAAGCCGTTAAAAGTGTACCGTTCCACCCCTAGTGTATATGCAGGATGATCTTCTGGGGCTGAAAAGTTCAAGATGCGGGGTTAAACATCTGATACCGGCTGTGCTGTGGAAGAGCTAACGCAAAAATGAAAAGCCAAGAAGGAGATATAAGCCATTTCTGCCATCGATACTTATTGGGAATGTTAATTCTTTGCCCAACAAGGGCGATGAGCAGGAGGCACCAGCAACTGTACCGTGAGTGTAGCCTTAAGCATTTGGTGGAGAGCTGGCTGAACAATACACCCGATGCATGTGTGGACATAAGGCTTCTCTACGGAGCAGGCAGGGATGTAAAGGCGAACCAGAATAGTAAAGGTGGGGGACTGATTTTGTCTGTGAATAACCGATAGTGTAACCCTGGTCATATTATAGTCAAGGAGAGGATCTGCAGTCAGGATATTGAGCTCTTGGCAGTCGGTCTTAGACCTTATTATGTGCCAGTGTTGAGCAGCGTTTGGGGCACCACAGGGAACTGACTGTCTTAGCTCCATTCTCGTTCACCATTTTCATCGGACTTAAACAACTCAGAGTCCTGCCATATACAGAAATATTCTGATACAGCTATTGTGGCGTGTATCAGGGATGCACAGGAAGGGGACCTTCAGTGACTGGAGCAATAAGAACTGCCTCCTTCTGAAGGAGGAGGTGGTGGACTTTTGTAGATCTAGGACACAATTGCAGCCTGTTTGTATACGTGGGGAGGCCATTAAGGTGGTGCAGTCCTATACGTATCTGGGTGTGAAACTGGATAATAAGCTGGACTGATCCCTAAATAAGGATGCCCTCTGCTCCTCTTTTGCCTCAGGAGGCTCAGGCCTCTTGATGTCTGCATTGCGCATGTTCGATCAGTCAGCTGTGGCTAGTGTCCTCTTGTATGCTGCAGTTTGTTGGGAAGGCAATATGATGGACAGGAACGACAGGCGGTTGGACAAACTGGTGGATAAAGCCAGCTTGGTGCTTGGCAGGAGTCTGGATTTTGTGGGAGTGATAGTGGAGAGATCCATGAGGAGAAAATTGCAGGCAGTACTGGACATCCTCTTTATAACATCTTGATCAATCGGAGGAGCAGTTGTAGCGGACGACTCATTTCACTGCGTTGCAGAACCGAGAGGTTTCGAAGATCTTTCATCCCTGTGGCTATTAGGCTGTTTAACAGTTCTTGATCCCCCTCACCCCGCTCTTATCATTACAACTTTACAAAATACTGAACATGCTAAGGCAGTATTCTGGTCTGTTTTGGTATTTATTTTATTGTGCTATTCATTTTTATTATTGGACTTTTAGGGATCATGTGCAATATTTGAGTCTGTAAATTAATTTGAGTTAATTATTTATTCTAAGGACTATGTGCCTTTTAAACATGCACGTTCATTTTTGCACATCTTTTTAATTTGGTTGTTGTGGCTGATTTATTTATTATTAAGATCTGGGTGTTGGTTTATATTGTCTGTAATTGTTGTGTGAGCTACTGGATGCTTGAATTTACCCAAAGGGGTGAATAAAGTATTTATCATCATCATCATTATTATAACATTAGAAATCAGTTATTGAGCAAATACATAATACAAAAATTCAGCATTCAAAACGGTATCAAAACGGTGCTTGCGGTGTTGTGCATTGACAGATGTGGTCACCTGACTGAGGTTAAGTGGTTGAGATCTGCTGGGCTCCTGTTGGGGGTCAGTGACTCTCTCTCCTGAGCTGCTCTGCTGCCTTGTGGCGGCTGCGGCTCTCTTATGCTTCATGTAGTAATTCTGAGTAAGACCTAAAACAAACACAGCCAAAAAAGTATTTGTTTAATAAAAGTACACCTAATAGCTGTTGACCAAGCTACACTGAATAAAAAAAAGATGATACTCACCTACAGCAAGTGGGATTTTGGCTGATATTGAGCTTTCCACAGGCTGCGCTTTCACAGATGGAGCCACCACTGCCATGGATTTGGACAGACGTGAGGACTGGAACCCCACATGACTGTTCTGGGGCTTGGGAGTTAGAGGACTGGCAGTGGAAGAGTCCGAGTCATGAACGGTTAGACAGCTGATCACATTAGTCCTGTGGCTGGGGCCACAGCTGAGAAATGAAAAAAAAAAATGCTGATTTTTAAAAATCCATGGAATTTCACATGAATGAAAGGAATAAAATAAATTATACATTTGGTTAAATGTGGCAAAACATGCGTACTGGTAACATTCATCACATTTGCTAAAATATTCAAACACCTCAGTGTGGTTTACTGAAGTTATATTGAGCTATTTTGATTGTGAAAGACATTATATCAGTATTAAATGCATACAATATAACTATAGAACCAATTCTAAATGCGCACGTGAACGCCATCAGCGTTTCCCACAGGTTCGCGTTTAAAGTCTGTGTAGAGAGAATGGTGTCGTCTTAGGGGCCCCTAATTTAATAACAAATGATCGTTGTGACGGAAGCAAATCAATCAAAACTAACTTTAGCTGGAAAATAACTTTATTAAAGAACCGCTATAAAGCCAAAACAATCTCTGTTACCTTAAATTATATGTTTATCTCTGTAAAGCTGATTTGAAACAATCTACATTGTTAAAAGCGCTATATAAATGAAGATGACTTGACTTGACAATACCGTTCAAAAGCTTGGAGTTGGTAAGATTATTTTAACTTTTTTTTTTTTAAATGAAGCCGTCTTCAAAATGAAGTCTTCTGCTCACCAAGGCAAAATTGTATTTATTCCTGTTATGGCCAAGCTAAATTACTCCAGTCTTCAGTGTCATATGATCCTTCAAAAAAATCATTCTAATATGCCTATTTGCTGCTCAAGAAACATTTCTAATAATTAAAGAATAAATAATAATAATAATAATAATAATAATAATAATAATCAAAAGAATAGATTTTATCTTTTATCTTTACAATCAACTCTCCATCAATTGAATGTGTCCTTGCTGAATAGGAGTATAAGTTTCTCATAAACCTGGTTGTGTATGTATATTAGCAGGTAGTGACCTCACCTAACGGGGTGGAACTTCCTTTCGTCCTCATCGTCAGAGTCACTGTGTATGGTGATGACACTGACAGCAGGACTTGGGGTGTCAGAGATGATGATGGGCTGAGTGAGAATAGCACTGTATGACTGAGCACTGCTGTGAACACAGAAATGGTCAGACGGTATATTAAAAGATCTCTCCACATACAGGGACACTTACACTACATTAAGCATGGTTTATCAAATCATATTTTTCTTTTAAATATCGCACAAGCTTTACAAACAAAATGCCAGTTCAAAATGACAACAACAATTACTGTTAATGTCGTTTATATTATTGAAATATCTGAGTGTCAAAAGTAAGTAGCCCAATACCTGCTGCCAGTGTCACAACAGATCCTGCTCCTCTTGTTCTGTGACTTCGTGACCGTAGAGGTTCCCCGACTAAGGGATTGAGTGGAATTGAGATTGCCAAGGATGTGTGGGTTCTGCTGGACAACGCCATTGTGCTGACCGCTCTGAGACACCCTGCAGGACACAACCAACCAATCAGCATTAACCCTTTTACACATATATATGTTTCATTAATTCTAGCTGGGCCCCCAGTGTGAATTTATGGAGACCATTATTTTAGAACGCATCGCCTGACTTCCATGGTAATGTGAAATGCTTGCCATGTGATCCACCACAGCCACAATAGCACTATGACTGATGCATCGCTATTATTTTATTTTTCATTCAAAATATCCACAAACTTGTTAATGAAAATAAAATAAAATCTGATATTACGATTCTCAAATATGTGTAAATTAATACGTTTGGTCATTTCAACACCTTTATAATAATCTTATTAGTCAATCTATAACATTTGCATATTGCAATTCAGATTATCACATCTGTCTGATTTAAAACACGTAAATTTATTCACTGTTCCTGAAATACATGAAAGAAAGTGGCCGTTGGGTTACAATATTTCATTAGTCCACTTTAGACATTCTACTAACTATAAGTAACTTTTCAACTACATGTCAACTAACTCTCATTGGAGAGTTAGTAGGCAGTAGTAGACTGATAGGTTAGGGTTGGGGTTAGTAGAATAAGTTGACTTGTAATTGCCAAGTTACTTATAGTCCGTAGAAACGTCTGTTGGGGGTCCAACAAAATTTGAAGTGTTAAGTGTTAGCAGATATTAAGCAGAAAGTCTACTAATACTGCAATGGGAGTTAGTTGACATGTAGCTGCAAAGTTACTTATAGTTAGTAGAATGTCTAAAGTGGAACCGGGAGAAAATTAAGAAAAGAGTAAACGTTCTGACTGCAGCCACTTAAATAACTATTAATATTTAATTAGATTTAATTAAAAGACTCAAAGATTTCACTTGCTTCCTTGCTGAATGAATCTGTGTTTTTGAACAAATATCTACAATGAACGATTCAATGACATACATTTTTTTAATTCACTTGTCGCCACCTACTGGTGTAACGAGGTAATTCATTCAATCTTTATTTGAAGTGTTATTTTGACGGCAACAGTAGACATCAGTAGGTCTTTATTCATTATTATTGTGTAGCTCTACCTCCAGCTTGATGTTTGCTGTGCAGAGTTTTCGGACAGTAGGGCTTCCAGAGGCGATTCGGTCACTACGGGCTGGTGGCTGGAGTTGTGGATGGTCATGCCAGGAACCTGCTGCCATGCAGAGGGTATGAGGATCTGCTGGGTACCCGCTGGCCAGGCCTGCTGGGGGATTACAAAATATCGCCCTTAGTGACACTGGCACTAAAAAAAAAAATACTTGAACAAGTCATAGTGTACCACAGATTTTCAATCAAACTTAAAAAAACAAGTTTTACTAACAACTGAATAAAGGGTAAAACAGCTATGACCAAGCTTCACCACACAATGAGTGACATTGATGCATACATGGCCATTTAAATTTGAATTTATACATCATTTGTGTCATGCTAGAATGGCGAAGAACCTCATCTAACATGCTGATGAAACACGCAGTGACATCACTGCACTCAATTAAAGTGAACACCCCAATAAATAAAACGAATGAATTAAATAATCCATCAATGCACACAAATTCTGCAATTCTCTCCTGGAGCATAAGGCAGCTTTAGATGTAGCACAGCCATTTCGTATGATTTTAAAAGCCAAGACAAGCACAGCATGCAACAATTATACACAAGCATTAAAAATTAAGATGGGGATGAAAGACAGTAATCCGGCAACCTGTTGGGAAGAACCATGGCTGTTAAATAGTCAGAAAACAATGAGTGTTTCCACAGAGCAAAACTGCCCAAAAGATCTGCCATGCTGGTACGGGCAGCACTAGAGTACCTGCGGACAGACATGGCTATGAGAGAGAGAGAGAGAGAGAGAGAGAGGAACATGGCTGCAAATGTTTTTGAGCTGTAGACAAGGTCAGTCTCCTCCCCTGAGAGAAGACGGAGGGCCAAACAGACAGTGGGGCTGGGGAAGGAGGGGTTGGAGGTCAGAGAAGGGATTTATATATATATAAAAAAAAAAAACAATTCACACAACAAGAAGCTGCAAGCAAAGCACAGAAGAGTCAGCACATGCCTCCCATGCCTGTATCAGACCTGCACTGAGAAAGAATGATGCGGGAGTGACTCAGAGGGAAGAGAAAGGGAGAATGATCAGAAAGTAAGATTAGAAATACAGAAAAGAAAGGAGGAAATAGTAAAAAAAAAAAAAAAAGTCAGAATTTTTGGAGAAAAGAGATCAAAGAGAGATCAGAAAACCAGTTAAATAAAGGATCAAGAGATCAGAGGATCCATAATGATCAAAGAGAGAGAGAGAGATCAGAAAAAAAGATCAAAGAAACACTGGAAAACAGAAAGATACAAAAAAAAAAAAATCAAAGAGATCTGTAAAGATCACCAAGAGATCATAGAAGGCCCAGAATGATCAAAGAGAGATCAGAAAAATATAAATATACACAAGTAACAATGAAAGAAAGAAAGGTAAGATCAAAGTGTTCAGAAAGAAATGCAGAGAGATCAGAAAGAAAGGAGGATGCATTTAAGGAGGATTTTGGAAAGAGGGGCATTGAGAAGTGATGTTAGTGGTAGAGCGCTGGGTGGGTCTCTCTTTACCAGCACTGTGGCTGTCTGCTCCAGTAGGGCAGGCCGTCCTGCCCCACAGCCCAGTGCCAGGGGCAGCGGGTACTGGGACGCCACTCCCGCTGTGTGGGGGTGCAGTGTGGCCACCATCAGAGGCGTGCAGGAGCCCTATGGAGGAGGGGCAACCATGGAGGGAAAGGGGCAAAAAGCATGGAAAGATTAGACAAAAGGTCAGACTCAGGTCAAGGGTACAAGGCTGTGATCTCACGTGCCATTTACTGGCACTTGCCAGCAGCAGAAGGGGTGTCCGTGCAGACTTTAAGAACGGACGTTTCCTCTCCAACTCAACTGGATTCATTTGCAATTCATCAGATTGCAGTGATCAGTTAGATATTATGCCAGAGTTAGATATTACACACAGAGAAAAAGATGTCTTACCTGTGTCAGCATGCTGGGTTGAAGCTGAAGGGGTTGTGTGGACTGGTTCTGCTGGACAACAGGAACACCATTCTCCATCCTGACAGGATAGCTAGAGGTTTTATTAGAAGATGGAAGCCCTTTGGGAAAAATAAAAGAGCATCTTAATTTTTGGTACCAAAAATGAATTGTTTGCAACATTTGCAATGTGACGTTTTTGAGACGCAATATTCAACGAGAAAATGATGAAACAATGCTTTAGCTAGAACTAATGGCCTGCGTCCAAAAGCTGAAAAATGCTTTCTCTGCAGGCAGCAAATGGAGGAAGGCAACAAGGCATGTCCAAATCAAATGATATCGTCACATACTGTCTAATGAGATGTTTCATAGATGTATCCTTCACTGCCCATGATATCCCACAATTCCGTGTTCAATTCTGTGATATATGAGCTAAAATATAAAGACGCCATCGGAAAGTTGCGTTTGGTGTTCAGTTTGATTTTTAATGCCTTGAATATTTCTAGAGAGAAAGTAGTATTGCAGTATTAGACATTCACTTCGCTATCAGCATCTTTCTCCATTTCGTTTTTCGTTGTAGATCATTCAACCATTATGCTGCCTCAGAAGTCTTGTTTGAAATCGGTTTCAGGAGGTACATTCATGCATAAAAGTCATTGCCTGATAGGGCGGCAAGGCAACAAGTCAAGACTGGCTTAGACACCCATAACGCGCCCTGCTCCAGCTCACCTTGGATAGTGGTGGGGGGGCAGACGATGAGGGTTTGCTGGAAAGGTTCAGTCTGAGCACACAGCTGTGTGGGGCGGGTCTGCATGGGGATGCTGGGTTGGGCCAGGCCTGGGATGTTTATGGTAGCCTGCTGGTAAAGGGCTGGCTGGTAGTTGAGGAGAGGAACAGCTCCAGCAGCAGACGGGACCTGGCTGTGCTGGTTTAGCTGGCTGCTGAAGGTCACAGTCAGGTTTCCAGCAGTTCCAGGAACAGCGTTAGCAGCAAACAGGGCCTTTCCACTGTCAAAGCTACTGTTCCTTCTCTTGCAGATATCCATGTTCTGGAAGCACGACTTCACACTACAAAAAAAAAAAAATAAAATCATATGAGAGCCAATTTAAACACACATATCTCTCAAAATGAACAAAAGCTAGAATTCAGTGTCTTCTTCAACAGGACATACTGAGAGCTGTGTGGGAAACTCAGCAAGTGGCTCATGGTCACAAACGGATGTGCCAGGGTTTTTGTGGGTGTGATTCTTTTATCAGCGTCCAGTCTCAACATCCTCTTCAGCAGGTCAATCAACTCCCGTCGGTCCGCCTTCTCCGCCAACAGGTCCGTCCCTTCTAAATGAGTAGGCAGATTGACCTGGAAACCGATCAAAAAACAAGAAAGATTTAGTATTAGATGTCTAGTATTGACAGATTCCATCCTAGAGATCTATTTTTAATTACCTGCATCATGTCATCTAAACAATTGAAGATGTATTTTCTCGCTTCTTTTGACTTGATGCCCATTTCAGACTCATGTTCAGATGTGGTCTAGAAAAATACAGAAGTGTCAGCCAAGTAAAATATCCAACAAAGAGTATCTGTTCTGTCATTCAGCGTTAGTTTCGTTTTAACCCAGCCAAAAAAAAAAAAAACTTAATGAGTACTGACTTTTAACCTCCACAAGGGATAGCTGGAGTCTGGTCCTCTGTTAAAGAAGCGGCTTGTCTTTGTGCCAGCACTCAAAAGATACTCTGGAGGCAATCCCTGTGTCTGAGAAATGTACCGAATCTGGAGAGGGAAAAAGGAAATGTCAAGTCTAGAACAAAGACTAGAGAAGATTTCAACAAAGGACTCAGAAACAAATCAAAGCAAGCCATCTTGAAGAACATCTCAATTCTGTAATTGTAACACGAGGCATGTATGAAAACAAAACACAAGTATGAATTCTCCTCCCCCTTCATATGTGTCACAATAATTTAAATTTTCCTCTGCAGTTTTAATAAACCATACATCTAGAGTTCTTACTAGAACCAGGAAGTATGACCATATTAGCCCAGTTCTGTCAACACTGCACTGGCTTCCTATTACACATCACATACATTTTAAAATCTTGCTAATTACTTACAAAACACCAAATGGTTTAGCGCCGCAGTACTTAAGCGAGCTCTTATAGTCCTTCATGTCTATTGCGATCTCTAAATTCTGGCCAATTGAAAATACCTAGAAAGATCAAAATCAACTGCAGGCGGTAGATCCTTCTCCTACTTAGCACCCAAACTCTGGAATTCTTCCTAGCCTCGTTCGGGAAGCAGACACTCAGTTTAATTATAGACTAAAAACACCTTTCATACACAACAAATGATCAATTTTTATTATTCAAATCAGTTAAATGATTGTTAGGCTGCATAAATTAGGACAACCGGAACCAAGACACTTCCAATAACACCCGATGTACTTGTTACATCGCAAAAAGAATGATATCTACACTCATATAAGTCTGTCTATCTCATCCTTATCCTGAGGTTACCGTAGTCAGCCGGATCCGGGCCATATCCAGATCAGATGTGGACCTGCAACTAGACACAACCAAAACGCAGCCCTCAATGTCAGCAGAGGCCGTGTCTACAAGACAATCCCCTGTGAAGACCTCGTCGACACAACAGCCATCGGCACAGATCCTCAGCAAAGACCACGAGAACCAGACAGGTCCTCCACACAGACCCTATCGCCAGCTTTGGCTCCATATCGGCGTGATGAATCGATCTTCAAGCAGAAGGAACTGGATGAAAATTTGAATGCTATCGATCCGGTTCTGAATTCACACCGTGGTCGTTCATTGGCCAGAGGAGAACTGGCCCACCAAACTGAGCCTGGTTTTTCTCCATTCTGTCGCCTGATGGAGTTTGGGTTCCTTGCCTCTGGCTTGCTTAGTTTTGGACACTTAATATTCAACAATATTATAGGGCTGGTCCGAATACCATTTTTTGAGCTTCGAAGCTTCGGTAGTAATGAACATCGAATATTCAAAGCTTCGGAGAGAGGGGGCTGAACATATTCTTCTCTCTAATAAAGGCAGGAATCTCTATGTGTCTGTCTGTCCGCTTGCATTTTTATTATTTCGAGAACCGTTCATCCAATCGACTTCACAAGGGAGTGCAGTGTCGCATTTGGTGCAATATAGATGGACACACGGGACGCAACACATTCAGAATTAATAAACTTTTAGTAAACTACAGAACAGCGAAAAGAAATTGAAATAAAGAAAAAACAAAATCGAAATAAAGAAAAACGAAATTGAAATAAAGAAAAACGAAATTGAAATAAAGAAAAATGAAATTTAAATAAAGACAAAAGAAATTGAAATAAAGAAAAAACTAAATTGAAATAAAGAAAAACGAAATTTAAATAAAGAAAAACGAAATTGAAATAAAGAAAAATGAAATTTAAATAAAGACAAAAGAAATTGAAATAAAGAAAAAACTAAATTGAAATAAAGAAAAACGAAATTTAAATAAAGAAAAACGAAATTAAGTTGAATTAAAAACGAGATTAATTTAGATTGATAATAACGGGTAAAAAAAGGCTAATACATTTTGTTTCTATTATTCTATTTTCCACAATGTCAAAGCAACGCAGCTTAACCCAAAACACAAGCTCAGGCATGCACTTCGGTCCATACAAACTCCGCTGTTCTGCGCTCTAGCCAGAGAACACTCCAGTGTAGGCGTCGGTTCTATTTATAGCATGCACGCGTTTTCCGCGTGGCTCGAGCCGCGCCTGAGACGCGTGTCTCACGCAGGCAGTGTGCAAACTTCAACCTGTTAACATGGGAGCAGAAATAAAAATGGAAACGCCATGGAGCTGAGACGCTCGATTACGCCATGCAGCCAGTGTGTCGCCGGCCTTATTCAAGCGTGAATGAGAACCGTTTCGCGGGGGATCCGAGGTGTGAAAAAAAAAAAAAAAAAAAAAAAAAACCGAATATTCCAATGTCAAATTTTCAAATCGAATACCAATCCACCAAACGAATATTCGGATCCAGCCCTACATTGATCTGACTGTACTGATGGCATTATATGAAAACTGAGCTGGATGATAATTTTTTTTGCAGAACTGCTTTATAGATAATATTGATGATCTTTACAACAGAACTAAATCAATACTGAGGCAAGTAGCCTGTACGCTGAGTTTCGGTTCATTTTTGTGACGCTCTCCAGTTCACGGAGAACAAGATGGCAGAAAGCGCATTCTGTTTGTTTTCTTTATTTTACAAAAGCACAACGTTTTGTTGTTACTGTGAGTTTACACAAATAAAAGACCTTTTACAATTTCGAATGATGTATTACTCTTATCTGTACGACCAAAAAAGTATTTTAAGTTGTTATCAGAAAAAGAAAAGCGAGTGATCGCGCTGGCGCCTTCATGCAGTAAACGCTATACTTTAGCTTCCACACTTCGCACAAACACTTATAAATGTGTGCCCAAAAGCACACATTTATCTAGGTTAACATGTTTGAACGATATGCCATATTTGAGGTTGATGATAGGCGAACATTTGGATTTCCTGCCTGATATGCTGTAATTACCACAAGGACCCGCTGTTAACAATCTGTCCCTCACGGACTGCGTGACTTCACTACTTCCTGTGGAGTTTTTTTTATTTCTGCAACTAACCGACTAATACAATTTTAATCGACTAACGTTTAGTCGACTATTAAGAGGCAGCCCTAGTTAAGGATTAGTTTTTTTCCCTAATAATAACAATAGTAACATAATATATGTGACCTGGTCATATTCTGATGCTCCTGGATACAGCGGCCAGCCCAGAAAGAGCTCTGCGATCACACAGCCCAGCGACCACATGTCAATGGCTTCACAGAATGGCAGACCCAGGATGATCTCGGGGGCTCTGTGAACAGAAAGTGGAAAAAAATACCATTTCAATATCATAATCTATGATTATAGGCTGTATTTCTCTTTGATCAATCATTTAGGATTCCATCAGGTAATCTCTTCTACAGGGATGCCTGATCATTAACATCTACAGATTACAGATAATCCCTTCTCACCTGTAGTAACGTGACTGGAGGTAAGTCGAGCAGACGGCTTTGGAGACGTGACTGGCTGATCCAAAGTCGATAACCTTTACCCTGTAGGGCTGTCTGATGGGGTCAACCAGCATGATGTTTTCAGGCTTCAGGTCAGCGTGGATGAGACCCAGGCTCTTCAGCTTCATCAGGGCCGTGGCCACCTGCTGCAGGATGGGCCGGATGTGCCTCAGAGGCAGTGGGCTGAACTTACTGTGCTTCAGGAAGTCATAAAGGTTCTGCTCCAGCATTTCAAACACCAAGCATGTGTGGCCCTTGTGTTGGAAACACTCGTAGGAGCGCACAAAGTTGAACTCATCAGCGTTCTCCGCACTGAGACGATTCAAAATGCTCACCTAGAAGAGGATCAATGACGAAAGGTGTCCACAATTAATAAAAGGGACAAAACAATTAATTTAGTTTAAAACATGTGCCAGGTTCTTAGAAATGTAATCTTTTTATTCTAGGGAGAAAAAAGGCAACATTTCACGGTACTGCATCTCTCGAACACACAGTGAGCCGTTTGTTGAAGGCGAAGTTTACGTCAAAGATTTACAAGCTGAAACTCTGCAAAAGAAAATGGGCTGAACCGGTCTGCAACACAAGCGAACGTTCCAAATGCATTTGTCCTGTTGTCAAAAGCACAAGCATGCGGATTGGATTGAGTGAGTCAGGTGACTTGCTGTGTACAGTGCAGTGTAGACAGAATCACTGATTACAATGGGTTCTATGTGCTTTTGACACAACCTGTCACACTATTCACGGGGTTTAACAGCTCAAAGAGGGTGCTAAGAAAATAATGAATTCAATATTCTGCATTTTATTTAATTTTACCCTTAATCATTTACAAGGTAACATTGTAAAGCGTGCAGAGTTATTACGCACGTTATAAATTTCCCTGAAATTTATTACTTTATTAGTGACACAGTAAAAAACAGGAAAATTATTAGTAAATCCTATGGGGCTGTGCCGTTGCTATGCAAATATCTGTCCGGGCAACAGCCCCAGCAAGCCTTTCGATCCAGATTAGAATCAAAGAAGCTGCCATAATGTGATATCTACACTGCCAGCACGCTCGTTCATAGTACAACAAGATTGACAAGAAAGACCACAGTAGCAGTAAAATGTGTCTAATTCTATGAGGGAGGAATGACATGTAAAACAGCCAGCTTCATCATTACAGATAGCCTAGCTCACCTGTTACATAAAGGTTACATTCAGTGATACCAGTTAAACTCTTTTGAAATCTAACCATTTTTGTTATTGTGTAGGCGATTTCACATTGGAAATAACCTCATCCAAGTTTTTAACTATCTGTTAATGGCAAATGTATGCATCTTCCAAAATCAACAATCTAAATATGTTTCAGCACATAATTACATTTCACAACTAAAAAAAGGAGAGTAAAGTATAGTCACCTTTGACTTTTTCATTATGCTGTTGGTAAGGTTGTTTCTTTGTAAAATTGCTTAAAACAATATGTATTGTAAAAAAAAAAGAAAAAAAAAGAAAAAAAAGTACACTGAATTGAAAGTGCAAACACTAAAATGTGCAAACTGTCACACTGTAATTTCTATAAAAAAAAAAGTCTGAAATACGAGTTAGGAAGGGACAAAGGAGATGGATGTGAAATGTACAGACTGGAAACATGATGTACATGATATATCAGTTTTTATAGCGATACTCGGCATTTAAATCGCCAAATGTTTAAAATCACAATATTTTATTGTGGCTTAAGAATCGTGATATTGCATCGTGGGGCCTCTTTACCAGAGACTTTGCAGTAAATTTTGGCTACAATGAAATCTTGATAAGCGGCAACAACCCTAGATTTCAAACAAAACCCAGTACAGAAACACAGATACTATCATAACATACCTCGATCTGTCCCTGACGTGCATATGATGGATGGTTCTTCAGGATTTTGATGGCCATAATCTCATTAGTTCCCCTTTTCCAGCACTTGGCCACCTGCCCAAATGTGCCCCGGCCGAGAAACTCAAGAACTTCGTAGCTGTTGGATACGGAGCAGAGGATCTCGTGTTGGACCAGCTGGTAGTCCCCTTCCCCATTGGAGCTGCTGCTTTTGGTGGTGGTGGCCGAGTGCGGGATGGACTGGGCGGTGGTTCCGGTTCCTCCGGTCCGAGCGGAGAAGGCAGGAGCCGAGAGCTCCTCCAGAATCTGAACGCTGCCGCTACCACTTCCACCTCCTCCGGAAGTCTCCACTTCCTCATTCTTCCTCTTCACACCATACCTGTGCCCACGGGAAGAGTGGGAATCCGAGTGGTGGGTGTTGTGGGAGGTCCTGCGACTGGACCCACGTGGGAGGCTCCCGGTGCTGTCTGCAGCACGGACCACAACCTGGCCCCGGGACACTGGGGGGAAGATCAGGCCGGAGGTGCCGAAAGGGAGGCCCGCTGCGGGGTTGAAGCTGTACTGGCCCACAGAACTGTACGCTTCATTGGAAGCATCCCAAGCACAGCTCTCCACCTTCATCTTTTTCACCCTGCAGAAGGCACTGGAAGACACAGATGGAGGGGAGAAAACCTGCAGCTGTGAAGCCATGCCTGCGAATATTAGATGAGATTTGACATTGTTGAAAACAGAAAGATTAGAAAGCACTTTTAAATGGCAATACTGATATCAACACGAGTGAACAGTCAAGCAAAAATCGGTAAAATATTTATTATAAAAGGACACATCTATGGCCGTTTACATCTGGTATTAAGATGCATTTTGGTCGATCGTATCAAAAGCAGACACCCGTTTACACCTGGTATTTTATCTCTTTTGTCCACTTTCGACCACTTCTGTCCTGATTTATTGGTGTCCTTGATGTTCTGTCCTGATTTCGAGGTGAGGGTCTATAGGTGGGTAAATACATGTATTTTGGATAAAATAAACACACTCATTGCAGTTATCTGATACTACATGTCAAAATAGATGTTTGCATTTACACTCTAAAGGCCCATTCACAACATATTTAACAATAAGTATATTTAACAATAACTATAAAGATAACTATCACTATAACTATTTTAGTGTCCACACCAGAGGACGATATAAAGGCTCTTGCGACCTTTTTTCTTGCCGGGGTGACTAATTTTGTTAGTGGACTGGGTAGGGTTGCACCAGCCGTTCGTAAGTTCTTTCTTAAATTGGAACGTAAAGTCCACACTAGAGGCTTAGTAACTACTAGCTAGTTTGTAACTAACTCTGAACTTTATTCCGTTGCACCATTTGTTCGTAAGGCAGAACGTAGCTAGTAGGCCGTAAGCTCTCCGTAAAGTAATTCGTAGTCGCATAATATGACGTTTAGCCTCGGTTATCCAATAGCAGCCTTCAAATACGTGAGCAAATGCTGTGAATTTCAGTTTATCCTTCATTCTTTTGCCTCACGTTACTAACGGTAAAAATAAGTTTCCATTAAATACGATACTTGATCATGAATAGCATAAGTGTTTTTATATGTAACATTCAGAAACTTTATTTGAAATGAAATGAATAAGGATCAATAAAAAAATATTGATACAAAAAGCATAAGAAATTACGTTTATTGATTATGACTGATAGGCTATATGACATGCACACCATGGACCGATGCACACAGCGGCGCGCTGTTTAGGGTGGGTTCGTGTTAAAGATAGCCTAGTCTGTCAGGTAAAAGAATAGCTTATTGATGCAGTTCAGTGTGTTTGATATTTTATTCCAGCCGTTAGCTACTCCTGATCGGAGGCTGCCGTAAATATTTAGTTTAAACGTAGAGTTACGCTTCAACTAAGTTTAATGGTGCAACGCAAAAATATTTAGAAGTGCGTAAGTCGTAACTTAGTGCCCATTTACGTCAAAACTAGGCTAAGTTATAACTTACGCACAGCTGGTGCAACCGGCCCCTGGTGCAACCAACACGTTGCCCAACTGATAAGAGCTGCCACTTCTGTTACATATTTAAACATCAAACGGCAAAGGAAGAGTGAAACGAAAACTCGTTTGAGCCGCACTGCGCAGACTGTTTATCAGCTCGGACCAATATTATGAGGCGGTCACACTGCAATTTTGTTCCATTGATTGATTTCCATTCAAATGCACATGAATGCATCAGACTGGAAATGCAAGGTCATGTGAAAAGGTTTGCATTTCACTGCATTCCAGAGTTCAACTTTGGTGAACCCTGAGCTGCGCATTCGCATCCCGTGAAGCAGAGGGCGACCGATATGGGTTTTTCTCTGGCCAATACCGATATTAAGAAATCGAGGCAGCCGATGGATGATATGTCGTCAATTTGTTTTTGGCCGATTTTGAATAATTTCACTAGGGCTAAGCGATTTATCAAAATTGAATCGCAAACGCGATTTGAAACGTTGCGATTATCTAATCGAAAAAGGCTGCGATATTAAAAATATGTCCCTGAGCAAAAGCATGACTGTCCTCTTTGTGTGGCCGTCTTACTAAGCAACTGAGTGAGCGGCGCGCACCTCTGTTCAGCCCCAAGGAAGCCAACCATCTACTGGATAGAAAATAATGTTAATTTCGTTAATGAAATCTATGACGAAAAATGTTTGTTGATGACCTTTATTTTCCATGACTAAGACAAGACAAAGATGAGACGTCCAACGTCATTAAACGATAACTGTGACTTAATAAACATGCAATATCGTTGACGAAAGACAAGACTAAAGGCCCGTTCACACCAAGCACGATAACTATAAAGATAACGATAAAGATAACTATATATGTGTCCACACCAGCGACCGATAACGGTCTTTTTATTCTAAGCACGCGCGCGCCCGGATGATCCAGATCCATTTTAAATGCGCGAAACCTTTAAATTAGAATGGATTCTGATTGGCTGTCAGTGTTTTATCGTTCGACAGCTGGAAAAAAATCGTTCTGAAAGTGATCCCAACGATATCGTTCCTCATATCTTTATCGTTATAGTTGTGGTGTGAACTCGGTTATTCTTTAATATGGAGAACGATTTTTAGAATTATATCTTTATCGTTATCTTTATAGTTATCGTCCTTGGTGTGAACGGGCCTTTAATGTAGTTAAAAATTTAAATAAAAAACTTGACCAATATAACTGTTTTTGTAGGAAAAAAAAAATGAGACGACAAAAAATGACTGTTTAACAAGCCGCTACGGGCATTCCTCCTTGTGGTTGCCAGATTTCAACAATTTAAATCCATGTGTATGGATTGGTTAACATTCTCTTGATTTGTGCTTATAGGTGAAAATGCAATAATTCTGATGAATATACAATTCTCAAATGACAACAATTGTTATGAGCAAAATAATCGGGATTATCAATTTAACCATTATGCAGCATGATGAAAACTAGACTAAAATACTCAGACATTTAGTCGACTAAAACTTGACTAAAAAAACAGGACATGGATGACTAAATATGATAACTAAAAAGTATATTTGACTCAGGACCAAGACTAAATAAAAAAAAATAGCTGACAAAATGAACACTAATAGAAAGGTACACTGCATCTGCTAGACTACAAGGAAGCGGAGGGGTCAATGTTAAAGGCATGAGGACTTATTGACTAGTACTACTTGGCCATTTCCACTGGAAAACGGTAGGAAGTCATTAAGTCTCATGAAAAACAAAAACTCTACACAAAAAGCTGAAAATAGTTTTTTTTTAAGGTTTAAAGGAGGGCATGACCAAACAAGTTTGAGAACCACTGCATTAGAGCAACAATGGCCTACATTTAATAGGAGTAGAATATTTAACTTTTTTACCTATAAAAATTAAAAAAGTTTTTGCATGTTACTGTGGTTAATAAAAGTATTTATCTATATATCAATTCAAGCTCAGTGCTTTACTGTTAGATTTCCGATACACAAACATGTAATGTTAGTAACTGCACTTATTAATTCAAAACAATAGTAATTTTATGATTAAATGAACTTTGATACATTTTCCCACAGCGCTACCAAATCAGGTGCTGGCGCCACCATCTGTAGAACTTCTGCGGCGAACTCACGCCGTAGCTACGTGGTAGGCTGTGTGTAGCACGCGTACCCTGATGCGCACCTCTCCAAAAATGTAACAATGCGTCAATTCTACGCACACCGCAAGCGCTGTGATTGGTCTGGGAGCCCCCGTCCAATTATCAAAAATATCCATATTTTAACATTAAAGGGTTAGTTCGCCCAAAAATGAAAATTCTGTTGGTAATTACTCACCCTCATGTTGTTCCAACCCCGTAAGACTTTCTTTCATCTTCGGAACACAAATTAAGATATTTTTAATGAAATCTGAGAGCTGTCTCACTCTTTCACAGGCTGATATAGGTAATCAATATCTGCCATCCCAGAAAAGTTAGTAAAGACATCATTAAAATAGTCCAAGTGACTACAGTGGCTCAACCTTAAGTTTATCAAGCGACGAGAATACTTTTTGTGCGCAAAAAACAAAAATAACGACTTTATGCAACTATTCATTTTCTTCTGTATGAGCCTCTGAGTGAGTTCACCTAGTGTAACAGCGCAGCGCTTCTGGGCTGTACGTCAGAAGAACGTAGGCTCACTATTAACCAGCATCACACACGACCAGCGTCGGCTAACTTTTATTCAAGAAAATGAATAGTTGAATAAAGTCGTTATTTTGGGGTTTTTTTGCGTACAAAAAGTATTCCCGTTGCTTGATAAACTTAAGGTTGAGCCACTGGAGTCACTTGAACTATTTTAACAATGTCTTTACTAACTTTTCTGGGATGGCATATCAAAGGAGTGAGTCAGCTCTCAGATTTCATCAAAAATATCTTAATTTGAGTCCTGAAGATGAATGAAAGTCTTACGGGGATGGAACAACATGAGGGTGAGTAATTACTGACAGAATTTTCATTTTTGGGTGAACTAACCCTTTAAATTCAGTAGTCATATTTTGTTTAGCTTTTTCTGGTGTTGCTGGTTACCAAAAGGACTTACTTAAGATACACCTAAAAATTGCAAACAATTTCTTTATAATATGTGACAGTAGGCATACAATAAATTATGCACAAATTACTAAAAAACAGAGCCTGTGATGTTGTTAATATTTTATATTTCATAAATATGCTGACAACAAATAACAACAGCTGGTAGGGACACAAGCGAAACCTAAATGTGCAGGATTTCCTTTATGAATCTTTCTGTAAAGATTTGAGATATAGCCTAGTGGTAATGTTTTTCACAAGTTTAATGTATATTTTTATTCAGTATCAGGCTGTTGTCTCAAAGCAAGTAGTTTTGGGGGTAGTGAATTCATGTAATAAAAAAATATAAGAGAAAAATCTGTGACAATCGCTAAATAATTATTTTATAGAGACGACGTTGCTTCTTGAAAAACTAAAGGGAGGCAAATTGTAAGGCAAGTTTCATCCCATATCTGTGTAATCCCTACATTCAGGCGTTTCAACGACAAAAACAATATTATTAATAATATTACATTTTTAAAAATTGGTAGTTAGTTGGCCGGCCAAGGGTCTCTCTCTTCTGTCTGTAAAAGCTTGAATCCCCTGATTCACACAGGCACATTTGCACAGAGAAGAGCAGGCAGAGGAGCGTCGAATCTAAACATTTAAATCAAATAAAATACATCTAAACAGAACTGAAATATCAAAGATTACAAAAGAGCTGCACAAACTGTCTATTAAACGAGTTTTACAGTGAAACCAAACCGATGTATGTGTTTACAACCACCGAACGACTCCACCCTTTTCGAGAAAACTGCGCTATTGTCGTGAAGCAACAAAAAAATAATAATAAAAAAATACTAAATTAACTCAAAAACACTAAGCTTGTTCCTTGATATGTGAACATTAATATCGCAGTCGTTGAATTTAGTGACATTGTTGCCGAGATCTTAGAATCTGCAGACGTTATAAGTTCGCTACATTGTATCATCTGTTCGCTGATAAGCAACCAATCGTTAAAGTTAGTGTTACAATATAACATATTAAATGCAAAACTAAAATTAAAGTACCACAATAACTCACAATACATGAAAAAAATCATTGGGGAAATTACCAGAGTTCAGCAAATCCAATCCCCTTCACAAAAGCACGTTCAAACGCATTAAATGTCACCATTAGTGTCATTAAAGACATTGTGGATGTATATATTATGGATGCTTATTGCTATATTAATACCTGAGCGTGTCGTTGATCCTTGTGTCTGGGACAGAGGAGAGCTTTAAATCCCTCGGATCTGGATTCTAGGCCTTCATTGTTTCAGAGCTACTCCGGCCCAACAGTTAACTCGAAAATAAACAGCGATCGGAATAAAAATACAGCTCCATCAGTCACTGTGAAGCGTGACCAGTGCCACTGCTCATAAAATCGTCGATTTCTGTCCTTGTACTAAAAATAAACCTGATTAAAACCCAGCCAGAAAGAGGCTGTCGGGCTCCCGGTACATCCGAAGCCTGACTATCAGCTGCTTCAGTCAGACTCAGGCTTCCTGTCCACGGGCGCAGCACTGCGCATGCGCACACGGCTTTACGCGTTTTGTAACACGAACTGAGATTAGCAATTGTGCAACTGTTGATGATGGGAAAATACCATGGCACTGCCCTGCATGTTTCCCGTTTCTACTGGAAACACGTCATTGACGTACACGGACCATTTCACGTAAACTGTAATGGAAGATATTAGACAACCATGTAATTTTTATAACGTACCACTACGATTAATGCAGTTAACATACATTAGGCTATGATGTAATAGTGCAATATACACTTGCGATATAAACTAAGAATTTACAAAAGCTCATAAGATTTTGTAATCCAGAACCAGAGTGGTTAAAAAAAGACATAACACGTTAAGCATATTACAAGTGATAATGCCAATTTGTTATGTAACATTTTTTGGGTAACACTTTATTTTAGTGCCCTTGTTACATTATGTTACATGTACTTACCATAGTAATAACAGTAAATTGAGCATAATTACATACAACTAACCCTCAACCAAGTCCTAGTCCTACCTTAACCTTATAGTAAACATGTTAATTAATATTACTCAATAGTACTTACATATATAATTACACTGTAACAAGGGCACCTTAAAATAAAGTGTAACCCATTTTTGTTATAAACATTTTATACAGCTATGCCATAGTTATTCAACCCCTATTCAACACTGCTGCTTTTTAAAAACACTTACTACTGTAGTATATAGGGTACAGAATTGTATATTAAGCCTGTGGGAACTCCATAAATGATACTTAATTAGCTATAGTCGTGACACATGGATAAATTTAGCTTATGCATGTGCTGAAGCTGAGTAGCAAATATGGCCATGACAAGAGAGCTCTAACAAAAGCCAAGAGAAGAGGTTGTTTATATTACTTCAAAAAGGCTGCAAGAACATTTCCAAGACACTAAAATTTCCTGGAGACACAGATGACATTTAAAATCCATACCATAGCAAAACTTCCAGTTCATGGAAGAAAAAGTATACAAATACATCAAGGGGAATAAGATGTTTGATCAGAGAAGTTGAAGAAAAATCCTGGATTAACTGCCAACGACTTGCTAGATGACCTGTCCTGATGAAATGAGGAAAAAATATTTAATTGCAGACTATAAGAACAACACTAAGCAAGCACTGACCCCAATGCGCGGACATTTCAACAAACGCCATTTTCGACCAAGAGAACATAAAAGGTTGACCATACAGTTACCCACCTTTCCAATGGTTTGATGACTTAAAGGGATAGTTCACCCAAAAATGAAATTTAGCCCATGATTTATACACCCTGAAGCCATTTTAGGTGTTTATGACATTGTTCTTTAGATGAATACAATCAGAGTTATATAAAAAAATGTCCTGGCTCTTCCAAGCTTGATAATGAGAGTGAATGGCTGTTTGTCTTTGGAAGTCCATCAAAGCGCATCTATTCATGATTAAAGTGCTCAACACGGCTCATGGGGGTTAATAAAGGTCTTCTGAAGTGAAGCGATGCGGTCATTAAGAGATCGTAAAACTAATCCATATGAATTGAGCAGTTTAGTAAAAAAATTCCTGAAGAAAAACGATTGCTTTATATGATGAACAGATTGAATTTAGGCTTTTATTCAGATATAAACATTCATCAAAGCACACATAGGTTTTGGTAAACAGAAGTTCAAGCATGTTCGCTTGACGTGTAAGATCCAATGAGGTTCATTTTCGTGTTAAGCAGCACGTTTGAAATTCAGCGAGAACCAATGCGGTTCATCGTTTTACAATCTCTTTATGAACTTTTTGAAGCATCAAAGTGGTAGTTGCGTAGACTGTCAATGGAAAGACGGAAATCTCTCATATTTCATTAAAAGGATCTTCATTTGTGTTCCGAAGATGAACGAAAGTCTTGCAGGCTTAGAACGACATGAGGGCGAATAATTACATAATTTTTGGGTGAACTAAGGTTTGGGTTTAGAACAACACGAGGATACGTAAATGATGACTGAATTAACATTTTCTGGTTAACGATTCCTTAAGAGAAATAATCAAGAAGCAGACAATTCTGAGATTTTTTTAAACATTAGTATTTTTCATTACATTATTATATTAACATTATTCAAAATATCATAGTCATTTATATTAGGAATAAGAAAATAAATACATACTTTAATACATCTGAAAGTAAGGCTTCACAAAGGACTTTAACAGAAACATAAACAGCTGGGTTCAAATCAAATTAACTAAGAAAAAAAAAAAAACCTTTCCCATTTACGAAACCATAAGTGTTGGGAAAATATTTTGAAAGTGTAATTTGGCATGGCATGACTGTTATGAGAGTGCACTGTGCGAGGACCTGAAAACTGTCACAGATAAACACAAGTGCTGTTGACCAATTTCATTCTTCCATCCAGCTAGTCTGTAGTGGCCAGTTCAGTCGAGAACATAATAAAAGCTGGAATTCTCTTTCGTCACATCAGAGAAGACACTGTTGGTTTCATTTTTAAGTGGATTCACCCAAAGCCTAATTCCGTGAACTTCAGAAAAAACACATTCTTTCGGTGCATTACCCAAGGTTGTGTCAAGTAGATAGTGTTCTGAAAGGAAGCTCAGTTTGGTTAAAAGAAATAGAGATGCCTAGGTGTGTGTTCACACTTTTGGGTCTGGACCAAACAAACCACATGAACACACCCTAAGAAAGAGCTTTCAAGTTACATCTGTACTGTTTTCAGTCCTGGCCTATATTGTGTAGCACAAACCTGACTGTGTAGACACAGACAACAAAGCCAGCTATAACACACAAGTTTCTAAGTGCTCCCTCGAGGTTTCGCTTTGGCTGGCGGTGTGCAGGAGCTTGTTGGGCCACTGCCTCCTGATTGGCTGCGTGACCATTATGCGGAGGAGCACCAAAGAGGTCTTCATCTCTATTAGACGTCACATCTGGAATATACAGAGGTTGTTGTCGCACACTTAAGTCTCTCTGAGTCCTTTGCTTCATCCTGATCTCCTGTAAAACATTAGTATGTAACATTAAATGAACACACATTTCATTCACAAGCTTATTTCCGAGTAAGGTTTACCTCTGCAACATCAGGAAACAGCTCACAGAAAACTCTGTCCTTCAGGTTGTATGCCAAGCTCTGCGCAGATAGCTCTCTTTTCTAACAGACAAATATAAAAAAATATATAAAACATTGAATGACAACCAATTTGGTTAAAAAAAATTACCATACTATGGGAGCATGAATATTACCAACACAATCTCATGGCAATCCACAACTATTTCAACTTGACCTTGTCCAACTCCACCTCTGTGGATCTAAGGGGTGGAGCTTATCCGAATTATGCCCCAGTTATAGTTAGGGGTGGATCTTTATGCTTACTTTTTTAAAGATCATGCGATATGCACCTCGTCAAAATACGTACGTTTGTATGATGATGGTAAATGCATGGTAGATGGGAAGCAAAATTAGATGTAAAAGGTTAGTTCACCCAAAAATGGAATTTATGTAATTAATTACTCACCCTCACGTCGTTCCAAAACCATAAGACTTTCGTTCATCTTCGGAACACAAATGAAGATGATTTTGATGAAATCTGAGATTTCTGTCCCTCCATTGACAGCAACGCAACTACTTTGATGCTTCAAAAGGTTCATAAAGAGATCGTAAAACTAATTGGTTGAGTGGTTTAGTCAAAATTTTCTGAAGAGACTCGATCACTTTAAATGATGAATAGATTGAATTTAGGCTTTTATCCACATGTAAACATTGATCAGCAAATATAAACAGAAGTTCAACCGAACCTTCTTGATCCTTGAACCTCATTGATTCTTGCAGAAGCTCAAACTTGCTGCATAACAAAATCTCTCCGATTTCATTAAAAAGATCTTCATTTGTGTTCCGAAGATGAAAGAAAGTCTTACGGGTTTGGAACAACATGAGGGTGAGTAATTAAAGACAGAATTTTCATTTTTGGGTGAACTAACCCTTTAATGCTTCTGCATTCTCTGGCAAAGCATTTGCGTTCCCCGATAAACTTTGTGCTACTTACAAAACTTTTGCCATGGAAATAATATGAGATGGGAGGGAAAAATATATATTTCCAGAACAAATGTGAATTTCTCTGTGGAACGCAACATTTCCTGGGGGGAATGCAGTACTTTTGCGATAGAATGCAAAATTTCCCGTGGAACGTAAAGAAATTCTCAGGGGAATGCAGACATTTCTTGGGGGGATACAATATTTTGGCGAGACAACACAAAAGCTTTTTTCCTCCTATAACCATGTCCATATATATATATATATATATATATATATATATATATATATATATATATATATATATATATATATATATATATATATATATATATATATATATATAGCCTATTCTTTCAGCAAAAAACATGTTTGCCTTTCAGTGTACATACAGTGAAGTCAGATGTCTCAATGCTTCCCAATGTGGGAATCTTTTCCATCATGAAGCTCAGCAATCCGATGAGTATAGCAGAGACTGACCACGAAGGATTCCAGGTGTCCGGGTGAAAGTCACTTATGGACAGGCAAAGCCTATAGGGACATGGTAGCAGATACTTGAAATGAGCCGCAGTGACTTTACAAGCAACTGTATGCTTACAAAGTCAAGCTGTTATTGACCTTACCGTGTGTTGCACTTAAATCTCCCATTAGGGGTTATCATATAAATACTAGGTGGTTTAAAAGGAAATTCTTGGGGGAATAACAATTTGCCATGATAGTAGCCACCTTAAATGAGCATTAAAAACAACATTGATTACCAAAAAAGAAGAAATAAGCTCAAATAACAGGCTTATAATATATAAGAAACACTTTAAGATCAAGCTTTCATTCAAGTGAAAGTATTCACACCTACCCTCATAAGGGGATTTCTCAGGTCCACGAACAACAAAATGCCTGGGAAACATTTTATCATGAGCGAGATCATTAACAAACATTTCAAGACATGAACATTCAGGGAAAAGGTTAATTTCACTATATTTTTGCCCAAGACCGCACAGCAAATAGATGTATTACGTTCATTCTTGTTTTTATATCAGTGCCAAAACCAGTGACATGACATTGACTGTATAAATCAGACAGATTCGTACCATTCTAGTATATTGGAGGGCAAAGGTTCGGCACAGATGTAAGGCACAGGGTCTTTCCTAATCCCGAAGTAATCCTGCTTCAGGCGCCGTGTTGCTGTTGAAGGAGTTTTCCTGTTACCACCCCCACTCATCTGAAATTGTTTTACTTAATGTTAATCGGCATTAAAAAAGTACACAGAGTAAAAGCTGATTGTACATGTAGCTGATTCTCCTATCCCTCTTCATATTTATACTCTCTCTCTCATATATAATTATTTAAATGGATGGCATACTCACCTCTCCAGATCAGATAAAAGTGTGAAGAGTATTAAATGAAGTGTCCGGTCTCTGTAAATGGGTCAGTTTCATGTGTCAACTAGCTTTGTGTGACTTTAAGTCAATACTGAAAATGTCGCATAAACAGGACATGCACGAGTCCTGAAGTCACTCACAAGTGTTCACGTAGTGACTTCAGAGAAGAGAAAATGAAGGTAACATAATTTCTGTCTGCTTTCACTTTTGATTTAAAGGAGAACTCCAGTCAATTTTAAAGGGCCAATAAGTAGGAATTTCTCCCATCTAGTGGTGAAACTGTATTTTGCATTCAAACGAATAATGCTCTCCAGCGCCTCACTTTTCCAAATGCGCGTTGCATCTACGGTTGCCGTTATGTACCAAAAAGCTATGACAGGATGTCTTATAATAGCACTTCGAGTTTTTCTTCGGTGAACAGGTTTGTTATTTAAAACAAACTGAAACTTGAATCAACGAAAAAAGAATGTTACAGTATAAATTACTGACTGTGAAAAACATTAACAAGGGTAGTTAGTAGTAATGTCGTCTTTATTCGTTATATTTTTGAAGTATGTGCATTGTTAGATATCATCATCATCCGTGCCTTCTCTAACGTTCCTTTACTCAATAGCTGCTATTCATCAAAGAGACTGTTTAACTTACTATGAATAGAATAGATAAATAGATATAACTATAAATGTTCTACTGTATATAATAAAGTTCACAACAAAGCAATGAAAAAAAAGCTTGTAATTAAGACCGTAACATTGACTTACCTGTCGAGAAGAAAGCAGGCAACTTCAGCATCTCTTTTGAAAGCTTTCTCCTGCATTTGCTATCCCGACATTAACCCTTGTTTTTGTAATCTCCGGTGTCACGTTTACGGTCTATTTTGGACTTTTTTGACGACGAGGACTCCTTATCCTGTGACTCATATGTATGTATGAATGAACGGTGTATAAATAACCGTGCAGTGCATCCTTTTAAACTTGCCGCGGCAGTGACAAGCGCCTCTCTCTGCGCCTCCGCTTCTGCTGGGCTCAGTCACGTGACGCTGGCTCTGAACGAAACGCGTTGTGGAAACGCGTTGGCCTAGTACTTTTTGTCCCTCTCTGCTATTATAGTTTTTCAAGATGGTGGAACTACATGGAAGCCTCCGTGGACCTACCCGTCCCATGTATATAAAGATAATAAATTCTTCTTTTACGAGGATTAGTCTGATCATTGGCATAGGTATTTGTACACCATTGAGGGCATATTTATGATTAAAAATATTGATTTTAGATAATAAAATACCTAAAAAGCTACATATTGTCCCTTTAACATTGAGCTCATTTTTTTTTGTACATTTGGAGTGCTGTAAGTACAGAGAACAACGACAAAAATTGGTGTTGCCTGCACAGTGTTATCCACTTTTTAAAATTTGCACCCTGTTGACCTCAATGGGGCACGTTTTAAACCTGCGTTTAAACCTGCGTTTAAGCCTCTTAACATCCTTGATGTGTCATTACAAGTGCACAGGTCATGTGAGTGATTCCTTCGGAGTGAACGCGGGTGAATCTGACTGCAGTAGATGTGAAAGATATGAATAAAAATTATGTTTATTCAGCCAGCGCACATACCTGTATTTACATCCTGTTTTCGGTCGAAGTCCATAGTAATCGATTGTCGAGTTCACGCGCGTGATCATAGGTACTAAACCAATGCGTGTGAACTCGACAATCGATTACTATGGACTTCGACCGAAAACAGGATGTAAAAACTCACAGAGAGTCCCGGAAACACTCCATCCATATGAAAGCAGCGTCATAGACGCAAAGTTCACAGACAGGGCCAGAGCTGACCTGAACTGGTACATAAATGCGGGTCTTACGTAATACAGCCCATAGCATAAACAGTCGGCGGCGCGCATCGCTTACGACGTCAGCATCCTAGTAAGAAGCACTGATTCGTCTATACCGACAGCAGCTTAGCCTGCAAGGCGGGAACCTCCAGGTTATAGAACCTTATGAATGCCGCCATACATATGTCTTGCAAGGAAATCCCGCTAGACCAAGCCCACGAAGAGGCGACGCCTCTCGTGGAGTGCGCTCTGACACCCAGCGGGCACTGTAAGCCCTTGGCAGTGTACGCCAGCACTATGGCGTCAACTATCCATCTGGATAGGCTCTGTTTCGAAACAGCCAGTCCCTTGGAACATCCACTGAACGAAACAAATAGCTGCTCAGTCTGTCTGAAAACAGACGAGCGAGACACATAAGCTCTTAGTCCCCTTACTGGACAAAGAAAGCTTGGGTCCCCTTCCTCGCCTGACACCGACAGGGCGGACAGGAAGATGACCTGAGCCCGAAATGGTGTGTTGAGGGATTTTGGAACGTAACCATGTCTAGGTTTGAGTATGACTCTTGAGTCGCTTGGTCCAAACTCTAAGCACGTCGCGCTCACCGAGAGCGCGTGCAGGTCACCTATGCGCTTCACTGAAGCGAGAGCCAACAAAAACACTGTTTTGAAAGACAAGTGTTTGGGGCTAATCGTTTGGATAGGCTCGAAAGGGTCACCTTTCATGGCTTCCAAAACCGTAGAGAGGTCCCACATAGGGACCGAAGGAGGTCTGGGAGGATTCAGCTTCCTAGCTCCCCTGAGGAAGCGGATGACTAAATCGTTCCTTCCTATTGACTAGCCGAGCGTTGACACAGTCGAAGGGTGAAAAACCCCGAGCTGTGCACCAGCCGGAGAATACCGACCACTTCGAGGCATACAGCCAATGGAGCTCTAGCCTGAGTCATAGTATTTAGCACTCCCACTGAGAGATCAGCGGGTACCCGTTGAGCGCCCACACATGAAGGGACCACAACTCCGGGTAAGGATGCCAAATCGAACCCCTGGCCTGAGAGAGGACGTCCCTCCTCAAGGGCACTGGCCATGGGGCAGTGTCTGCTAACTGCATCAGAACTGGGAACCACGGTTGGTTCTTCCAGAGCGGTGCTACGAGCAGCACTGAGCATTTTATTTCCCTGATCCGTTCTATCACCTGAGGCAGGAGAGAGACGGGGGGAAACGCACAGAGCGGGCAGCGCGGCCATGTTTGGGACAGCGCGCTCTCGCTCTTGGAAAAGAACACAGGGCAGTGAGCGTTTTCGTCAGACGCGAACAGGTCTACTTCCGCTCTGCCGAATCTCTCCCACAACAGCTGGACTGTTTGTGGGTGTAGAGACCATAGACTGTAAAAAAATATGGATGACGCCCCTTCGCTCTCTTCCATTGGTGAGAACTGAAGCCGCCAGAGTCCCGATATGGCGCTGACATATTGGAACTTGAGTCTGCGCAGTAGCGATTTCGGGACCAGACCTGCGCAGTAGTGAGCAGGAAGTAAAGCCGCAAAATCAACGCTCCGCCCTCACTCTCGCAGAATGCACTCAGGGAGAGTGGATTCTGCACACTTTTTTAAAAATTGATTGCAGTACGACAAGAGGCTTGTTAAAATAAAGCAAATACAATCTCCTCAGTCCTCTGAAGATCCCGAAAAAAATGTCCGTTGGTGCTTCAGTGACTACTTCGCTCGGAGAACCTGTCAATCACAGCTGTCAATCATGACGTTACACCACCGCATCACGTAACTAACTAAAAACCAACTTATTTTGGAAACAGATACTAGAACTTACATCAGCGTGATAAAAACGACAGCAAATGAAAGAAACCACCTTTGGAAAAAAGATATTTGAAGTGTAATTTAATTGTTTAGTTGGTCTCGCGTCCCGTTGAATAACATGGGGAGGCGGGGCTTATGACCTATACTAGGACCAGTCACCGGGGGGCGATCGAGACGTTTTGGCTTCACTTTTCAGGGCTTGTGCGGCACGCTTGGTAGAGACCATTCGCTCGCCGGAATGTTGTTCCTGGACAGTCTGTCTGGCCCCAAATTCTGAAGCCCAGGCACGTGCACTGCTCTCAGCGTGCGCAGGTTGCGCTGAGCCCATACCAGGAGGCGTTCCGCCAGCCTGTATAATTTTCAGGATCTGAGACCGCCTTGGCGATTTATGTAGGACACCACTGACATGTTTTCCGAGCGGACTAAGACGTGGAGGTCCTTTATTTGGGGACGAAAACGCGTCAGCGCGTTGTCCACTGCCAACATTTCCAGGCAGTTGATTTGTTGAAGCTTCTCCCGTTCCGACCACTGGCCGAAGAACGGTCTGCCCTCGAGCAGTGCTCCCCATCCCGAGGTGGAGGCATCTGTCGACACCACTTTCACTCTCGAGGAAGTCCCCAGGCTTACACCTGATTGGTACCAGTCGCTTGCTTTCCAAGGTTTCAGAGCTGCAACGCAACTCTGATCGACCCTGAGACGCAGCTGACCGGATGCCCACGCTCTGCGCGGTACTCGCGCTTTCAACCACAACTGAGAGGGCGCATGCGGAGCAAGCCCAGCTGAAGAACTGATGATGCTGAGGCCATAAGACCGAGCATCCTTTGAAATTTCCTGAGCGGGACGGTCGCGCCGCAGCGGAAAAAGCTCGCTGCGCGCTGAATGTCTAGCACGCGCTGTGATGACAGCCACGCTATCATAGACTGCGAGTCCAGAACTGTGCCCAGAAACGATATCGTTTGACTGGGGTTCAGAGAGCTCTTCGCCCAATTGACTCTGAGACCTAGATTGTCGAGGTGATCGAGTAAAATGGTCCTGTGCTCCACGAGCTCTGATCGTGATTGAGCTAGAATCAGCCAGTCGTCCAAATAGTTCAGCACTCGCATGCCACGGAGTCTGAGAGGTGCGAGCGCTGCGTCCATGCACCTCGTAAATGTACGGGGCGCTAGGGACAAACCGAACGGCAGGACTGTGTACTGATATGCCTAGCCCTCGAAGCCGAATCTCAAGTATCACCTGTGACGTGACGCTATCTGTATTTGAAAAGGTGTGAGAGGGGAGTTCCAGTGCAGACCACTCGAGGCCGAGGCCAACAAAAACACTGTTTTGAAAGACAAGTGTTTGGGGCTAATCGTTTGGATAGGCTCGAAAGGGTCACCTTTCATGGCTTCCAAAACCGTAGAGAGGTCCCACATAGGTCCCACATAGAGGCTCGCCGCGGCCAGCGTGAGTATATGCATCAGTTCCCTCTTGATGTTAGCTCTCTCGTTAGATTTACGAACAGGAGGCGCGAGATCCACAGAGCTCGCCCAATCCTCGCTGCCCGAGGCTAGCAGAGAGCACGTGTCATCCTCTCCCGACGCGGCTTTAGAATCATCCTCCTCAAAGGAAGCGGCGGCAGACAGCGGCCGCTATGCATCAGGAAGTGATTCAGCGGAAGCCAGTGAAGCAGGCGGGCGAACCGGCAAGCTTTGTCGGACTGGAGAAGGTTCAGGGACCCGCTGAGCACGGCGCTTTTTACGGCGCGGCAACACAACGGGAGGTGCAGGCTCGGAGAAAACTGCCAGGCGAGTCCTCAGAGTCACCATCGGCATTAGTTCGCAGTGAGGGCAGCCGCCGTCGGCGAGCGCTGCATGATCTTCACCCAGGCAGGAGACACAGATAGGGGTGTGACGGTTAGTATATAACCGTGAGACCGACGGTTATAGTTGAACACCGTCATTACAACTCTATAACCGCCAAAACCGTGTTTATTAAACAAATGAAAAACATTTGCAATAATAAACATTAGCAGTGAACATTTGCAATAGGGAGACATGGTTTTTACCACTTAATGAAGTTTTGTTTTGTAAATCGTCAGACATGATTTTTACCACTTCATTAAGTTTTGCTTTGTAGAAAGACTTTCTTTAAAGCGAATTTCGTTTTGTATTTTAATAAATGTTTCATCAACCAATTGGATGTATTTAATAAATAAAAAAGCAAATATAGGATAATAACCGTGACATGTAGGCTCCGATGCGCCGCGTTCACTTGCATTGCATTGTGAAATTGAACTAGAACGCATCTCATCGTAAATGAATGAAACTCAGCGTAGGCCTATGCCTCATACATTAGCATTAAATATCTTTGCTGCATCCTTTATAGAACAGACAAGGGCTTTCTTGCGGCTCGCTTTCGGCAGAGCATTACATCGTCCATGGAGAGAAGGGTCTGACTGCAGAGCCGCAGAGCCCCAGTTTCACCCCAGCAGTTTCACCCCAGCAGTTTTACCCCGCTCATGCGCAGTTTTGGTTTATATTGATATTAAAATATATTAAAAAAGACCTATATTTTTGTGAATTGGTGAATTTCGTGGCCACGAATTAATAATACCTCGGCAGGTTATACTAATTTGTTCCTCGTTTTACTATTGTGGCCACGTTGTAATTCGTTTAATCAAAATGAGGGAGGGAATTAGTTGAACGTGTCCACGATTTATTAAAACGAGGGAATAAATAAGTCAGGGCGCATAAAAAAACAAGCAGAGAGAGGATATTTTTTCCCAGGATGGTAGGGGAAGACTCATGAATATTCATTACCCCTAACCCCACCCCTAAACCTACCCATCACTGGGGTCTATGTGATGACCTACCCCAACCCCGCCCCTAAATCTACTATACCCGTCACTGGGGTTAAGACCAATCAGGGATGACTTTCCTAATGAATATCATGAGTATTCCCCTACCATCCTGGGAAAAAAAAAATATCGCGCCCCGGACGCGCGCGCGCAGCCCGCGCACTGCCTTTAAACAACCATAGACAGTATATAAACAAACAACACGAGCGCTGCATTGCTCTCTCCCTCGCGCTGTCGCGCATATAGTAAAAGGTCGAAAGACCGATTGTGTTTTATAGATTAGTAGTTTGTTCATAAAGTGTTTGGTCATAAAGTGTTTGATTAGTTCAGGAAATCTGAAACTGCGCATGCGCGGGTAAAACTGCTGGGGTGAAACCAAGCGGCAACCTCCCCGTCTCTCTCTTGAAACCAACACGGAAGTGAGTTAAACTGCAATTCATTGACTGGCCGCTTGGCCTGGCTGCAGAAGTGAGTCAAATCTGTATCTCCCTCATGTTAAAATTACCAACTTTACAGCAGAAAAAAATATGTTTACAGCCTGGATCTCTATATGTGGCTTTGGTCTATACAGCTAATTTTGCCCTTCATAACAACTGTGCGGGGGGTGAATTATTTTATAACTCGTCCGTTTAGTTGATTAATATTTAAATTTAAGGGTGTGGCCAGTGGCCACTTGAGTGACAGATGGATTGCCGCTGTCAGTGCTAGCCGTTTGTCTGCTGTTACTAGCCGTCACTTCACCTCAGCAAATGTTAGCTGCTGAACTTGCCATCTCTGCAGTGTTTGTGCTTTTTTTGGGATTATTTCATACAATTTAATACTTGGGTACAAAGCCCACGTCTTTGGATTCCGTCGTTATCGTTCGAGAGAACAACCAGCGCTGTATTTCAGTTGTTTTCCTCCGTGAACCTGCACTAATGGATGTCTGACAATTTCGTTGCTTTTTGTGGTTTTCAAATTTAAAACGTCAATAAAGGCTCGTTCGTTCTGCTCTCACGGAACAGATGGATTATAATATGCTTATGTGGGTGGTTCTTCAACTACGGGCACTTTTGGCCTTGTGAACTTGATGTAAAAAAAAGTGTTCAAATCAAAATTGTCACAGTCTTACAGTTAAATATAACTAGTCTAGTTTAATGATCCATAAGAGAACGCACTTACATTATAAGACAAATTGGTGTTTTTTGACATATTTTCCGATCCGCACTGAACAAATGTCATTTCCATCACATGCAAATATTTGATTATTATTTAAAATTCTTATGATATACATAATTTCTCAACAGTGTAAAACCACTTCCACACATAGTTTGACCAATTTATACCTATATTGCAATTACCATAGATTTGTGGATTAAATTAATTAATTGTCATGAGGCCCAAACACAAAGCTTACATCCACCACAACCTGAAATATAATATTGCATTGGTTAGATACATTTCAGAAAAATAACTACTTGTGTTATTACATTAAGTGGAACATTATCCCATAAAATATGCAGAATTTTTTAATGAGTGATTAGAATTTTGTACATATTTTTAAAAAAGTTATGAGGTGGTGGAAATGACTGGGTGTTGTGGAAATGACAATGAATGGACGTCCATGTAGAAAAACAGAAAACATTTAGTTGAAACCCATTTAACAAATCATTAGTCATTAGTCTGTTTGGTTCCATAACCAGATGAACAGTTACAGTCTTACTGTAAACAACTTTAACCACAAATAGTGAGACCTTTATCCAGTTGACCTCCGCAGCATCTTAAAAATAGATGTAAAGGCATTTAAACAAATATATATTTGAATAAATACATTAGTGTTGTACATTTCAATAAATAAAATATTCATATGTAGCCACTCAATCTAAGAATTCCACCTTGTAAGCATAAATGTCATTTCCACCACACCTTTGTCATTTCCACCCAAGAATAATTTGGTGGAAATGTGGTGGAAATGACCGTGGTGGAAATGATAATCCTACAGTATTTTGTAAAAAAATCCAAGCTAGTATTACATATTAGCTATGAATTGGTAGTTAGCATTGCATGCCTACAAAATACATCTATTTGTGTTAAAAAATTAATTTATTTACAAACTCATTTATTGTTACGCCATGTTTGGAAATGACATACAATAAAAATATTTTCATTTTAAGCAACATTTACCTTGAGTTTTCTTATCCAAGTTGCTGAAGAAATTTAAAATCTCCTCCATGTCAGACATGTGCTGTGATGTCATTGTTCATCTCCATAGAAACTACCCAAACAATCTTTCAAAAAAACTTTTTAAAGGGACATTACAGCGTTGGGGTGGAAATGACGGCAATACTGTGGGACAACTACATTTTGTATATAAAATCACATTAATAGTTGTCTGACCTTAAATACCTCAATTATGTTTTGATTCTTTTACTGAAACTTTATTCAGTCATAATAAAAAAAAAAAGATAAATAATTTTTTTACACTTCTTTTTCATTATTGAAGATCAAAAGTCTGGGTGTGGGACAAGCACAAAACAGCAATATTTGCATGTATAATGATGTTTAAAAAGGTGAAAAAATCATCATAGACTACCGGTAAAAAGTTCCTAAAGTACTTTCATTGTAAATTTAACTATGAAAGTGTTAATTTTTCAAAATTAAATGTTTTTTATAAAATATGATCAAAGGACATGAAAGTGCCCGTAGTCTAAGAATTGCCCATGTACCGTCAGATGAAATCATGCGGGCGTCGGCGCTTTCTCCGTCCATGCAATAAATGCACATGAATGAGCGCGGATTTTCTAGCGCATTTACTTGCACTTCAAAGGCAATATATCTATGGTTTAACCCAGTGATGTAGTGGTGCCTGGAGAAGTGGGTATACTCTTAATTTATGCCTCAAATTTTTTTTTAAGCGCCCCAGGAAAGGATGAACGCTCTGTGTTATAAACAGTGATGTAAGATAGTCTTGCATACAAGTTCACCCCAAAATGGGCCAGTATAGTATTTACACATTAGCTTGACTTCACAGAAAAAGGATCATTATAAAATTAATATTAGCCACAGAAGAGGTGCAGTTTTTGTAATTAATACTGGCTTTTAATTATTTATTAATACTAAATAATTATGAATTTTGAGTGACTATTCCTTAGTCCATCCACATATGAGGTCCTTTATTTTAGGACTATTCAAGGGATCACTGCAACACTGTCTTTACTGGGCGCAGGGCCATACGCAGGGTTTTATAAAGATCGAGGTCCCAAAAATTTTTTTGCTAAGGGGGTTCGGGGGCATGCCCCCTTGAGAGAATATAGATTTTCCTGATCTCGACATGTGCATTTTAAGGTGTTTTGAAGGCCAAAATAAATGGACAACAGTAGCTTTAAAAGCATGTCAGTGGGCAGTAGCATGAAGTATTTTATCAGATATTTTTAAACATGAGAATCAGTTTAAATGTCGCAATGAATGATCCACACTACAAAATGGAAATGCAGAATGTTTATGCTTATTGTTGACAATACACAATCACATATTCGAAACAGGAATGGCCTTAAATAAGAAATGGTTCAAGGATTATTTTGCATAGATGTTACATTTCAAACAAACGCCAATGCAATCCTTCTGTGTCCAGACCAGAGGCATATGAGCAATTTATATGAGTATCAAAGATCAGTTTCAGCTACTTTTTCTTTCCTAAATTAATCAATGTTTTTGGACTAATATGTTCATTTAATCAATGGTTCAATTGCTCATTCATAAAGACAGTCACTTGTGCCACCTTCTGGCTTAATGATGCAAGTTGCGCAAACACAGACAAGCGGAGTGATACAAACAGTGAAAAGTCTGATACTGGGGAAATATTCAAATACATTCGAGGTAACGTTATACAAATACATTTATACATTGTATTTATAATAATAATGGCTGTGCCGGCTCTCCTATGCCATTGCCGTTGATGATAGGAGTATGCAAGTTTAGAACGCGTACAAACGGAGTCAATGCAGACGGATGTAGATGCATAAAAAATGTCTCTTTATTACTTTTGCTCCATTAAACATGATCGTAAACTTCCTGTGGCTTTTCCTTGTTCACGTGTACACCCAAAGCCATACCTTATGGACCGCATACAACTAAGATCCAACTTACAAGCTACTCTGTCGTGCGGTCAAAAACTGTGTGCTTCCTAATCACCAACGCACACACCTGTTGCTCAGGGGATCTACTTATACACAGCACCACCCAGTGGACAAAAACATTTTTGCCCCAAAAAATGGCTCCTACAATGGCAATATATTTAATATGGTGCTTGTGTTGTTAAATTGAGCTTATAGTTTCCACTGTCTTTTATCAAACTGTTTATTTCTGTCGGTCATTTAAAACTTCGATCGAAAAACAGCTGTTCAGTTTAGCTACTTGTATTATCGTTAACTCAAGCGTGAAGCGTCGCGTTGGTCTTCGCGCTCGGCTCGCGCTTCTGTGAGTGAACATAAATCCCGCTTGCTTTGATTGGTCTCAAACATTTTGACATTGACGAGCGGGTGTTTGAGTGCTGAAGCAGCTCAGATGAGAAGGTCGGTTATCGTCGCGATGGGCAAATCATTGCAGCACCAAATTAGAGTTAATATTAGGCAATTATTTCACAACTTTCATTATATAGGCTAAACTAAAAACAATTACTGAGGTCTGGACCTCGGGGACCTCAATGGTGGGTACGACCCTGACTGGGTGTTTTCACACGCACATCAGAGGGGATTTAGAAGTGGGTATACGCAATGCCGACTGAACAAGAAGTGGGTATACGCCGTATACCTGCGTATACCCTGCACTACACCACTGGTTTAACCCATTTGAGAGACGGCCAAAATCAGAATTTAAAATGGACTGAAAAAGCTCTCTACGAACTTGAGCGATGCCGCGCTGACGGACCATGAAAGAGTGACGGACATGTATGCACATAAATCACTGTCACACACAAACACTCTCGAAGTAATACACAGTCTCACTTGTAGCCATGTCTTTTAACTATTATAATATTTCGAAGGACAAAAATAGGAACGTTTAATTGGCTTTACATCATCAGCTAACTCGATCACGTCGAGCTAGGTGATTTCAGATAGCCATGCATGCTCCTCAGCTCCACTCACGCCCCGCCTGTTCAGTGTTGCCAGATTGGAAATGTCCAAGTATCGTACCAGAAGCTCAAAATTATCGTATTTGGAAGGAAATGATCGTACACGAGTCAAGAAATCTCCAACGGGGGGGGGGGGGGGGGGGGGGGGGGGCACCCGCCCGCACTTACAATTCATTGGTTGGGTCCTTACATGCGCTTCGTGAGGCACACTAGCACACACACGCAAGGTCTCTCGCTCCCTCTCTCTACACGTTCTTCCCCCGGTAGACGTAGAATCCACAGCTAGATCAATGAGAAAGCCCTATTGCAACGACCATCATTTGAAGTGTCACACAGTTCTGAAATTATCGTACATTATAGGATTTTTTCCATTATTGATCGTACGAATACGATAATTATCGTACATCTGGCAACACTGCGCCTGTTTGCCTATTTTCTGTTATCCGGGAGTGACGCAAGGCCAAGATGGCGACGGCCGGCTCCGCCCACTTTAGGCTTCAAAAATGCTCTTCAGAAACCTACGGGTGACGTCATATTTTTTTACAGTCTATGGGTGAAACTGCTGGGGTAAAACTGTGGCTCTGCGGCTCTGCAGACAGATATTATTGTCCATAGACCGCAAAACAATCAGCGGATGGCGGGCGGGTGCGGCTTTGAAATCTGGTCAAAAAACGTTGGTGCGGATGATGAGTTATGCGATGCGGTTGCGGATGAACTAATACCCCATCCGCGTATCTCTATTGATAACAACATTGAACACTACACAAGTATTAAAGGTATAGCGGAGAATCTTTCCGAATTTTAGATAAGAACCGCCCTCTCCACTTTTTGAAAAAATGCACATGCGCAACACTCTACCTGCTCCCGAGAGGGAACCCCTATTAAACGTGTGCGAGGTTCTCCTCGTGCACGCTCTGTTTACAAGTTGCTGTCGGCATCGCTCATACAAGATTACTTTCCAAAAGAAGATTTGCACTTTTTCTCCAAATAGCATGCCAAACTTTTCCTGTCGAGTAGAAACTTCGCGACTGAGGCATCAGTGGGAAGCCCAACCTGTGTTTTCAGCGCACGCCATCGTGTGAAACAATCTCCCAAAAACACTCTGATCTTGTTTCTCTCTTCTGAGGCCTTTCTCTTCTTCTCATACAGTTCATACAAACTTTTTCTCTTGCGACCCTCAGACATTTTCAAAGGACCCGGTGAAACGGCGAGCTTCAATGAAAAACCGTAGCTCTAGCTCACCACCACACATAAACACCTGAAAGTAAGAAAAGCGAAAACTAAGGGACGAGCACGCGACGGCCTAACGTAAACATATCACCAGAATGATTGACACTTAGTTGGGCCAATAGTATAGACTACCCACCTGGAAAAAGAAAATCCTCCGCTATACCTTTAATTTAATTCAAACTAAGTTGTCCTATAACAGACGAACGTCGCATACAGTCTTCTCTCCCCTGAGCTAGCTGCAACAGCCTGCCTTGAAGTGTGTAAAGTAAGATGTAAACAAAATAAGACAATCAGCTATAAAACTGAAAATAAAGCATCTCTTATTTATGCGAGGGTGCGCGCTGCAAAAATACATTGCGGTGTGGGCGGTCGTGCGCGTTGGGTGCGCAAGGCCACATTTCGCGTGGCGGTGTGCAGTGCACGGCATTTTAACGCGCGCGGCTCCGCATCCGAAGACGCACGACTTCGAGCCGAATCTGGCCGAGCATGTACATCTCACAGCACCGGCACCCAGTTCTTGCGTCTAAATTAGTTGCTTACATTAACAAAATGAGCCTACAATAGCAGACATAATCCCTTTAAATAAAAATAAATGGCCATGTTTTATAAAAAGGTTCACAAAACTAAAAAAAAATGTTTAGAATTGATGTAAGATAACGTTAATTTAGTTGTAGGTTACATTCTCATATCCATTTTTTTTCTAATGTCACAAGGAATAATCTGGTTTACTGCTTTACACGATTATTTTGTAGTGTGGTTTTGGTGTACTAAAGTGTTGTTGTACTAAAATAAACATTCACGAGTGTACCTTACTTCTCACCGCTGATTCCTGATGGTTTAGATGACAGTTACACTGAGTCGCACCCTGTCGTTTCAAAGAATAGTACACCGGCGAGCGCGAAGTAGAAATCTTGTCCATTTGAGGAGGCGCGCGCGGTCAGCGGAGGCTCGCACTGCGGAGGCAGGCGAAAGTATAAACAAACCTATTTAAGGCGGGACTACAGATTAGGTGTCCTTAAAGAACCCGCGTATCTATGAAGGTAAATCAGTAGCAAAACTCGAGAGCACGTAGATGTGAATTTGAGAACTTGTACAATAAATATTGGTACTTGTACATGAACATTTACACTCACAGCTCCAATGTGAAAACCTGTAAAATAAAAATCTGAAGTTGAATGTTGAAATTTGCACTCGCATACAATAGTCACAAACCTGTATTCTGAATCTGAAGCTGCAGACAAGTAGTCACAAATGTGTAAAATCATTCACAGAAATACAACGACAGACACAAACTTGTAATATATATTTTGCGTTTAATCTTATGTTCACATTCGCAGTACTACCTCAATTAGGCACTTGCAACTTCTCAAATCTGTCACTGCAATTTCAAATTTCGCGCCTTGACTTTTGCTACTCTTAACGCGATATATCAGGTGCAAAACTAACTTGTGCACTTGAAACTCAGAGTTATAGAATAGTTATAGTTATAGAAAGATTTAAGTCCACAAATGTCCAACATTGATAATGGATTTAATGCAGTAACATTAACCGTAACTACAAATGTTTTTTCTAAAAGTTCAAAAATGTCATATTTTTTATTTTTATGTGATAACCAAAACATTTTTACATAAAAGTGATTTCATTTATAATCCTAAAAGTTGCAAATTGTAAGAAAAGTCACACTTAGTTAAATATATAAAATGTAGCTAAAAATTTTAAATAAAAAGTTAGTATTGTAAATAGTAGGTAGATGCAGTTGTGTATTTTTAGTCCTAATATATATATATTTTTTTCTACTTTTGATCATGAATGAATATTAAGACATTATGAATTATAATAAAGTCTAAGTAAACGTTAATATATTAATATAAAATTGTGAAATGTATTATTGCCTGATTGAATTTTATTAGAGTACTAATAGTAATTTGTTTTATTAACATGTTTAGATTTGATAAAATTACTGTGCAGATTTTTGCAAGAATTACTTTTTGCTGCTGATTTATATACTCATTAAGTTTAATAAAAATACATAATACATTTTTGTAATATTTAAAGGTGTTAACTGTAATCTTACACTGCAAAATAATAACTTAAAAAGGATTAAATTTATCACAATTATGTAAGTATCTCGAAATTTGCAGCGGGGCGAGGGCTTCGATAACCTCTGTTTTTTTGACCATACATGTGTTTGTATCACTGCTGGTGCTATGGCATGTTTGTGCTGTGTTGGAGATGTTAGCGCATCTCTAATTACATCGGACACAAACATGATCCCTGCACGATCTAATCTATAGTGTCTTATTAACTCACTGTCACCCACTGTCTGCAACACATTTCTTCTCCCTCTTGTCTTTCTGTCATTTTCTCCTCTGCTAAAGAAACTCTTAAAGGAGAACTGCGGTCAATTTTAACATTGAGCTAATTTTTTTGTAAATTTGGAGTGCTGTCAATACAGAGAACAACGACGGTGTTGCCTACAACGTGTTATCCTCTTTTTAAAATTTGCACCCTGTTGACTTTGCACCCTGTTGACTGTTAGTGCACAGGTAATGTGAGTGATCACGGGTGAATCTGACTGCAGTAGATGTGAAAGATATTAATAAAAGTGATGTTATTTCAGCCAGCGCTCATACCTGTATTTACATCCTGTTTTCAGTCGAAGTCCATAATCGATTGTCGAGTTCACACGCATAGGTTTAGTTATCTATGATCACGCGCGTGAACTCGACAATCAACAACTGTGGACTTCGACCGAAAACAGGATGTAAATACAGGTATGTGCGCTGGCTGAATAAACATCATTTTTATTCATATCTTTCACATCTACTGCAGTCAGATTCACTCGTGTTCACTCTGCAGATGAAACGCATGGCATCGCTTTGTGTGTGTGGGGTGGCGAAATTTTGCAAAATGCAAAATGCTATAAGTTGACAAATGTGTCCGTGAGACAGTTTGGTGGAGAAACGTCCATTTCTTCTACAGCACAGTCCAAAATAAGTCTGCTACATGGTGACATGGAGGTACATGGCATCGTCAATAACTTGAAGGTCTACGAAGGACAACTCTTCTCCGCAGAGTTGAGAGTTGAGTACATGTGTCCAAAGCGACATGTTCTGCCAAATATCAATCATGACACTGCTATAACAAGATGTCAACAATGTGGTGCATACTGCAAAACTGCAGCCGTTGTTGCAGTTTTGCGTGCAAAAGTGACCATCGAAGATTTAACTGGTAAAATGATTGAATTTCTTATTGATGACTACATGCTGCGCCAACTTCTAAATGTTGGATCTGAAAGGTTCTTTGACACGGATGTTCTGGTCTCCAAGCGGCTTATGGAGGACAGTATCCAGTTAAAAGGCAGAGGAAACCGCATTACCGCAGCAGCGTTTTTGCGTCCATGTAACACGTCTACTAATTAGATGGATGAAGCAACTGATTCAGGCTCGACTGCAAGTTGCAGCACCACAGCTTTGCCTCCATGTTCTCAGTCTACTAATGTGATGGATCAAGCAACAGATTCATGCCTGACTGGATGTTGCAGCACCCCTCAGGAGTGTGTAGAGGAACTCATGCTTGAGGAGTTTTTCAAAAGTGAAACTGGTGAACAGTTAGACAATGTGAATGAAAAGGTGACCGAGAAGTTTGAAGCGGATGGAAAGGATAATAAGAGTGATTGTAAGAGAACAGATGCATCTGTTGAAGAAACTGTGGAAAAAGTGGTGGAAGCATCAGCACGTCGAAAGAATGCCAAATGTGACCGAAGTTTGAAGTTTCCAGGGAAGACTGGGAAAAAGTGATAAATTGTGTAAAAATTACACTTACAAAAAAAAGAAAAGTATGCGGTTATTATTGTAAGTTATTTGTTGTTTAAAGTTTGGAATGGTAGTAAATATTTAGGAAAATTGAGATTCAGGAAAATATCATTCAGTGACGTAAAAAGTTAAAGTTTGTTCAAGATAGGTAGGAGTTTAGGGACAAAAATAGTATAAAAGTTTAATATGTAGGAACTTGTGGAAGTTTTATGTAATGTGATGTTAATTTAAGTTTTTATTATTAATCGTAGTAGATTAAAATTATTGCAGTTAATTGTGAAGTTCTATTTGTAGTTTTTAGTTTTACTCTTTAAATGGTTCATTTGTGATTGGTACATTTAAGGATGGTCAATAGTTAGATTTGTAAAGCTAACGTTAATCTTAACAAAATAGTATTCAAAAGTATTTTAAAATAATCCTATATGTCGTGTGTTGTATAGATGAGGTGTTTTGAAGGTATATGATTCTTTTGAAAATATGTTATTCTGGAATCCTGTGGTCGTTGAAGAGAGCATTAACGTTAACGTTCAGTACGTGTAGGAAATGTGCGTATTTGTACCATTTTGAGATAACATGATTCATAAAAAACAACACGAAATGCGACAGACTAAAGTGTGTATTCTTCTGTGAGGTAACGTTAAATATTCCGGTTGTCATTTGTAGTGTGAATGCTCTATTTGATCACGTTTAGTGTTCATGTAAACAATATATTCAGATTCATTAATCGGAATGAATTTAGATTGTACGAGTTTTGTTCGTAGATGATTAAAATACGTTCACGATCTACTTTTGAAGAAATATATTATCGTGCAACAGCACACATTTTAATTGTAGGCTATACTTCTGGCGCTCCGTCTCAACATACTATACAACGCGACACTTAGGTAAAGTTGGTTTTATATTCGCACATTCGCACTTTTTTGCTTAAAAACTGTCTCAATAACAAGCGCGATAAAGCACATTTTTGCAAAATAAAAGCAGCTACATGATCTTTAGGACAAAGATGGTGAACTACAACACTCAACAATCGATCAAAATGGTAAAATATTGTTTTAATGGCATACAAAGTTGCGACTGTTCACTGAACAATCAATGTGTGGTAAAGAAGATTAGGGACCGTCTAAAAAGTTCTATTTTTTTTCCATTGTGTGCAAACAGACAACTGCATTTTTGCAAAGTACAGATGTACCAGCAAATCTCTCTCACATTATGTGTTCTAATGCTATTGATTGTACTTTAGCAACAATAAAAATTGCATTATAATGATTGTATTTAGGAAACCTGCCTCACTTTACATAATGTACATAAATATTTTTAGAATAAAATTACATTAATTCACCAAAGGGATTTTTTACTATCTGAAGGTTGTAGCATGTTCCTGGTGACCACACTGACTTACTCCAGGTGGAATTTTGACAATACCTCCTTTACTGTACGTACAATAAACAAATAAGCTTAAGAAAAAAATACAGTAATTCACCTAAAGTATTTTTTCGTGTTCCAAAGGCTGTAGTGTTTTCCTACAGACCAGACTGACTTACTACAGGTGAAATTTTGACAAATAGTCCCTTACTGTACGTATAGTTGACAAATGTTTTTTTAAAAAATACTGTAATTCACCCTAAGTATTTTTTTCGTGTTCCAAAGGCTGTAGTGTTTTCCTACAGACCAGACTGGCTTACTACAGGTGAAATTTGGACAAAAAGTCCCTTACTGTACGTACAGTTGACAAATACACCCCCAGGGTGTATTGCTAATTGCCTATAACTTCCACCTTTTGTCTATTCCATTTGCACAACAGCATGTGAAATTGATTGTCAATCAGTGTTGCTTCCTAAGTGGACAGTTTGATTTCACATAAGTGTGATTGACTTGGAGTTACATTGTTTTGTTTAAGTGTTCCCTTTATTTTTTTGAGCAGTGTATTATTCTGTTTCTGTTTTAGGACTTTTATTTTAATGTTAATTATGATCAAATTTTCCTGTGTTTACATACTGTTTTCTGAATGACCTATGTTTGTTGTGTTCTTATTTGTTTCCTTGGTTAAACATTATGCTTAGTTGTGTCTATTTTTTTTTGGATTATTATCTCTATTCAAACTCCTCTGTTTCTTCAGTTCATTGCTACTGATTATTTTAGTTTGCTAAGCTGTTTGGTTTTGATTTCTGTTGCCTTGGCTCCACCTTTGCTGCTCACTCCATTGGTTCTACTATATGGCCTTTCGTCCCTCTGGTTCAACTGGTCCCTCATTATTCAGACTCTGCTCTGGTCTGAGATCCCCCTGGTTCCACAACAGACTTCCAGTCCTACCGCTATGTCTGCACCATCCAATAATTCAGCTTCACCAGGGACCTTCATCCCTCCAGCTGCACCATCATCCTCATTACCACCGGCTTCACCTTGTCCCGCACATCTTCCATCTCCACTTGGTCGTCTGGTCCACTGGTATCACACTGGTTCTCCAACCCTCTGGCTCCATCAAGGTAACCCACTCTGTCATTATTACTGAAAAACATCTTTAAAACGACTTGATCTGAGCATATTTAGTATTTATAATTGCTGTTTTGCATATATTAGAAATTTGCATACTATTTGTTTAACATCGTATAAAATTTTGTTTTATTGTGTTCCAGGACTATGAAGACACTAAACATCATCTGTCACCTTCTAGTTAAAACAACAGACTCTGCCTACACCCTCTAATCATCTGGCTCCTGTAGTCCATCCCTCCAGCTTCACCATGTTTGTCACTCCCACCAGCTCTACCTCAATCTGCAGATCTTCTACCTCCACCTTGGCCCTCCAGTAAAGTGGTATCACCCTGGTTCTCCAGCCTTCCTGACTTCGCCTTGGTCTTCCATATGATCTGCACCACCTTCACCATAAGCCTCTATTCCTGCACCTCCATCAAGGCATCCCACTATGCCATTTCTGCCATGGCAAGCTTAATTGATTTTGCATTAGTCTTTCCTCCACTGCACACCCATGAGCTCTTCTTACACTAGTTATGTGGTGTCTTCCTCGGTCTTCTCCACCTTAGTCTCTTCTCCCCACCACCATACTGCTGTTGTGATGTTGTATTTAGGCATGAAGAGCTGCCTTTTGGAAGTGCATGTATTGTCATGTTCTGTTTCTGTTCTAGGACTCATATTTTGATTTAAAAAAATAAATATCAATAGTTTCTGAGTTCATACTTATGTTTAAACTTATGTTATGTTTTTCTGAGGTGCCTATGTTTCTAGTGTGTTCTCATTTGTTTCATTGGTTGCCCATTATGCACACCTGTGTTTGGTGAATTCATTGTTATTTCTATGCATTTATACTCATTTGGATTGATAATACAAATGTATGGATTTTCAGTATTAAATTTATTTAATTAATTAAATACAGCAATGCTACTTATTGTCAATACATACTAAGAATTCTGTCATTGTTTTTATTATAATTTATGAAAAGGTTGGTTTTTCCTGTGAACTTTTTTGTGATCTTGAATGTTTCGTTCGCATCCGTGAAACCAGTGACTATCTATATAGTGTGTGTTTGTGTGTGCCTGTGCTTCAATGAAAGCTCACATTAATTTAGAACATCAATTAAAGTCAGGGTATACATTAAACTGTTTAAAGCATGCATTGCCATTCATTTATATCTACTAAACCTTATAACATTAAAACCAAACATGTATTTCTAACGGGCAAAATGCCATACTATGATATCCAATCAAATTTCGTTTACAGTCAAAAGTGACTGAATCAACAAGCACAAATGGGCTTCCTTTGTGAAATATAGCAGTCCACTGTTTTAAATAATAGTTTAAAAAAAAAACGTGCTCTGCTATCTTTCAAAAAGGAAGCTCAGACAGACAGACAGACAGACAGATAGATAGATAGATAGATAGATAGATAGATAGATAGATAGATAGATAGATAGATATAGATAGATAGAAGTTTAAATGTGTTTGGCCTATATACATTTATTAACATAACAAGCATTACAAACTACAATAACCTAAACAGAACTGGAACCTTTGTAAGATATGATTTTATGACGTTTTTAAACATCTTGTGTGGACAAAATATTGTTTATTCTGGGCAGTATGGCAAGCCATGGCAAAAAGTATGATAAATTGTAGGCTATAGCCTACTTGAAAGGAAAACAAATTTGCAAAACAGAGTAAAAACAGAGTTTGTGTTGTTGAATCATATTTTTTTTCTAGTAAGCTACATCTTAAAATATAGTTCCAGATGGGCAAACATTAAATGCAAAAACCAGTGTGACTAACAATATCTTAAAATAAACTAGAGAGTGGATACATAGATATGGCCTATTTATAAATGCAATTCATGCAGTTATTTGTCATTTAAACTGATGTAAACAGGGAAAGAGAGTAGAAAACACTTATTATCCTGTCGCCCCCTCTAGTGGACAGCATTACGTATTCCGGCCTTCATTACTCAGATAACGCAAGTCAATGGATTTTTTGGGAAAGTCTGACCAGTTAGAAAAGATATAAGCGAGTCAGACCAGTCTGAAGGTCTGAGCTGAGTTTGGTGAAGCATAAAGCACACTTTCTTAAGCCAACATAATAAATAAAACTCAGAGAAACATCGACCAATTCAGTATGTAATACAATTAGTTTTATAATAAAACTAATACATTTTAAAGGTATGCCGTGCTATTCAACCAACATGATTTTAATTAATCCCAAACCTGATAATTTTGTCAGTATTAATGTACGTTCACTGATTCTAGCTTCTCTCTTTTCTGTCTCTTTCTTTTTGTGTGAACTGCTTACATTCATAAAAAATAAACTTTATTTCTATTCAATTTTCTAAATTATTTATAGCCTACATGTCACACACGCCTACCTTTTGATGTAAATAAAAGACGAGAGTGGTAAATGTTACGGACATATTATCATGGTACAGTTCAGCCTATTATTGATTTTTATTTACACTTCACTTTTATCCAAAGAGACGGAACTATTTGCACTGTATTTATCAATGGGAAATACTTCATGCTAAAATCAACCTGGTCTCACAGGATTCCGTGAAATGTCCACGGTCCCTTAAAGTCCCCATGAAATCAAAATTGACCCTATTTACTTTGTTAGCGCATATTACTAGTCTTGTGGTGAACAATTAATCCGTGCAAGAAAATATTTAAAAAAAAATTTTTTTACCATGGTAATCTTTAATCAAAATCTGAAAATGCCCCTCCCCTCTGCATTGGAGGACCTTCTCTGATGACGTAGGTTTGAGGAATTGGTTTGGGCAACGCTTAACCACTCCCCTCAAACCGTTAGTCTAGGCTTGTTCGACTTGAACCGGCGCTGCACAGACCGATCGGTGAATGACATCAAAGTACCGCGAGAGCGAATAGAAAGTAGACGGCTCCTATATGCTTTTGAATTGCTCTCGCGGTACTTTGATGTCATAAACCGATCGGTCTGTGCAGCGCCGGTTCAAGTCGAACAAGCCTTCTGTTATGAGCAGAGATGGAGAGGAGGAGCGCTAGAGTAAAACCCTGCCCTCTGTTCAATATTCCTTTTCACTGGGAAATACGTCATAACACTGGAGAAAAGTCGTTTGCAACTTCCGGTTCACGGGGACTTTAACTCAAAATCCGTGCAGCCATCACGGAATCGCCCCAAATTCCGTGATGCGGCCACGGATATAACTCCAACGCAAATCAATGACACTGGCCTTCCGTGGTCCACACACGGATCCCCGTTTCAATGACGGGAGTACAGAACTCACTCAACGGACGTGCTTTCTCATTTGGAAACACAACATTTGAAGTATTTGTTTCTTTTCCAACATCAAATGCCATAATAACGTTAACCTGACTGTTATTGTAGCTATTGCATTGTCCTGTCATCATAAAATTTCAGTTTGTTTCAGTTAGCCTAACCAAAGTCCCGTGATGGCACCACGGACCTCAACAACCTGACCTCACTCATGGACGTTGTAATGTTGCTGGCTTGTTTAGGAACTTATAAGCTTTAGGTCGACTGTGATGCAATGGCATGTAATTAACTTGACATTTTGTCTCGTCCTGTCATCATAAAATCCAGTTTGATGGCGTTTTACACCTATTGCTCGCTTGGCTATAGTCAGAACTAAAATCTGTGATAGGAGCACGGAGTGAGTCTGTGGTGAGAGAGGCAAAGCGTGACAGGGCCAGCGTGTGTAGTAGGCTATTAGCCTACACGTTTTGGCGTGATGCCGGGTTGCTTACAGTTGTGCATTACATGTTCGAGGAAAACTTAAATTGATCAGTGTCGGTCACGGCGCCTTTTGATTGCTGTTTATGATTGCTGTTTATGATCCGTCAATTATTTATTTACAAATAAATTAAGAACCCTGTGTATTGTATTTTTTTGTAGACACAAAATATTAATAGGCATTATCTAATTCACATTCCTCTCATGGACTTCTTGTGGAAACCATATAAACACAATACATTCTCTCTTTTAAAATTTTAAATCAAAACAATAATCCTATTCTTGCATTTCTGCGGCACTGAAGCGCTGCTGTGTGACGTCATCGGAATGCTTTCTATCCGACACGTCACAGAGCTGCAGGCTCTGTCTGTTTCCAGGTCTGTGTACAAGTACAGTTGAATTGCACATTAGAGCTTAAAAGTTGTTGTAGAGTGAGCTTTTGGTAGATTGACCCGTAGGGGGCAATCTAATGCAGTTTGACTTTGGCTTAAGAGTAGCAAAGAAGAACTTGTTAGTAGGGCTGTGTATTGGCAAGAATCTGGCGATACGATACGCATCACGATACATGGGTCACGATTCAATATATTGCAATATATTTCGATACTGTGCATAAGGCGATATATTGGGATTTTTTAAAAGTAAAATATATTAAAATATTTGAAAAAAAGACATGATGTGCATAAAAGTCAAAGAAGTTTACTTTAGGTAAACAATTCAGTACACAGAAAATCAAACTGCCAGTTTGGGCTTGTGGTTTACAGGTTCTTAGTGAGCAAATGTTTATATGCTCAAGTAGGCCATAATAAAAGAAAATAGGTACATAGCCCCTGTCACAATACAAAACAACAACGTGAACTGGACGAAAATGAATGAAAGTGGATGAAAGTGAACAAAATAAATGTGTCATATATTGAAATCAAGTTTTATGTGATAAAAGATTTTAAAAGAACTGGACGCGCGAATGAGGCGAACCGCGCCGCACTAAACGCCTCGTGCCGCAGGACCTCCAGACGCGCGTAAACGCGTCTTTGCATTGACTTGCTTGTCCACCAGCGTCGAGATTTCTGACGCGACGCCAAAGCCCATTCATTTCCTATGGAACTACGTCAGGCAGCAAAAACGCCCCCGCAAAGCATGATGGGTCGCGTCACGTCGATTTGGTCAACAGCAGCGCGTCAAAAAAGTATCTCGGTGGATACTTTATGCAAATGAGAGCGTCAAAACGCGGGGCAGCAGCCAATGGAAACTCGGCGGCGAGACTTTGTGTATGGCCGTTGCTATGGTTTCATATTTATTCCAGCCCACAAACCCCGCACCCAAGCAGCGAAAACGTCACAGGCGTCGCGTCGGAACAAAAATTTATCGGACGCTGGTGGACAAGCGGCTTGAACATTGAAATCACTCGCGCCAGATGCTCTCTTCGCGTTTGATGTGAACGATGCACGCGATTACATTTAGAAATAGACAAGCTTTGTTTCCAAATGCACCAAGCAAAGATATCCTTTCAGTTGTATAAACTTTTATAAAACCAGCCAATATAATCACAATAAACACATCCAAAATGAAATATTTAACATATAGGCTATATAACAACTGCACAACGTCTAATTTGTAAACAAAATGATTTACGCACTAAATCCAGCATAAACTCCGGCACAATTTGCATATGTTTAAACTCTCAAGGTAGACATCACATCCCGAACCTCACAGCAATTGGCTGCCGACTGCGTTTTTCGCTTGATATTTGTATAAAGGAACTGCCTAACTTTTTGACGCTCTCGGTCGCTCTCAACGCTTTCTCCGGTCCGCTGTCAATCCTAAAATGTCCAGTGGACACGCACCGTTATAGGCGAGCCTGGCGAGGACACTAGTGGTGCGTCTCAGCATAGCTATCTATTGGTAGGGATTTAAACAACATAAACGTGAACCACTGTCTTAAGGTCTTACCATGAATATTTTTGGACGTAAAAAAAAAAAAAAAAAAAAAATCGATATTGCGTTTTGAAAATCGATACAGTATTGCAAAATAAAATATCGCGATACTCAAGTGTATCGATTTTTTCTTACACCCCTACTTGTTAGTTAGACATGGATTACACCTGGCTGTTATCATGTGTACTGCTGGCTTTTGATGTCTCCGAAGTAAATGAACTTACTTGAATGGATTTGTCTCCTGCAAGTTATTACATTTTGGCGACGAGGATAAAAGCAAGAAAAGGAAATGCCTTGGAGAGAAGTGCTGGAAGGTGAAGAAGTTTAATCCATACAAGTTGGAGCTTTGGAAAAGAAGATGGCCAACATGGTAGGAACAGTCACACCATTTGACAGTCAATCTCAGTCTTGGGAAGAATATTGTGAAATCTTGCAGCATTTTTTTGTGGCCAATGAAATTACAGAAGCAGTCAAGCAAAGAGCTATATTGTTGAGCACTGTAGGAGGTCAAACATACAGTCTACTGAGGAATTTACTGAGCCCAGTTAAACCAGGAGCAAAGACATTTGATGAATTAGTGGATTTGCTTAAAGAGCATTTCAACCCAAAACCTAGTGAAATTGTACAGCGGTTTAAATTCAACTCAAGATCAAGAGAAGAAGGGGAAACTGTACTCGAGTATGTAGCAATTTTGAGGAAATTGGCTCATGATTGTAGCCTGGTTCTACCAGACTCTCGTACATTTCATTTGTACAGAGAGTCTGGCCTTGCTCCATTGAGAAACGTTTACTTCCTTGTAGGCGGGTTCTCTGTTAAAGTTCAAAACTATTGGATCTGCCCAGAGTCACTCAAGATCTGCCATAGCCAATCGCTAACGTGTGGTCGTCCGAATGATCAGAGGATTATGTTTAGAATAAGATGTCTGTCTTTTATAAAGTTTATAAAGCGACGAGAATACTTTTTGTGCGCAAAAACAAACAAAAAAAACGACTTTATTCCACTATTCATTTCCTTCTCTCTGTTCCTCGAGTCTTGATAAAGCAGCGCGTCTGTGTGTTGTACGTCACACGTAGGCTCACTATTGTCCGACGCTAGTCATGTGTGTGATCACATCAACGTCATCGTTCTCAGCCACTCCCTCTATTCGCTGATTGGTCCTACAAAAAATTTGTTTCTGGAAACCTTAGAATATACAGCAGTCCCAGACGTAGTACTGAAGGAAAATTAAATTGAGCGGAAGTACGTAGGAGGGCGGAGCCAGGCTATCATGATTGTAACTATGGAGAAAAATTGACAGAAATGCTTCGGGATAGACTGGTATGTGGCATAAATGATGACCGTATTCAACGTAGACTGTTGGCAGAAGTGGATTTAACCTTTGAAAAGGCTTTGAAAGTAGCTCAAGCAATGGAAATGGCCAATAAGGATGTGAGGGACTTGCAAGCTAAGCACTCAGAAACATCCATGTCAATGAGAGTGCATAAAATGGCAGTAAAGCAAGAAGAAAGTCAAAGCAGAGCATGTTACAGATGTGGAAGTTTGCAACATTTGGCCAATGAGTGCAGATTTGTTTCTGAGAAATGTCACAAATGTGGGAAACAAGGTCACATCATGAAAGTATGCAAATCAAAAAGTTCCACCAGAGACACAAACTTACAAGGGGGAGAAAGACGTAAGAGAGTTGTGACCAGAGGAGAACAGAGATCGTATTATGTGGGCAGAGACGAAAAAAGTGCATCTGATGAAGAGGGTATTTTTACAGTTCACAGTTTGAAGGAAACCGAGATTCCAAAGGTTGCCCCACTGACTATCACATTGGCTGTTAATGAGACAATAATTCCTTTTGAAGTTGATACTGGTTGTGGTGTGACTGTGATGAATGGGTCAAATTTTTCCAAATTATGGACAAGGCATCAAATTCCAGAATTAAAGACCTGTTCTTTGAAGTTAAAAACCTATACTGGCCAAACTTTAACAGTGTTAGGTTCTGCGCAGGTGGAAGATAAACATAAAGGAGTCATGAAGGAGTTACCGGTAGTGGTAGTACCTGGAACAGGACCCAATCTATTGGGTAGAGGATGGATTAAAGACTTGGGCATGGAATGGGAGGCCATACATAAAATTCAAGGGGTGGAAAATGTAACCTTGACTGAAGTGCTTAGCCAACATTCAGAGTTGTTTAAAGAGGAACTGGGTGAATTGAGAGGTCCACCAGCAAAGATTTATGTTGACAAGGAAGCAGTTCCCAGATTTTTCAAAGCCAGACCAGTTCCTTATGCAATGAAGACGAAAGTAGAGGCTGAAATAGAACGCCTGTTAAAAGAAAAAATCATAGAACCTGTTAAATACTCAGAATGGGCTGCACCTGTAGTGCCGGTCTTAAAGTCAGATAATACTGTACGACTATGTGGGGACTATAAGTTAACAGTAAATCGAGTCTCAAAGTTGGAACAATATCCTATCCCTCGAATAGACGATTTGTTTGCCACAGTGTCAGGTGGGCAAAAGTTTACTAACCTGGATATGAGCCATGCTTACCATCAGATTGCATTAGATGCAGAGTCCAAGAAATATGTCACAGTGAATACCCACAAGGGTCTGTTTACTTACCGTGTTTTACTTCTAGTCCTGCTATCTTTCAGAGGACCATTGAGGGAGTACTGCAAGGTCTTCCGTATGTGGCAGTTTTCCTGGACGACATTCTGGTGACTGGTCGCAATGATGAGGAACATCTTCAAACGCTTGCCAGGGTATTGGAAAGATTGCAAGAAGCAGGACTGCGGTTGAAACGGAGCAAATGTTCCTTCATGGAAAAAGAAGTAACGTTCTTGGGTCATAAAGTAGATGAGACTGGTCTCCACCCCGTACCAGAAAAGGTGACTGCTATTCAAAACGCTCCATCACCAAAGAATGTGACAGAGTTGAAGGCCTATTTAGGACTATTAAACTACTATACTAAGTTCTTACCCAACTTGTCTACCGTTTTAGCCCCTGTGCACCAGTTGCTGCGGAAAGATGAAAAATGGAACTGGAAGGAGGAACAAGAGGTTGCTTTTGCTCAGTCCAAGAAAATGATCCAATCAGTACAAGTTCTGGTCCACTATGACCCCCAGAAGGATGTGATTTTATCATGTGATGCTTCTCCTTATGGCCTAGGTGCAGTTCTTTCACATAAGATGCCAGATGGGAGTGAGAGACCCATTGGATTTATGTCACGGACTTTGAATCAAGCTGAGCGGAATTATTCGCAGTTGGACAAGGAAGGGTTGGCCATCATGTTCGGCTTACAACGCTTCCATAAGTATTTGTATGGTCGTAAGTTTACAATAGTTACGGACCATAAACCCTTGTTGTCTTTATTTAATGAGTTAAAAGCTGTTCCTCAAATGTCATCTCCTAGGATCCAGCGATGGGCTGTGACACTAAGAGCCTATGAATATAACATCCTCTACAAGCCGGGCAAAGATCATGGAAACACAGATGCTCTAAGTCGGTTACCATTGTCAATGGAATCGGACATTGAACAGGAGGAAAGAGTCCTGATGCTGGAGAATGCAGACATAACCTCAATTACTGCCGAACAAGTGAGAGGGTGGACGCAAAAAGATCCGGTATTATCCAGGGTGAGAGAAATGGTGCAACGTGGTGGGCATGAATTAATTGGAGCAGAGTTTGACCCTTTTACATCACGAAAAGATGAATTAAGTGTACAGGATGGTTGTGTGCTCTGGGGGGCCAGAGTCATCATTCCCAGTGTGGGTAGACCAGAAGTCCTGAACCAACTGCATCAGTGCCACCCAGGAGTGTCCAGGATGAAAGCTATGGCCTGAAGTTATGTGTGGTGGCCTAAGCTAGATCAAGATGTTGAAAGGTTGGTTAAAACCTGTTGTCTGTGCCAACAGCATAGGAACGTTCCGGCTGTAGCCCCACTGCATCCTTGGAATTGGCCAGAAAATCCATGGCAAAGTCTGCATGTAGATTATGCTGGACCATTCATGGGAAAAATGTTCTTGGTCTTGATTGATGCACATTCAAAGTGGATGGACGTGTATCCTGTGAACTCAGCCACATCTGCTGCCACCATTGAATGTTTACGTAAGAGTTTCAGCAACCAGGGTCTACCGGAACTTATTGTATCAGATAATGCTACTTGTTTTGTTAGTGCTGAAGTTAAAGAGTTCCTGAATAAAAACGGAGTACAGCATGTTACTTCTGCACCTTATCATGCTTCCAGTAATGGGTTAGTGGAACGGGCTGTACAAATTCTGAAAGGCATGCTAAAAAGATGTGTGGAAGGCACAATTGCAACTAAATTGGCTCGAGTGTTATTCAGCTATAGGATTACTCCTCAGACCACCACCGGTCTCTCTCCAGCTGAACTGTTACAAGGACGGAAATTGCGGTGTTCTTTGGACTTTATGCATCCTGATTTGACGAGGAAGATTCAGAAGAGACTGTGACTGGACCACTTTCTTATAAAGTAATGCTGGGCGATGGGAGAGTGGTCTGAAGACATGTGGATCAAATTCATGGCCGACAGAAATTGCTTGTGAAGCTTTCAGGGGAGAAAATGGACGGTAAATCTCTTGATTTTGACTTTTTTTGACAACTCTGCTGCTGTATGCTCTAAAGAGACTGAGAAAACAGGGGCTGAGGACATTCCTGGGGAAGTTAATCCCCTTGAAGCAGATGGGGCTTCTTCTCCAACTGCTGAGATAATAACTGAAATGAACAAATCTGTTAGCCCTGTTGTGATGATGAGAAGGTCACAAAGAACCACGAAATTGCCTGGTCATTTGAAAGATTATGAAATGAAGTAAAAAAAAAAAAAAAAAAAAAAAAAAATTATGTAACTGTATTGTGATTACAGGATTGTAAAATGAAGTTCATAGTATGATGATTATATTGTAAACTTGGGGGGAAGGAGATGTTGTAGAGTGAGCTTTTGGTAGATTGACCCGTAGGGGGCAATCTAATGCAGTTTGACTTTGGCTTAAGAGTAGCAAGGAAGAACTTGTTAGTTAGACATGGATTACACCTGGCTGTTATCATGTGTACTGCTGGCTTTTGATGTCTCCGAAGTAAATTAACTTACTTGAATGGATTTGTCTCCTGCAAGTTATTACAAAAGTCCACGACGTCCAGCTGACCGCAGTCTCAGGCTTCCTCCGGTCTCTGCCAGAGGTGAGCTAGTCCAGCAATCTGAAACCGGTTTCCTACATTTTAATTCAAAACATATTACTTGAATACAGTATGTAAAAACAAATATTGCATCACAATAAGTGTAATTGTGATTGTTGTTTAGTGACAACATGTTACAATGTTTACATTGTACAATGACTGGTAGGATACCGTTTTTATTATTGCTTGACAAACATTTCAAGATTTCAATTCCATTCTTGTCATTTGATTCCGATTTTTATTCAATACTGACTAATTTGGATACATGTTTATTTTAAATTTTATTTAAAAAAATAATAATAATCTCACCTAATGCTGTAAACATAGAGGGCCCAATCTGCTGGTATTATTAAGGGTTTAAAATAACAAATTAAATACAATGGATTTTTTTGTTATAATAACAATTATTTAATGACATAAGTAAAAATATAATAAATATGTAATATAGTGCTCAGCAAAATCTCCTCTCTAGCTATTTTTTCTATTCAATTAACATGCTATGGTCATTAAATTATGGAAGCATATGGGTAGCAATATTCAATTTGAAATGTAATATGCAAAATGACAATGCAATATGTAAAATGGCAATGCATTTCTGTCATTAAATTTTAATTTTCCCATCATTTGTGCAACGTTTGGTGCAAAATGAAAATGAAAATTCAAATATATAATTTACATTTGCCATTTCATACACTAGTTTTAATATGTAAATTGAATACATATTTTAACGCTTTATAAGTTGCAAAATTAAAATTAAAATGTATTACAGAAATTATTAGATATGTTTAACATGTTCAAGCAAAAACTGTAGCAAAATTGTAATTTAAATGTTATTTTTTCTTAATTGCATTTACACTCACAGTTAAGACACTTGCGATTGCATTTCCATTAAGTGTCCCGCAATGAATGTAGCAAAATTCAATGTGCAATTTGAAAATGCATTCTGAGCCGATCACGTGCCCGCCCCGCCCCGCCCCGCCCCGCCCCGCCCTGCCCCGCCCTGCCCTGCCCTGTCAATCTGTGATAGAGTGGGACACTCTTAAGGGGATGATACTGGTCTGACAGTTTCCTTTGACAGGGCTCCGGTCAGAGAGAAGGGCACGGAGAAATTATTCCAGCAAACTTTATTATTGAAGTTTGGGTACAGGCATTGTTGTACAAATAAATGTGTATGTGTGTGTGGTCTATAAAAGAAACAAAGAATAAAATAATATTAATCACAATGTACAAAAGTATAAAGTAATATCCAATACAATAATAAACATTGAATCAAAATACTAAATATATTAATTTGGTCAAATAACCCGAAAAGAGTCATAAACAACTGATATACAGGCATACAAAGGGTTAATGAGGCAATTTAGAGATACTAAATGGATTTGGTGGTCTTCGCTTCCCTCTAGTGGAAGCGGGCGCAACTGCACCTCATGCGCCCAGCACGTGAGGGGCGCATGGCCAGGGAGTGCCGAACTACACTCTAGGTGCGTCTGACTGCGACACAGAGGCTAAACACCATTTATCGGTAGGACTAAAGGGCATAAGAAATTAAATATAGCACTCGAGAATACAGCTTAAGGCTGAAATAATGTAAAGGAAACAATCTCCAGTCTAACACGGCTTATAACAGTCACGTGATACCTATTAACTAAAGAAATACACACGAAAGTATCAAAACCATGCATATAAGATACTTAACAGGAAAACAGGTGAAAGTAGACAACATCTAAACAAGTCCAATGGCAATATTTACATCTTAGTGCAGGATGAAAACTTACTTTCGCTTAGGTTACGCACACGAGAGCCACCATCCCACAGAATGCGGAGTCGGGAATGAGGATGTGATGCGCTCGGAAAGAAAATGACGTCACTACAGTTTCAAAATAAAACGACAGGAAATAAGAGATAATAAAAGACTTAAAAGAATAAAAGATAATAAAATAAAAGACTTTCCGACATAGCCGCCCCCAAATTTAGCAATAAATTTGAATCCCAAAGGAAAGTCTACTTAGTTGGCGTCGTCTTCATCCTCCCAGGCTGGCAGCCGCACAAGGCGCACGACTGGCCGTAGGTAGGTCTGTCCCTTGATCTTGACTTCAGCTGTCCTGACTCGTCCATCCGAACCAGAACAGGTCTTCACCACTCTCCCGATGGGCCACTGAGCTCTGGGTAGCTGCGAATCAACCACCATCACTACCTGGCCAGCAGTCAGATTGTCTGTATCCTTGTGCCACTTCGACCGCTTCTGAAGGTCCGGGAGGTGGCGACGGATGAAGTTGGACCAGAAATGGTCTGCCAGGATCTGGCTGTGGCACCATCTTCTCCTGCTGAGAAGGTCACTAGATGCATAAACAGCCTGCGGGAGTGATGCGTCGCGGCCTCCCATCAACAGTAGATTTGGTGTGACGGGATCCGGATCCGCAGCATCGGAGGAGATGTACCCAAGCGGTTTAGCATTGAGTATTCCCTCCACTTCAATCAGCACAGTTTGCAGCACAGGTTCGGCGACGGTGTGGTCCTGAAGGATGACTTGGAGAGCTGACTTAATCGACTTGATCTCTCGTTCCCACGTTCCCCCAAAGTGTGGAGACCCAGGGGGGTTGAAACGGAACTCGATTTGCTGTCTGGCCAGCTGTTCTTGAAGAGGAACTTCTAAAGCGGCAAAACTGGCTTGCAGCTCTGCAGCTCCACCTCGGAAGTTGGTTCCTCTGTCAGACAGGATCTCAAATGGCTTGCCACGGCGAGCGATGAAGCGGCAGAGAGCCATCAGGAAAGCATCAGTGTCTATGCTCTCCAGTAGGTCAAGATGCACACAGCTCGTCGTCATGCACTTGAAAATCAGACCCCACCGCTTCTCTGTGCGCCGGCCCACCTTGACGTTGTAAGGACTGAAACAATCGACTCCAGTCGACCAGAAAGGTGGCTTGTATAAGCGGAGTCTGGCAGGGGGTAAGTTTGCCATCTGAGGCACCACTGGAGTAGCGCGCCATTTCTGACATTCAACACAGCCGTGCTGATGACGCTTGATGGACTCTCTACCCCGGAGGATCCAATATCTTCTCCTCATTTCGGCGAAAACCCGCTCGGGACCAGGATGTAGCAGTTAACTGTCATATTTCTTAATGAGCAGCTTCGTAACATGAGATTTGGGATCGAGGATGATAGGATGCATCGCATCTGGGTCAAGATCTTCTGCTCTGCGTAGTCTACCTCCCACTCTCACCAGGCCAACAGCTTCATCATACTCTGGAGCAAGCATGAGCAGGCGACTCAGTCTCGAGATGGACTTACCAGCAGCAAGAGTTTCCACCTCTTCAGGGAAGGACTCACTCTGGGCTTGTCTGAGGACATGGAGCTCTGCTGTTTGGACGTCAGCTGCTGTCATGGTAGGACTGCTCTGATCATCAGTGAAGGCCCCGTGAAGGCTCTCATGGGTAGTGTAACGAGGTTTAGATGTTATGGGAAGAAGGAGGCGGGAACCGGCGAACACTCAAACATTTTTAATCAAAATAAAACAAATACAAAATGAAAGTAAAAGCCAGCAGCCCCTCACGGATGACTGCTGTCAACACCAAACAGAAAACAAAACACAACATCAAATAAAATCAGGCCTGTCCTCTCTCGCTCTTCACTGTCGTCGCTCCTCCTTTATGCTTCCGCTCCTCCGTGAGAGATGCGAGACCGGTGCGTCGCGCAGGTGTCGCGCATTTGCAATCACGCCACCGGCCTCGTGCCGTCCTCCCACGGCCCTCGACCTCGTCCTGCTCGCCACATACCCCCATCGCCCCTCGCAGGCCGGGGGGTACCACCGAGGCTGCGCCTACTCCCCCCCCCCCTCCCGTGGGGGGACCGATCACGGCGGCTGCGGTACCTGGGGGTATGGACAGACGAGGCGAGAGAAAAGGAGACGGAAGCATGAGGAGCGACAGAGACGAGAGAGGGGAGAGAGGAGAAACAAACAAACAAAAAAAAAATTCTTGATCCGGTTCCCGGACACACTGCCGCTCGGTCCTCAACCAGCTGAGAGTCACTCGCGGTGCCATGCGATGGCACTGGACATCCGTTGGGGGACGGCTCGACGCTCCTCCGCCTCCTGGCGGACGGCGATGGCTCCTCCGATCGAGGGCAGCTGGCAGCGAGCCTCCCGTCCCCTGCTCCGCCCCGATCATGGCCGATGGCAACAGGCTCCGGCCCACGGCGAACGGGAGCGACTCCTCCGCTCCCTCGCGGATGGCAGCCATCCCTCCTCGACCCAGGAGGACGGCAGCGAGCTCTCCGTCCCACCAGATCTTCTTTCGATCCAGCACCATCGCCTCGGGCAGCAATCGGCGGCAGACGCTCCCTCGTGCTGCCCGACCTCCTCAGCACCGCGATACCTCCCAGCAGCGAGGGCTCTCCGACAGCGTGTCCCTCCTTCCTCCCGGGTTTCGGCACCAATGTAACGAGGTTTAGATGTTATGGGAAGAAGGAGGCGGGAACCGGCGAACACTCAAACATTTTTAATCAAAATAAAACAAATACAAAATGAAAGTAAAAGCCAGCAGCCCCTCACGGACGACTGCTGGCAACACCAAACAGAAAACAAAACACAACATCAAATAAAATCAGGCCTGTCCTCTCTCGCTCTTCACTGTCGTCGCTCCTCCTTTATGCTTCCGCTCCTCCGTGAGAGATGCGAGACCGGTGCGTCGCGCAGGTGTCGCGCATTTGCAATCACGCCACCGGCCTCGTGCCGTCCTCCCACGGCCCTCGACCTCGTCCTGCTCGCCACAGGTAGCCTTGAGAAGACTGTCCCAGTTGTCTATATCAGACCTGAGTGTCGTGGTCGGAGAGCAGGTGGTGGCTCCACAGAACAATGTCTTCCGAAGTTCATCCTCGTCAGCTTCTTGGGCTTCTATTAATTGAAGCACTGGCCAGGAGTCTGGATGTTGTCGGTCATCGGCTGGATTGTCAGTGGTGCTGACGTACCGCCAGGTCGAGTTTTCAGTGAGCTCTTGAATTTCTGCGACTCTAGTTCCTACAAAGACCTTGTAGCGACACGAGTCGGAATTGAGCCACGTTAAAACTGTCATCGCGTCAGTCCAGAGAGTGACTTGCTGGGAAGGGAGTGACAGTTCTGTCATAATGACTTTAGCCAGCTGGGCTCCGGCTAAAGCAGCACACAGTTCGAGGCGTGGCATGGATAATTGTTTGCGAGGGCTCACTCGTGACCGAGCCATCACAAATGCAACGTGGAATTCACCTTGATTGTCTTGGGTGCGGAGGTAAGCGACGGCCCCGTAGGCTCTTTCAGAGGCGTCGCAGAAGATGTGTGCCTCTCGTCTGGGTGGCCCAGTGTCTGCTACTGATGGGACATAGCATCGGGGGATTTCCACTTGTGGAAGATGGACTAGTTCACTCTCCCATTGTGTCCAGATATCCAGCAGAGCCTCTGGTCTGATCGGTTCATCCCAGCCAACTCCCACTCTCCACAGGTCTTGAATCAGGATCTTCGCTCGTGTGGTGAATGGAATTAGGTATCCAAAGGGATCATATTGCGTTGCCATCACCTTATAGACGTTCCTCAGAGTTGGCTGTGAATACTCTACTGGTCTGTGGAGGTAACCAAGGTGATCGGTAAGACAGTTCCAGCGAAGGCCTAAGGCTGGCTCTTCGGGATCTTGTCGAGGCTGAGAGAGCCACAACTCGGTGCTTGCTGCTTTCGCTTCCAATGGAAGATGCTCAACAACTGTGGGGGTGTTACTGGCCCATTGCCTGATGTCAAAGCCTCCAGCTGAGAGCAGTTTACGTATCCGGTTGATAATGGTTCAAAACTTGCCACTCATACACCATTGGTTCCTCCTCCCTCTTCATACCTCTCCAGAGAAAACGGAGAAGGGTCTTCTCTTCTGGTAGCAGGCGAACTTGATGAAACATCGCTTTGATGTCACCACTGATAGCCACACTGTGTTCTCGGAACCGAAGAAGTACACCGAGGAGAGTAGGACCTAAGGTCGGACCGGGCAACAGTTGGCTGTTGAGACTTTGACCGTTGTGCTGGTAGGAACAGTTGTAGACAATCCTCGCCTTACCGTTGTGGTGGACAACGTGGTGCGGCAGATACCAGGACTCTGTGGAGCTGTCTACTGTCTCAGGAGGTAGAGGTTTGGCGTAGCCCAACTGTTCAAGCTTCTGTATTTCTTGACAGTAGGTGTTGGCTAGAGCAGTGTCTTTGGCAAGACGGCGTTCTGTGCTCCGTAGCTGTGGGAGCAATGTGTGCTTTGGAGCCCAGAGTGTGAGGCTAGCTTTGCGCCTAAGTAGGGGAGTAGCATACCTTGTTACTCCATCCACTTCTACCTTGACTGTGCGCTGTTCTAGCAGCTCTAGGGCCTGCTGATCTTCTTTGGAGCGGGTCACAGTCTTGGCATTGGCATACGGTGTTATGTCAACTTCCCACAGTCGTTCAATGTGCCGCTGCAGCTCTGAGTTAGGAGACATAGTGAAGTAGCAGTGAGAGTGCTCACCAGTGAGGTTGAGGTTGGCGGGGCCTTGCAGTGTCCAACCAAGAGCAGTACACACAGCTACAGGACTCCCAGGAGGACCTGCTCGAACCGGTTGTTTGGGAAGCAGCAGATGTGGAAAGTCAGAGCCTATTAGCAGAAGCGGCTGGACCTTATCAACCTTCGGCAGAGGAAGACCTTGCAGGTGGGGGTATCTGCGCATGAGTGACTTGACAGGATAGCTATGCTCAGACAGGCTCAGCTCACCAGCAGTGAAGGCATGAAAGATGTGGTACCTTTGTTTGGGAGAATGAGCTGGGGAGATGTCGAACGAGACAGCGGCTCCTTGTAGATGGATCACCTCATGGCGGACAGTACGCAAAGGCAAGCTTTCAGGCTCTTTGGCTAAATGGAGATGCCGGACTGCTGAGGGAAGGATGAGGGTTAAGTCAAGTCAAGTCAACTTTATTTATATAGCGCTTTTCACAATACAGATTGTATCAAAGCAGCTTCACAGTATTAAATAAAATAGTACATCAGTGTATGTTTCTGGTGTAAAACATCCACGTTTGGTAATGCAGATCAATAGCACTGTTGAATCGATTAATCAAATTAAGTATCCCCAACTGATCAAGCCAAAGGCAACAGTGGCAAGGAACCGAAAAACTCCATTAGGTGACCTAATGGAGAAAAAAAAAACCTTGGGAGAACCCAGGCTCAGTCGGGGGCCAGTTCTCCTCTGGCGTTTATGAAGTAGAGACCGGATTTAACTGTAAGATTAAAATATTATATGAATGCCTGGCTGAAGAGATGCGTCTTTAATCTAGTTTTAAACTGGGAGAGCGAATCTGAGCAACGAACAGCATCAGGAAGGCTATTCCAGAGCTTTGGTGCTAAATGTGAAAATGCTCTCCCTCCTTTGGTGGATCTGGATATCCTAGGTATGACCAGAAGCCTCGAATTTAGTGATCTTAAAGAGCGCGATGGATTATAGGGCGATAGAAGATCCGTTAAATAAACTGGAGCTAAGCCGTTTAGGGCTTTATAAGTCACTAGCAATACCTTGTAATTAATACGGAACTTTATAGGTAACCAATGTAGTGATGATAAAATTGGTGTTATATGGTCAAACTTTCTTGATCTAGTAAGAACTCTAGCGGCGGCATTTTGGACTAACTGTAGCTTGTTTATTGAGGATGCAGGACAACCAGCTAATAAAGCATTACAGTAATCTAGTCTCGAGGTCATGAATGCATGAACTAGCTTTTCTGCATCAGAAACAGATAGCATGTTACGTAATTTAGCAATATTTCTAAGGTGAAAAAAGGCTGTTTTTGTAACATATGAAATATGATTTTCAAAAGACAAGTTACAATCTAATATAACACCCAGGTCTTTTACTGTAGAGGATAAAGTAACAGGACACCCTACTATGTTAAAGTTGTATTGAAGGAGGTTTTGTGGGCGGTTTTTTGAACCGATAAGTATTACCTCTGTCTTATCTGGATTTAATAAAAGAAAATTGTGCGTCATCCAATCTTTTATATCTTTAACACACTCTGTCAATTTGGATAATTTAGCGTTTTCATCCGGCCGTGATGAAATATATAGTTGAGTGTCATCAGCATAACAATGGAAACTAATTCCATGTTTCCTTATAATATTTCCAAGTGGCAGCATATATATTGAGAATAATAGAGGGCCTAACACAGATCCTTGCGGCACTCCATAGTTTACTGGAGTTATGATCGATTTTTCTCCGTTTAAATAGACAAAATGGTAGCGGTCAGATAGGTATGATCTGAACCAGCTTAATGCTTGTCCTTGAACACCGGTATAGTTTTCATCATTTGTGATGAAATCATTTGTGATTTTAACGAGCGCAGTTTCAGTGCTATGATGCGGCCTGAACCCAGACTGAAACTTTTCATAGGTGTCATTTTCTTGCAAGAAAGAGCCCAGTTGGGCAGACACAACTTTTTCTAATATTTTGGACATAAAAGGAAGATTTGAAATGGGTCTATAATTTGCTAGGTTATTTGGGTCTAATTGTGGTTTCTTAATTAGTGGTTTTATAACTGCCAATTTAAATGTTCTTCTAAGGGTTCTCTCTGATCCGTCGTCCAGAATAGCGAAACCTTCCAGAGAGTGCTCGGCATTGTACAGGCACACCTTAACTAGCTTCAACATGACTCTCTGTGGACGACTAGGACGGTCAACGTATATGGTGTCGGGAGCAGCACTGACCATTAACACTTTCTTAGCCTCTTGGGAACACACTTCGTGGAGCACGGTCAGGTGTTGCTGCTTGCACATCTGGCAAGGCTTCTTGAGAGTACATACCTCAGGTTTATGGTTCCTGCCACACCTCCAACAGCCTCTGTCTTTAATCCAGGTGGAAATCTCTGATGGAGTGAGCGTTTTGAATTTGGGGCATAAGCTGAGGTAATGCTCATGGGCGTCGCAGTACGGGCAGTAAGGCTTCACACTGGGTTTACCTTTGGGTGACTTTGTGCTGCGAGCAGGATCTGGAGGGGCTACCTTAGCTTGGCTCTCAGTGTTGTAAAACACGTTGGATGAAGGACCCTGGGATTTCCTTTGGCCCTTAACTGGCTTAGGCTGGTCTTGGAACATCAGAGCTCCTCGAGATGAAATGCGCTTTGCTTGTGACTTTAACTGAAGCCAAACAGAGAAGTCTTCAAGCGTGTAGGTCTGGTCAGTGCCGGTCCTGAGGATGCCTCGGTTTATGCTGTACTCCACAAACGCGTCTCGATAGTTAGTAGGCAGTTTGCTGAGCAGCCTGTCGACGTGGGAGCCGCATCGCAGTTCGTAGCCATTCTCACCCTCGAGAGAGCGGAGCATGCCAACTAGACCTTGTACTGATAGAGCAAAGTTGTCAAATGCCTCTGGATCTCCAGATCTTACATGAGGTGAGTTTAAGATGGCACCCAGCTCGCTCTGCACGAGCTGACGCGGTTGCCCATATTTATCTTGGAGAGCCTGGAGGGATGAGGTGTACGGCTTTGGATGATACATGAAGGCTTGGGCTAGCTTGTAGGCGCTTGGCAGTTTCAAATGATCGAGGAGGACTTGATATTTGAACTGCTCTGTGAGGTGAGCATGTGTAATGAGCAGATTGTCCAAAGCCATCTTGAGCAGGGCAAAGTCTGACTCTTTACCTGAGGTGAAGTGAGGTAGAGTAGGTCTAGGAAGGCCATAAGATGTGGCAACTAGGAGCTCCATGAGGTCTGTACCCGGCGCTGCCCTGTAATCTAGAGGCGCTGTGCCCTGTCGTGGAGGTGGCGGCATAGCGGGGTAAGGATAGGACAGCGTGTTAGCAGCTGATAGCACTGGCTGTAGAGGTGTAACAGGTGGAGGCACATATTGGACCTGGGCTTGGCTATAGTCCATATGTGGCTGGCGAAGTGGGGCCATATACTGTTCGACTGACAGTGGCGGAGCACGTGAGGTAACGGCACTCACGGCTGGTCTGGGAGCCGACTGCGAAGCTGGGTTGATGATTGCAGGAGGAGGAATCATGGTAATATACGTAGTCTGCGGCTGGGCAAGTATACTAGTAGTAGTATAAGCACTCACTTGTGGAGTGGGCTGGACTGATGGAAGACTGGTCGAGACAGGTGGACTAATGACTGCACTGGAGACTGGTGGCAGAACATGAATAGATGGAGTAGAATGGAGTAGTCCATGTTCACCTTGTGAGTGGAGTAGGAGAGGCTGAGCTTCTGATGAGGACCTTAGGTTGTACTCACATTCACTGAGGGGCCTGGAGGAACTGGGACTTTTACTTCCTTCTTCCTTCAGGAAAGATGTGATAAGAGCTGCTTGTGCCAATTCCATCTCTTTCTCTTTCAGTCGCCGTCGCAACATCTGATGCCTGGTGATAGCCTCTTTACTCTTGTATGCCATCTCTGCTTTCTCCTCCAGTCGACGTCTCTGCCATTCTTGTTCTCTGAGAAGTTCCTCCTTCTCATCAAGGGTGTCTCTGGCTTCTTTGCCTAGAAGAGTACACTGCTCGTCCACTAGCGTCTGCTCCATAATCTGCCGCTGCACTTCTGCTAATTCCATCCGCTTGACCTGTTCCTCCAACATGGCACTCTGTAGCTCGGATAGCCCTTCTGCAACGGACCTCTTGGTTGATGATGCAGCACTAGCTCGAGATCTCGGTCTGCTACGATGAGAAGATACCAAGGATCGACATGACTCTGCTCTCACAAATGGCAGTGAAAGTGGATCAGGGATTGGAATGTCGTGAGCTGGGGCTGCTGCTCCGAGTTCCTCAGCTTCATTGGAAGGAAGTACTGTGACTCTCGGTGTGTACCCAACTTCAAAGTTTGCAAGAGATGCTGGTAACTGTATCTCCCACTGGGGTCGAGAACGCACTGCTGGATCTGCAGATGGTTGTCCTGGCTCCATATTGTCTCCAGAAAGCTGTCAGATCCGGCTCGAAGGACCATGTGATAGAGTGGGACACTCTGAAGGGGATGATACTGGTCTGACAGTTTCCTTTGACAGGGCTCCGGTCAGAGAGAAGGGCACGGAGAAATTATTCCAGCAAACTTTATTATTGAAGTTTGGGTACAGGCATTGTTGTACAAATAAATGTGTATGTGTGTGTGGTCTATAAAAGAAACAAAGAATAAAATAATATTAATCACAATGTACAAAAGTATAAAGTAATATCCAATACAATAATAAACATTGAATCAAAATACTAAATATATTAATTTGGTCAAATAACCCGAAAAGAGTCATAAACAACTGATATACAGGCATACAAAGGGTTAATGAGGCAATTTAGAGATACTAAATGGATTTGGTGGTCTTCGCTTCCCTCTAGTGGAAGCGGGCGCAACTGCACCTCATGCGCCCAGCACGTGAGGGGCGCATGGCCAGGGAGTGCCGAACTACACTCTAGGTGCGTCTGACGGCGACACAGAGGCTAAACACCATTTATCGGTAGGACTAAAGGGCATAAGAAATTAAATATAGCACTCGAGAATACAGCTTAAGGCTGAAATAATGTAAAGGAAACAATCTCCAGTCTAACACGGCTTATAACAGTCACGTGATACCTATTAACTAAAGAAATACACACGAAAGTATCAAAACCATGCATATAAGATACTTAACAGGAAAACAGGTGAAAGTAGACAACATCTAAACAAGTCCGATGGCAATATTTACATCTTAGTGCAGGATGAAAACTTACTTTCGCTTAGGTTACGCACACGAGAGCCACCATCCCACAGAATGCGGAGTCGGGAATGAGGATGTGATGCGCTCGGAAAGAAAATGACGTCACTACAGTTTCAAAATAAAACGACAGGAAATAAAAGACTTTCCGACATAATCACTGCGTGAAGTTGGCCCCACCCCCAACACAAAATAGGCTCAATCGTTTTTACATAGTCTATGCTGTAATTTTTGTTTGTTTGTGCTGCTTCTGTTTTTTAGATAGTAAAAGAATATTTATAGGTAATTATGTCACCCAGGCCGCCACATGCTCCAAATAAAATAGCTGTTCGGTTTGTGATGCTTCAGTTTTTGAAATATTAGACCGAATTATAGACGATGACGTCACCTGCTCAACGTTCACCCAAAATTATCATATGTTTGTGCTAATTTGGGCAGATAAACGTTAATTTTGTGCTGCTTCGGTTTCTTAAAGAGCAACTTGCAGGTAAAAAAAAAATCTAAATGAATATATAACCGTGTATGAAAATACCATATGAAAAGATAATGCAGGATTTAAAATGTTTTAAAACGACATAATGACACCAATTTAGTAGATAAAGTGAGCGTTTCTTTGACTGCTCGTACAAGCCGCTTTTTTTTCAACATCGCGTCATATTACGTCACACGAGGGAGACGTGTGCTGTGCTCTGCCGCAGCTCAGTGCAGAGTGGGTTGGTATTCAGTAAGAGCGGTCGTGAGACAGTGTGTTTTCAGTAGTTTTTGTATTTCAATTTATCATCGTCATGGTAAATGTATGTGTTTGTGGAGCTTGCAAAAACTCCAGCCTGTCAGGACATCGAGTCCACCGGTTTCCTAACAGGAAAAAGGACGGTGCTATCTTTTGTGCCTGGGTGCGGGTTGTGCAGGTGAAGAGACGGGATTTCTCTTCCGCGTCGGCTTCGGAAAACGCGGTCGTGTGTAGCGTTCACTTCAGATCGGATGATTATCGTCCCGGCGATATGAAGGAGTTCAACATGGGATACCGAAGTAAGAACCGGGTGAGACTCAGAGCTAGTGCGGTTCCTTCAGTGTACGCATCTTCGGGTTCTCCCGCTGGATGTAGGCGCGAGCACAACATCAACTGGCAAACGCAATGTAAGCGGAACGAAACTGAGCTAACAGTTACTCGTTATTGTGTTTGTGTGGACCGTTTATCAGTTTGGACCAGTGCAGCGCGAGCCTGATCAAGCAACACTAGCCTAACTGCGAGGTAAATAAAGAGTTCGCCACTGAAGTAATAACATCGCTGCGAGATCTAGTGAGAAATATTCACATTTCTCCGTTATTAACGAATCAAACAGCGCTGACGTGAAAACCAGGAATAAACATTGTGCAATGAATGAACGAACTACCCAGTGTCCACAGATCAGCAACATTCACCATGGCTTTACTGTAGTAACACTAACTGCAACCATGGAAGTTTGGCATTTTCCACTAAGGCCCAGTATGCATCCACCTCCCTGTAACACTGACTTTCCTCAGCTGTAAACATTGCCTCGCATTTCCCACACAAGCACCTATGGAACAAAAAATGTATCATGAATAAATATCTCTCTGTCTCTCCATGAGAAACTGCTAAGTTATATCACGTAACGTTAGTCTGGGCGGATATTAATGAGCATGACAAACGCCTGATCAAAGCTTAGTTTCTGTTATTGTAAGTTCCAATATGTTCTGTCTAACATTAATCCTGGCCTGTCCCTGCTCTCTTGGCAGCCTAGCAGGCTCATAATTGTATGGCTGTGGTCCGTAAACAATTTCCTCAGCGTCCGAAATGTCATTGCAATCCATATTTCCCTGTTGTGTGAATCGACCGCTCTCCCTCGTGCTACGTCACGACTCTCGCCCGTCACGCCCATTTTCAGATGCGGAAGTAAAATTTTCTCACAAAAACGACTCCAGAAGCCACTGTAGCATATTTATAATTTTTTTTTAAAGAAAATCTAGTTCCTACATTATTTTTCTATACATTGACTTGTTGGGTATTCTAACCTGCAAGTTGCTCTTTAAATATTAAAATAATATTTATTGTAATAAACCTCATTCTGAGGTCACTCAGCCCCCCTACTGCTCCACATTCACCCAAAATAGTCTCGTTTGTTTGTGCGATCGTTTGCCGGTTAAAGTTTCGTGTGCTGCTTCGTTTTTGAAAATATTAGACACTGAATTATAGACGATGACGTCACCAGCCCTCGACCTGCTCCACATTCACCCAAAAAAGGCTAGGTCGATGAATTTGACCCGTCAGATTCCGTGACCCTGTGTATTAATACCTTAATACCTTCAATATGCTTTATAAAATAGAAAGGGGGATTCGCATGTCTGCCTCATATTTTATGATTATACAGCTGCAAACAAAGATGGTCACACACATCACATTCGTCACTTTATTGAACATTAGTTATTAAAGAGCGTTCACGTTTTTCGGTAGCTATTAATACCGAATACCAATGGAGCTTTGTATGTGATCACAGAGTAACAGTTAATAGGCCAATGCATTTGTAAGGAAAAACTATAGGATCTCCAACATTATTGGGTATTTAAGTTAATAGTAATAAGAATAAGCATGTATTAGACAATGATAATATTTTATAAAAAACGAAACCATCAACACAGTCCAGCATCAGACAACAGCAGCTCAGAGTAATGTTGACGCCTGATAAGGCAGAACATTCTCCCAGACCCAGACGGTCCAACATCGTACTGGTTCTTCTATCACCTGCAGACGCGCAATCTTCAGAAACACTACCATTTCTCTGTCCACGTGTAGCGGTGTGTTATCTGCGTTGTGTTAGGCTTCAAGTAATAGGCCTACTCGTGAACGCTGTAGTTCGTCTCTCAATTCTCTTTATTTGATCTGCAGTAACAGAACAGTATATGAGGACTTGTTCAGCACTTTAGAGCAGCGTGCGGCAGCAATGCACGACACACTGTAATTAATAAAGGATAAAATTAATATAGAAATAAAAATAATAAATAAAACATATGTGTGTCCACTACAGCGGGGGTTAAAGTCACGATTATACAAGTATTACATATAAAACAATCAGTTACAAGAAATACGGCCTTGTTTAATCAGCACATAAACTTGCGTGACCTACCGCTATGATTTCTCATGCAGACTGGGAAGAAATAAAGTGCGTCACCCCCAGATCAGCATGGTGGACGGGAAGACCCAAAAATGGTCATGACAAGTGGAATCACAAATTATTCTTAAAGCACACTTGCTACACACGGTCCACTTCATCTGTTAGTGAATGTAACACTCGTATCAGATCTGCCGCCGCCGTGTTTCCTTCCAACACCTCAAAATATGCACCATAGCCTATGTTTACCTGTTGCCGAGCAACGCAGTGATTGACAGGGCAGGGCAGGGCGGCGGGGCGGGCACGTGATCGGCTCAGAATGCATTTTCAAATTGCACATTGAATTTTGCTACATTCATTGCGGGATACTTAATGGAAATGCAATCGCAAGTGTCTTAAAGTAACAACATGTAACTTTTCAACCTTCATAATATATTTCCAAGACCCTTGTGATAGTACATCGACTTACAGTAGGTTGAATGAGACGTCTGCCAGAGCCTGACGGGGTCTGTATCGCTTTTACTGGCACTATGTAACTTCGGGGTGCGGGTAGTAACCAGCGCTCAAAAAGAACTACAAAATTCGACTGCTTTACGGCATACGTCACTTTGCCCACCACTTCCTCAAATGTGGCCAACCAGCGCGTTTGTTTTCGTACGTCTGTTTTCGTCATGGCTGAAGCAGCAGCGAAACGTAAGAAGTCCAAGGTTTTGTCGGAGTAGAGTCGGAAGAGGAAAAGGGAGAGTGATAAACTGAAAGGCAGGACGAGGATCAATATTGGTCGAGCGTTTGCTCGCTGGCGTGAGCTAATGGAGGAGGAGAGTTACCAGACCGATGCTGACTTGGCCGTCATGCTGTTGAACTACAGTAGTAAGTAACTGTAAATTGCTTGCATACTATCTTTAGTTTTTCTAATCTGTTGTCTGCCTGGCTACGTTACGGAAACTATCTGGTCCTCCATTTATCTTCATGAATCAGCTAAGTTAGAAGATGAGCGAATTATCAATCTGGTAGCTATTAAACACTAACATGGTAGTTTTAGATGGTTAGGATGCTATCGCTATCATTCTCGTTCAGATTTGAGCATTGCAATCGACATGCAAATCGCAAATGTTTGAGTTAAAATGTTTAGTCTACTAAACATGTATAAATTATGAAAGGGGGAAGATTAATAATATTATCATTGCCCATATGAAAAAAACCTGCATGCTTCATATACAGTAACCGTAAATAATTTTACGACAGCGGTAATGGACAATTCCGCTTCCAACCTGTAGGGCGACCGCAGAGGAAAAGTTCCATGTTGTTGCTTTAACTGTGAGTGTAAATGCAATTAAGAAAAAATAACATTTAAATTACAATTTTGCTACAGTTTTTGCTTGAACATGTTAAACATATCTAATCATTTCTGTAATACATTTTAATTTTAATTTTGCAACTTATAAAGCGTTAAAATATGTATTCAATTTGCATATTAAAACTAGTGTATGAAATGGCAAATGTAAATTATATAATTGAATTTTCATTTTCATTTTGCACCAAACGTTGCACAAATGTAATGGAAAATTTAAATACAGAAATGCATTGCCATTTTACATATTGCATTGTCATTTTGCATATTACATTTCAAATTGAAATTTGCTACCCATATGCTTCCATATTAAATGGCTTTCCTGAGGTAAATGTAACGTTATGTGACATAATTGTAGCCTACTCCTGCTGTTATATTGACCTCTTTCCGTGGTTGAAAAACACTAAGTAATTGGTCGATATTATGTATACTTTCGGTAAGTTGTACTGCATCTTTAAATAAAAAAGTAACAGATGATCACGTGCACTTGAACTGAGGCGCTCAGCAAGCTGTCACGTCACATTTACAAGCGCCAAACGTATTTTTGTCTGAATTTCGTAATAAAATTGACGGAATCTAAGAGCTGAGAATTAGTTTAATATTAAAAGTACCTCTTTGCTCCGCAATTTTTCTGTGCGTGAGAAAATGGATGTGTGGCGTGAGAGCGTGTGCAAAGTGTCAATTGCGTGAGTCTCACGCTCAATGCGTGAGAGTTGGCAGCCCTAAGAAGTAAACATAAGTTCCTTCATGAGAACCATATTTACATGTTTTACACAGATCAGATAAAGATGGTACCTCCAATTATATCTGGCAGCAGGGATGTGCAACGCAGGGCTGAGCTTATTGTACAAAACATTAACCATGCAGTAAGTGAATTTTTTATCTTCTGATTATTATGACCGCCGCTAGCGTAGCGTAGCTTTTTTTTTTTTTTTTCTTTTTTTCGTCACCTTACTGAATATTTCGTCAACGATACCAGGGCCACCGAAGCACCGGGGAACATGAAATTTGGTGGGCATGTAGCCCCACTAGACTTCTAAGGAAAAATTTCGTTTGAACCCCGGGGGCCACTCCCCCCCCGCGCTGGGCCCCCACAAACCCAAAAAAATGCAGTTTTTCCTAAATAACTACCTGAACCGTGGCACCGAGGATGAAGAAATTTTTATGGTATGTTGGTCTACTAGACTTTTACGGAAAAATTTCGTTTGGTCCCCGGGGGCCACTTCCCCCCCCCCGCGCTGGGCCCCCACAAACCCAAAAAAATGCAGTTTTTCCTAAATAACTACCTGAACCGTGGCACCGAGGATGAAGAAATTTTTATGGTATGTTGGTCTACTAGACTTTTATGGAAAAATTTCGTTTGGTCCCCGGGGGCCACTTCCCCCCCAGCGCTGGGGCCCCCGTAAATTTTTCGTCAACGATACCAGGGACACCGAAGCAGCGGGGAACATGAGATTTGGTGGGCATGTAGCCCCACTAGACTTCTAAGGAAAAATTTCGTTTGGTCCCCGGGGGCCACTCCCCCCCCGCGCTGGGCCCCCACAAACCCAAAAAAATGCAGTTTTTCCTAAATAACTACCTGAACCGTGGCACCGAGGATGAAGAAATTTTTATGGTATGTTGGTCTACTAGACTTTTACGGAAAAATTTCGTTTGGTCCCCGGGGGCCACTTCCCCCCCCCCGCGCTGGGGCCCCCGTAAATTTTTCGTCAACGATACCAGGGACACCGAAGCACCGGGGAACATGAAATTTGGTGGGCATGTAGCCCCACTAGACTTCTAAGGAAAAATTTCGTTTGGTCCCCGGGGGCCACTTCCCCCCCCCGCGCTGGGGCCCCCGTAAATTTTTCGTCAACGATACCAGGGACACCGAAGCACCGGGGAACATGAAATTTGGTGGGCATGTAGCCCCACTAGACTTCTAAGGAAAAATTTCGTTTGGTCCCCGGGGGCCACTCCCCCCCCCGCGCTGGGCCCCCCCAAACCCCCAAAAAATGCAGTTTTTCCTAAATAACTACCTGAACCTTGGCACCGAGGATGAAGAAATTTTTATGGTATGTTGCTCTTAAGGGCCCACATCAACCTAGCCCATAATCACTCATTTGTGATTTGCGCCCCTCCCATAAAAAATGAAAATGCAATATTATTCTGCTTTAATCGCCCCTATCTTCAGTGGAGATGTTCAGAACTGCACCATATTTCATGTGTATGATTAACTTGACATCCTCTGGGGGTATCCTCTGCTAAGTTTTGTAGAATTTCATCCATGGGGGGGTATAAAATAAATTCATTTATGTGCACATTTAGTGACTGTACACTCATCGGCCTGTAGATGGTGCTGTTGAGCGAAGGGTTGCTGGTTTAGGATGATACTGTCACACACACACATGCAGGAATACAAACAAACGCAAGCATGCACACACACTGACATCCACACGCACAGACACACACCCATACACACACATACAAATCCACATGCACAGACACACACACACAAACACACACGCGCACACATGTACGCACACATACATACACGCACAGACACACAGACACACACATACACAAACACACACACACACACACACATATACACACACACACACACACACACACACACACACACACACACAGACATGCACATACTATTACTTTTTTTTGGGTATATACATAAACACGCAATACAGCCAAATTACTCCACGTCATTTATTTTTGTGGAAAGCCAGTGCAGGCCTGAGCGGCGGTCATATTTTGTACCGCGATGCGGTACATCTAGTTTCAGTTCAAATGAATATGACATTTTGAAATATGAAATACTGTATCTACTGCTTGTAAATTGTGTGGACTAAGTTTTTATTTTGTGTGTTCTCTCTTTCTTTATCAGGCTGCTTTAGTGTATCGTAAAGAGGACCATCATATACCTCAGAAGGAAAGTGCCATATCTGAAAGAGAGCTGAAGGCAGAAAATAATCGGGACAACTTTGAGGCCAATCTTGAACCCGGTTTAAAAGTGCCGAATGCACCAAAGGCCAAAAAAGCGTAATTACTTTTACTTCATTGTTAAATGATTTGTAAATAATCCATCTATCAGATTGCCAGACACTGATTTTTTTCCGTCATGTTTCAGGGCTCGGGATGTGAACAGGGCACAGCGAAAAACAGAAGCACGTGAAGCTCTTGAAAGGTCAGCACAATAGTACTGTCATGCCAATGTGCACAATTTATGTTTTTCTATTTTTGCATATGTCAAGTCAAGTCAAGTAGATTTGTATAACGCTTTTCACAATACAAATTGTATCAAAGCAGCTTCACAGTATTAAATTAAAATAATACAACAAGGTTTGTTTCTAGTGGAATTTATTGATTGATAAAATTAAATTAAATGTCCCCAAAATATCCCCAACTGAGCAAGCCAAAGGCAACAGTGGCAAAGGCAACATATATGTATATGTTGCATATGCACACTGAAGATACTGCTTATGATAAAATTATTCATAGCCATCGCTGTTACTGTAATCCGTTTTAGAAAAGTCTGTGAACCTAACGAAGAAAGTGAAGAGCTGGTTTTGACAGAACCTGAAGAGTCCGAGGAAGAGAAGATGAAGAAGATGTAACGTTTGAATTTGAAAGAAAAAAGAAGATGTAACGTTTGAATTTCTGGACACCATGGACCAACAGGAACAGAACGACATTCGCCATCAGTACAAAATGGAAAAGATGTAAGTTTCTTGTGCACAACCATGGGTTTGATTTCTTCACACTCTCTTATCTAATCTGTGGGAAGTCTGGGAACTGAAGACAGTAACAGTGTTTGACCCTCTTTTTGTTTTTGTGCAGGAAAGAGAGGACGGACGGCTTTAAACATCAGAGAGACCGCTTGAGAATAAAACAGTTGATGAACAGTAACCTCACAGAACAAAAGCAAGAGCAACTAAAATACCTAGTGGAGATCTCCAAATCTGGCAAAATCTCTATAAGAGATATAGTAAGTGCACAACGTGTCCCATCTAAAGCCATCGCAGCATCACACACATCCAAATGTAATAAAAGACTACGGCTGATCTGTCACATGTGATCTCATCATTCTGCTTTTGTCTCACAGGTCAGACCGTTGTTGGAGAAGATGGCGGAGATTTGCTCGGACAACTTTGGTAATGTCTGGAGCCCTGACTTCCCATTGTTATTGGCGCCATGTATAGAGGAACTGAGTTTAGACGTGTTGGAAGACTTGACACCTGAGGCACTCCTCAAAAAACAAAAGAAGCTTTTGAAAAGCTATGATACATGGTAAGACATAAAAATACATGTCTTTATGACACAAAGCGATAAAGCTACTGTGATGATCATCAGTGGCTATTATAATTTTATGGTTTGAGTGACCTCTTGATAATCTCACACTTGCTTTCTCTCTTTCACAGTAACAGGCTACTGAGCCAAACTACGATGGAAGCACGGCGAGAGGAACGGAGGCGGAAAAGACGGGAGATAGCTTTTGCTCCTCCAGTGAAAGTAGTAAGTTGCACACAGAACCGGCACTACTTCCCCTGTACTTTTGTCTTGCCCATTAAATATTGTTATATGGATCAATAGTGTGATGCTGACTGAAAAATCACGTCTCTATTGCAGACCGGAAAAAAGCAGACGCCACGCAGCTGGCTTCCAAAGATTATAAAAAAAGAGGAACCAGTGGAAATCAAGAACCAGAAGAATGACGATATATACAGTGACCTTCAGAACTACTGATCTCCTCCACTGCCTCCAGGCTCCAAGAACAAAAAACAGGACTGGGGCTAAAGACAGATGAGGCGAGAGAAAAGGAGACAGAAGGATGAAGGGGGACAGAGGGAAGAAAGGAAAAAGGTAGAAAAACAATTCTTGGTCCAGTGATTGTGGGAACTAGTGCCAGTCTCTCCCAGAGATTGGTGAGATCTGCAAATGGAACGGATGTGTGTCTGTTTCCAGATCTGTCTACAAGTACGGTTGAATTGCACATTAGAGCTTTCTGATCTGTGGTTTCAGATCATAATTTTTTACTAGTAGGATTTTGGATCAACGTAGTATTTTAGATCAGAGAATGTATAGCAATACATTGAGCAAGCTCAGGCCCCAGACATGTGTCAGTCCTGCTCAGACTGCACAACCTGTGTCTGTGTGTGCTCCAGGCATTCCTAGACCGAGACCACGGGCAGAAGGCAAGGTATCCTAATGACAAAGATGAATTGATGATAGTAAGAAGAGGATCTACGACCTCTGGAAGCATCTCTTTCAGTAGCTTAGTCGGTATAGGGTCTAACATACATGTTGTCGATTTAGCTTAGATAATAACGTTAGCTCTATGCTATGCTATTATCTAAGCTAACTAAAAAACACACTACCAACGAGAAATGTTTAATTTCACAATCTATAGCTTCGGTTAAATACTAGTATATGAAACGTATAATTTAAAATACATTAAATACATTAATGACTCGTTATAACGTAGTACAAACGTCTTCTATAATAAAATTATTTTGTATGATTTGTAACCAGGCACTAAAGCGATTACCCATAAAACGGTCTTTGAGCCAATCGGATTGCTTGGGTCCTACGCCCGGACCCAGAGCCATAGAGAGAATCAAGGATTTCTCTTTTGCTATTGGAGCAAATAGGAATACAAAAATTATATTTGCTGTCGTCTCCCTTTCACCGCTTTTAGAGGTTTACTAATGATTTTATTTTTAATCATAAATGAAATGTTAGTTGAAATGGATGTTTTTTTTTTAATACAGTTTGATGGTTAAAGTCTCAATGCTGCAGACGGTAACATTTCTAAAACCAAAAGCCTTTTTAATGTGTATTCCAACCCATTAAATAAAAATCTAAGTTACCCCTAAAACATTTTCAAAAAACAAGCAACATAATAAATAATGCTCAATTACTAAACTATTTCATACATTCTTCTGTAGCACGTGAGCACCAGATATGTCACTGTCTTAATAGATAAATTACAGCATGGTTACATGTGAATTAGAAATGTTATTTACATAGTTAACCACACAATCCACACATATAAGGAATAGGCTACATCTCCCTTTAATTATTATGGGAATCAAAGCTGCTCAAGTCTGCCCAGACCACACCAGGGATGTGCACTTTTAAAATAACACAAAAGCCCCTACAAAATAAAACCATAAAAACTTTAAATACAGAGCTTTATGAGTAGACCAAATCTAAAAACAAATCAATCCATGTTATTAAAACCGATCACCCAAGCTCTTATTTCAACATTTTCATATATTATTCTTTGAGATGAGTAAAATCTTGAAGACACCCTTCATCATAGGCCTCAGTGACTGCTGGTTAGTGTTTTGGAGGAGTGTTAAGCCATGTGCGGAAACTCCCGAAAGATGACAGTGCACGTGGAGACGTCTGCAAAAGGAAACAAGTTAGCATTCTCCAATCATACTGTACTGAGTTCAGAAATATTTATTCAAAAACACCAGTCGAGTCCCTGCTCTGTTTCTATTCACCTGCAGGGAACTAACTGTAATAATATATCTTATCTTATATCATATCATATATATATCATATGATATCATGTATCGTATCATATCATATATATATATCATATCATGTATCGTATATCATATCTTTTGAAAAGTTCCCCATAATAAATAAAGAATCAATAAATGGGTAGTTGACATGAAATGTTGAGCAGTGACAGTAGCGATGTGACAAATTGCCTCTAAAACCACATTTAATTTTATTCAAATTATTATAAATGGAGTTTTATGTCCTTACATTAAATGAGAGACTATATTGAATTTTGGTACTTAACCAGATTGATCCAATCTGGTAAATTAACCAATAATTTATCACACAGCATAACTGTTTAACTCACACTGTTAAAGGTGATTAAACATGGTGAAGAATTAAAAGAAATCATAACCAGTAACAGAATCTAAAATATAAAACTTAGCTTGCACAATACTAATAAATTTAATATTAACAATGAATGCAATATGTAATACATACTGTAACTATCATACTACTATATACATAAACTACCATTTAAAGGTTTGGGGTCAAATTAATACTTGCATTAATGAATGCATTAAATTGAACAAAAGTGACAAAAGATTTCTATAAAAAAAAAAAAAAAGAAAAATCATGGTTTCCAAAAAAATATCAGAAATGTTTCCTGAGCGGCAAACCAGCATATTAAAATTCAGCTTTGATCAGATACATAAATTACACTTTAATATATTTTCAAACAAACAGAAAACAGTTAAGTAGTAATATTTCAAAATATTTTTTTTTTACTGTATTTTTTTTTACTTTAAAAAAACCGACCCCAAACATTTAATAGGTAATGTAAATACATACATATAATATAAATGTGAAACTAAAGTCTTTGTGTTGAATAAAAAAATAAGGAAATTTATCAACTAACCCATGTGTTTTTTTAAAAGCACCAGTGTGATTAGTGTGAAGAGAACATGTGACAAAAACAGATGGTGTTTTTTCAGGAAGAGAGCTCAGTGACCATACTGACGAGCAGCATTTTCAAGATAGATTTATGATGTTCTTGAGTCAGTTGAGTCAGTAGCACACAAGTGTAATCACAGATCCCTTTTAAATGAGATAAGAGACCCATAAAGTGAAAGACCCAAACCCAGTAGTGAACAGTCTGTAACATCACTCACTCGTAAACTCTTGCGCGTTACTCTCAGTGGACTCACGGGTATACTGGGTTCTAAAAGAGGAATAATACCTAGTAAGACAATGTTACCATCACAATATGAATTACAACAAAAACACAGAAAATATGCCTTGCATGGGAAAATTGCATTATGGGTGTCACCAAGAAAAAAAATCCCCACCCCAAGCCTTCGTGAGGAACAGCAAGCTGATGCAGAACGTGTCGTAAGAGAGAAAGAGCGGAGCAGAAATATGAGCTCAAGACTTTGCCTGTTTTATTGTTTGTCAGTGTTTCAAAAGACAAGCTTCTTTTTATAGATTTCTGTCATACAAACAATAACAAACAATTGTACAAACATTACAAGAATGTCTCCAAACACAGAACGTCATCTAACAGTGTGAAAACAGATTGCACCGAATGTTGCAAGAGAAAATGAGATAAAGGTCCGAACGCAAGAACCACAGAGAGAGAGAGAGAAAGAGAGCAAGCAGTTGAAAATAGTTCAAAGGTCAAAGCATATTCACAGCACAGTAGTTACGTACTTTTTCAGCTAAACTTTGTTTAAAACACATCCAGACACAATGACTGAACTGGTCCCTTCTTGGCGAATATCTATTCTATACACTGTCTCTATTTTCAGATGATTAAAACTCAATTTCAGATCATCGAATGTTTTTTTAAAACAAAAACTTAAAATGTACAATTACATTTTCCTTTCTTCAAGCTATTTCCATTGAGATTTCCGATTAATATGCCGGTCTTTTGCACTTGCTTTATAGCCAACCTGTATAAAGGTGAAGTGTGTCATTATTCAATGTTAAAATGTGTTTCTATGTCAGAAACTATAAGTAAATCGTAGGCCGAGTCCCCTTAATAAAGCGTAAAATCAAAACATTGCGTTTGTTTGAGAATCGAACCCGTCCGACATTGAACAGCCAATGGTGTGAATTTGGGGGCGAGACTATTTGTTTGTTGACCAATGGCAGATTTAGAGAATGTTTGAACAGTCTATATTTTTTACACACTTCACCTTTACTTGTAAAAATCCAGTCACGAATGCCAGAGCGTCACGCAGAATCCTATCCCACTACACCCCAAATCAATTTGTTTCATTCACAATACTGAATTTTCATTTTTCTTATTCACAGTGTATTTATTCTTAATCATTAAAATGTCAAAGCTAAAATTGGTCATATTAAACATTACCCTTTCTTTGTGTTTTCTCTTAGTCTTAGTTAGCAAGCTAACAGCTTAGCATAGTGCTAACTGTTTAAGATAAGCTGTTTAAATTAGCTCCGTTTGTAGAGATAGATAGGATTCTGATGGCGTATTCTTAAAACTGGGATCATCTGAACCAAACGTGGTCAAAAAATGGACAACACAGCGCAGATGTCATCTGCAGTCATGCATTTTTACATTATGACAGAATCAGGTGGCTAAAATAAGGAACCATGCTTTCTAACGCAGACAGGCACTTTTGCCTTGGTATGCGAGCGAGTAAACGCATGCAAATGCTGACTGCTTTCACAGACAGACTGCTTCTAGACAAGCATTTCTCATTAAAAAAAAATCACATGACAGTCATTTGGGAGCTTGGCAATACAAGTACAAATATATAAAACAGACGGCTGCGATACGTTTTATAAATAATTTCGAATAGCTGACATATTTTTAAATCTTTAAAGGGGTCAAAACACCCGTTTTGTTAGCATATGAGGGGGTCTGATGTGTTTTTGAAATGCGAAAGACAAAAAAGATCTAGTTAGGCAAACGTAAACGCCCATACATATTTCCATATTCTAGTTATAATTGCACTAATCCTCAGGACGGAATATAAATAAAAAGCACAACAAACAACATTAACATGAGGCAAAATAACATAAAAAGAAAAGAACTCTGTTGTAAAAAACAAAAAATACTGTCGGTAGGAAAAGTGCGCACAGTCATATTTTGCACATAATGACTCAATAACACTCAGAAATGCTGTTTTGAATTACTAATGAACTCTAATTCAGTGAGACAAGGCCGTTAATCCATCAATTTATTATTACATCGCGATTAACGACACGTTTGAATGAAGGCCATTTGTAGCCGTTCATTTCAATATTTTGGGTTAACCACATACATAACGAACACAACGTGTAAACTATAGTTGGTCAGGTGAGGAGGAAGTTGAGGATATCACTCGATCCTTGCTAAAGCTATTCCTGTTACGGGCTACAAACTTAGTATGTAGTCCTCCTCACAGTCTGCCAGCGCTCAAGAGCGCCCCCTAGCATTCGTCAATCGTGAGGCAGATAAACTCCTGAATACACTTTTTGTACTGCTGCTCTGTGGGACTGCTGCTGGGATATTGACCTGGTTGTCCGAAGGGCCCGTCCGCTTCCCGCATCTCTTCGTTCATCCGAGCTAACCGCAATCTAACCGAGACAGAGAGAACAAAAACATGGGTTTCGTGTGCAGTGGCTTCCCAGACAGCAACATAGTGCCGGCCCAGATCTGGTACATGTGGATTCGAGGCGTACCGCATGTGGGCCGGATCTGGGCCGACACTATGTTGCTGTCTGAGTCTCTGGGAGAATCCACAAGAGAAGTGAAGTACTCGACTTACAATGTGACGATGTCTGCATTGGCTGCCTGAACGGCGATACTGAGCGGGTCCTGCCCGTCTCCGTCGACCTCCATCTGAGAGGCTCCTCGCTTCAGGAACAAACACACCTGTCTGTGGACACAAACAAACAACACACAAAGGGTTAAGTAAAACTTCACTGTGTAAATGACTGAGGTGAATCAGTTTTTGGTCAAGATCTTGTATTGACAATGCAAGAGTCCAGCACTCTGCATCCCAAAGACTTTCAATGAATTTAAGCTCCGGACTCAGAGGAGCCGATTCATGTGTGAAAATGATTCTTCATGCTCACAACCATTTTTTCACAATCTGAGCCTGAAGGATCTTGACATTGTCATCCTGGAATATGGTCATGATGTGTCTTTCTACATGGTTGTTAAAGAAATGAAAAGCTACACACTCCATCAATAAGGGTTTGATGAAATGTTGCCAAACATATAACCTGCTAGAAACATCATAATCACTGCAATAATGATCCAATCATAGACTGACAATCATAGCATTTTCATATTTAAATCCAAACAGCGCCTTTTTTGGACAGGCAGTGTATATAGTGTTTAGCACTATATATGGGATGTCTGACCACGACTGACTGGAAAGAAGAAATGAACCGGATAAGATTTCCACATCAAAGAAGGCGGAGCCCCAGAGAAAACCTACCTATTAAATAATCGCCACGGGACCAATGAATATATATACTAATGAGTTTATATCTTGCAATTCAGACATCTTTTCTCAAAATCGCATTCTGACTTTATATCATGCAATTCTCACCCTATATCTCCCAATTGCATGTTATAAAGTCAGAATTGCGAGATATAAACATGCTATTCTGAGAAAAAGTCAGAATTGCCAGTTTATTTCTTCAATTGCGAGTTTCTATTTCACAATTCTGACTTTATAACATACAATTGGGACTTTATATCACGCAATTCTCACTTTCTAACTCGCAATTGCCACTTTATGTCACACAATCGTATGGAAAAAAAGTCAGAATTGTGAGATAAAAAGTCGCAATTACCTTTTTTTTTATTCTGTGGCGGAAACAAGCTTCCATACAGATCACCAGATCTCGTAAACAAAACTTTTATGCAAGGTTGTCACAGTCTTGAGTGATTTCTTACCCCGTGTGACCCAGGCACGTGGCGTGGTGGAGAGGTGCCCGTCCTCGTCCGTCCCTCTGATTGACATCTGCTCCATTCTGCAGCAGGAACTCGCAGGCTATCAGAGAGCCCTATGAGAGGGATGGAGATATCAAACATTAGGAGAAACATTGAGTAAAGTAAACACCGATAACTGACACTATTAGCTGTACAAGGAGTACACACTGAAAAAAAGTTGTAAATAAAACAAAATGACTATTTTAGTCTTTCTACTTCAAACCTTCAGGTTTAATTTAATGTTTTATCTCCGATTTCTCTGTAATAATTTACTAGCAATTTATGAGTGTAAATGGTTTCAAAATAAATCCTACACCAATTTTCTTTTTCAGTATAGAAAGTCTCACCCCTGTGACGGCTTGTATTAATGGACTCTTGCTTTCGTCCTCCTCGTTGACGGAGTTGACATCTGCACCGTGTGCGAGTGCTTCCGCCATGACCGGGAGGTTCCTCGCCCGTGACGCCTTATGAAGCAGCGCGCTCGGGTCAAGCTCCCGCACGTCTTCTGGATCCGACGCTTCCTGCTCGATATCAACCTCTCCGCTGGATTCATCAGAGTCCTCACACTCTGCAATAAAACAGAAAGACATGGAAGATAAAGAAGGAGATACGCACAACAGATAGATATACTAATGTCGGACATCTTCTCACCTTCTTCAGTGACACTGTCCACCACTGAGCCGAAAACGAGTATGTCCGTGCTGCCGTCCGTACTGCCGCCAAGCCCGCTGTCACTGCTGAGACCTGCGGGGCCAACGGGTGCCAAGCGAGGGACACGTTACTCACACCATGACCTTCTCAAACATTCTGTGCTAAACTCCTCACATAGTACATCATATAATTAATCTGAAACAGGCTATGTTACTGAAGCCATTCTCTATGAAAATCAACAGTGTTGGGGGTAACGCATTACACGTAACGCGAGTTACGTACCGGTAATCAGATTACCTTTTAAGTAACTAGTAAAATAACATTACTTTTACATTTATAACAAGTAAAGCAAGTTACTTTGTTTTCCGATTTATTCACGGACACCTCTCCTGTCCGCATATTGAGAGAAATCCGGAGTAAATGCAGAAATCAAGTAGCTAATCACGACTGTTTCCCGAAACCATATTGTCGCAAAGTGGTCGTTCAACCACGTTGTTTCATTACGTCACGCACATGGAGTAATAACTTTTTAATGAATCTGTAGATTGAATTAATGCAAGATGTTTTGATATAAATTACAGACATGGCATCTGAGGACTATTTCTCATTTTTCTCAGTTATTTTGCTTTATTTCCAGATTCAATCATAGCAGAACATGTTCGCACATGCGCACTCTTCAAAAACGGTACTTAAAATCTCTTGACAAACTAAAAGACGTAAATGGCATTTGTATGTATTCTAAATAAAAGACACAGGTTGTGCTGAATGTCAGTTTGCTTATTTGGCTCAAGATAAGGATTTATTGAGTCCACATGTCATGCAAACAAGAAACTCTGCTTCTATTCACAGGTCGAGAGCTGTCGTTCCAAACACACAACTTTGCGATGGTTTCGCGAAACACTGACTCGTTAAATTATGCTGATAACAACAGAACTTGCGAACATAGTTGGCTAATGATGCTTTCGAGAAACGCACAACAGAAAGGCAGCGCAGCTGAAAGGTTTTTTTAAACGGCGCCCTCTACTGTACAAATGTGAATTTGCGTTTACTTCAGTCTGAGACTTATTCATTTCACTTTTGGTGTGAAAGGGACTTTCCATTTGCCAAAAATAGAAGTTTTTTTTTGTTATTAAGAAAAACAAAAGCAATGTAACATTACTTTCCATAAAAAGCAACTAGGTAACACGATAAGCTACTTTTTAGGGAGTAATGCAATGTTGTAAGTATCTTTCCCAAACACTGACAGCAGGAGATATATGCGATAGACATGGTTGTCTCAGGGTCTTTAGAAGGTAAAGTCTCATAAGAAACTTACTGCGAGGCCCTGAGCCCGTGTCAAAGTAAGAGAAGAGTGAATCAAGCTCATCGGGACAAAACAAAGATTCTCTCCGAAACTTGGCGGCTGCTGCAGCTGAAGGTGACAAAAAGAGAAGGACATCATGTCAATTTGAGATGATTGGACATGAGAACTGGACACAACCTTGTCCAACTCAGATGAGTAGAACAAACATGTTCAAAAATGTCCAAGCAATTACCAGCGGAGAGATTGCCTGGCGACATGATCCCGGCGTCGTGCCTGTATTTCCGGCGTGTTTTAGGGGCTCTGATGGAGCTGTTGTGTCTCCTGCACTTCTTCACGCTCCAGTGACGGGATTTCCTGCTCCCCTCCACCAGGGCTTCGGAGCCGCACATCTTCTTCAGAAACTTCCTCTCCACGTATTTCGCTTTGATCCACGCTTCTTTCTCCTGCCTAAATAAAACATCAGAAGCAGAAACGGGAGTCTATTAATGAAACATTCAATATATAAAAATATAATGACATCAAAAGGATTTTTTTTTTATCTAAGTTATGAAAATAACTATAAATATGAAAATTGTTTATATTTGAAAGCCGATAACCGATATATTGGCCGATAAATCTAAATCCACATTTTTATATAATTTCTGAGAGCCTGATTACAAAGTCTCACTATTCAAAAGCCATGTCCTAAGCACACAATTATAATGTTCTCATTATAATTTTATGTAGCCTATATGACAGACTTGTTGCACTTGACTGTATTTTCCTTTTTGAAGTGATTTCAATCATATTTCAATCAATTCAAAACCATCATGTCGAACAGTGTGCATCTGAAGTGTCTCAGCTGAAGGAAATAATCCATTATTTATCGACTTTAATATATCCGCCAATTTGTGTTATCAGGCCGATAACGATAACATTAAAAATTAACATATTTCGGCCGATACCGATATGGTGGCCGATATATCGTGCGTCCCTAATCTAAGTTATAGATTATGGTAATTAATATAATGCAAAGGCAGAGATTTGGCCACACACTGACCTTGAGCTGTTGGGACCGGGCTTCTTGAGTCCTTGTTCCTCACACGCACCTTCATAAATATGGTTGATTACGGAGTTGCCAAGCTCACACATTAGCTAGAGAGAAAACAGTCATAAAGCATTATTCAATCAATAAAAGTCAAAAGTATTATAACCAAAATCATGTAATAAGCATATCTAAAATTGATGTATCTGATGAAATGGAAGCATAGGAAACTATAGTATAGGAAGTATAGGATTTTAGGAAACTATACCGGGTGCAGTGTTGGGGAAAGTTACTTTTGAAAAAGTGGTATTGTTTAAGTCGATCATCGAGGGACAGCAGCAAAGACATTAGTTAATAAAGTAAGATTAAATACATAAAGTATATTTGTGTTATTTAACATTTGATTAATGCGGTTTTTCATAATATTCCGAGTTTGTATTTAACAGTTTTTATTTATTTTGAGGAATAGTGAATCTGTTTTTGTGCTAGTGGGATGAGTAAATGTATGTTCACATTTAGTCTAGAACTACAATACCCATCATGCTCACACACAGCGCACACCACGCCTCTGCACTTTTCCCTCAACATGGGGACAGGAGAGCAGTCAATAAATGGGAAAATAAAGTAACTTGCATTACTTTTTTGAAAAAGTAACTCAGATATTTTATTATGTTAGATTTAAAAGTAATGCGTTACTTTACTCGTTACTTGCAAAAAAAGTAATCTGATTATGTAACTCACGTTACTTGTAATGCGTTACCCCCAACACTGTTTGGGTGAATGTATAAAGAACATGAAGACTATTTTCATGATTAAGCATCCCCCATAACGCTATTAAAAATAATTATTTTTTAGTTGTAATTATCATTATTATCATAATTTTTATTGTTATCATAAAACTGAATTTTATGCAGTTCTTTTGCATGTAAACTTGTTCTTTATTTAAAAAAATAAATTACATAATTTTTTACATTTATTTAAATCAGCCAAAATTAAAGATCATAAAACACATACTACAATGATACATGCATACTTTACAATTTAAATAATAATAATAATCTTTATCTGCATTATAGTAATGAGAATGAAGTTTTGAAAAAGGTAATGAATATTTTTGGGGGAACATGCTTAATATTAGATTATTTTAATATAATTTGTATTATATATTAATGAAAATAAAGTTTCTACATTTTATTTTCTTCATCAAAATATAATGAATTTTTTTTTCTTTGATATCTTTTTGTTTAGGGTGAAATGAGATTCACCCTTTCCGATCTCACTTCATCACTCAGGTCTTACCTTCATAAGCTCTGGCTCCCACGTGTCGAGTGTTAAAGAGCGAACTTTAGAGCAGTGGACACCTAAACTCCTGCAGGCATAGAATAGAGATGATAAAAATTACCCTGTATTCAAGAATCTTCAATATGGAATTATTCTGATTTAGGCACACATACATTTTATACATTCAGTTATATTTTGCCGTGACATAAGTGGATTAAAAATAAAATGTACACTTATACTAGTCAAAGTGGAACAATGACAGGACACATTTGTGTCAGGCTCCAGTAGAAACCCATCAGAATCTGCCAGATCTCCATGTGCAGCCCCTGTTGTGCCTGAGCAAATCAAATCTAATGCCTCTGTGTATCATGAGTGCAGTCTTTGAGGAGGTATGAGAGATTTAATCTGATTATCAGGCTGGCGCCGGTAATCTGCAGAGGAACTGATGAAGCAGAAAAGGTGCTTCACCCTGAGGGAATGACGCAGTGTGTACACGAGAGTCATAGGGATGAGGGCCTGCCTTCACGTAAAGCCATTCTGCTGTTGGGTTCAATCTGTCATGGGTGATGTAGTCGGGATAAACGCACTGACGCAGGTGGCTTTAAGGCCTGTCGATCTTCAGTCAAAACAATATAGACACTGATGGCTTCTCAGATGTTTAGATAGTAAGTGGGCAAATTCAAATCGGAAGTGAGCATCCCTTTGCCCCTCTCACTCTGAAGGGCCCTTGAAGCGGGCACTTTGGAGGAGGCAGGGCACTTGTGAGACAACGTAAACGTTTGGAACACACTTGGCGAAGGAAGCAACGAAAAATAATGTAATTTCCTCATTATTTTCACCTGGAACATTACCAGGACAATGCAGAATGGTTTCCATCACCCCATTAGCTGCTATTACAATTTAAGAATTTAATTTTTGCATATAAATATATATTGTACAGTTAAATTTTTAACATATGCTTTATATATGTGCGTGCATGGTCTAAAATGAACACTCGCCAAGCGGCAAATAAGAGTAAAAATCGGCATTGGCGAGTATATAAAACAGTGTCACACACCAGTTGGCCGGTAAAATTTTTATGAATTATAACAATGCATGAATGGCGCTTGAGACAGTTGACGGGCTAGCGGCAGCGCTTCATTTTAAAGAAAGTTTAAGCTTTGACAAGACGACGCGAAAGGGAGCTCATTTCATTACTCGTGCTCTTTGTGGAAAGTTTTGTGAGTGCGAATCTGAAACAGAGCTCTCCTTTATGTCTTCTTGCAATTGGGTGGACAAATTCACACAAAATTGTCAAAAAAATAGAGAGTAGCCCAGTAAACATAGTCATGTCTTATATTAGATCCGGCATTCGCTCTTAAAGTGACAGCAGCCTAATATTCCTGCAGCTGTCTGTGTTTTTAATGTTATTCAAACAACAACTCACTCTCTGTTCTTGACTGAATAACTTTTGTAACTTTAATAAGGATTAATTAATAAGGATGTTTAATCTTTAGTGTTATTTTACATTTGCGTACTTTATTAAATTTCTGTGCATGTAAACTACTCAGACCTACCTGAAAAACCAGAAAAGCCTAGTTTATTTAATTTATATATTTGTTATATTGTATTTATTTGTGCTTTTGCTTGTAATTTGATTATTGGTTCTTATTTTATTACTGACTGTTTACTTGTCTTTAATAAATGTTTTATATTAGTTCTATACATAATAACTAGAGAATTGTGAATTTTCACTGATATCGAAAATTTTGGTGTCAGTTTTCGGTAAATTTTCTTAAGTCACCGACCATTGGCAGGTGTGGCAAAAAGTTAGTTTTAGGCCCTGTGTGTGTGTGTGTGTGTGTGTGTGTGTGTGTGTGTGTGTGTGTGTGTGCGTTTCCTCTTTAAAACTTGCCTTCTCGTCTTTGGGCACAGCAGGCATTCACATTTACCTAATGTATCTATTACCTATGAAAATTAATTAAACTATATGAAATGCATAACAAACACATTTGTAATACATCACAAATATGTGTAATATAAACAACACAACCTGAATTATTGTTTATACGTTAACTTGACCTCTCCCACCATCTAGCTTTAAAATGAATCACAAGGATTTGCCACCCTGGGTCACATGACCATATATAATAAAATTATATGATAAATTTTAAACATTTAATATGATACATTTATTATGCTAAAAGATTTGAAGGGATTCAGTTGTTCACTTTCATTCGGTACGTTCCTTCAAATGTTTCCCCTTCAAGGGCGCAAAATTGTCATTTGGAATTCGCCCTGTATGTCGGCTGTAAGATGTCTGAACTAACAATGACCTGTTTTATATTGCTTATAACTTATAATTTTATAACATCCAAAAAGGAAGCGAGCTCTCACCTGTGAATGCCAGAGCACTCGATACACAGCAGAATGCCGAGGTTGATGCTGGCCCAGCGCGGGTCGGCCTGGCCACAGTCGCAGCAGATCTCGTTTCCCGGCAGACACTGCACACGCTGTAAGATACTCTCTCCTCTGACTATACGCTCCCGCGGCTCGCTAGCAGAGTCGATACTGCTCGTGGAGGGAGAAGCTGTCCTGTCCAGACGCTGGCAAACAGTTCAAACAGTTTATTACTGATACGTATGTAAAATACAAAACTATGTAAAATGCAATTTATGTAATAGGGTCAATGGCATGACATTCTATTCATACATAAAATGAGGAATTAATTATTTTTGATCATTAATTTGACGGGGAGTGCTTCATTGCTTAATAATAATTTATACAAAGTTGTCCTGTCATGTGGTGCGACCGATGTACAAAAAGATGTCAAGAAATGACATCACAGAGAGAAAACCCTCATGACTGTGTCTCAAGGACAGTAAGCCTCTTATAATAATTAGATATATTTATGACAAGGCAAGGTTAGTTCAGATCGTATAATGCCATGTGGTGAAACTCCCCCAAATGTAATATTATATAAATTAATTATTTATAATACTTGTCTGAATATCTATCTTCAAAATATATTTTAAAACTTTTTGGAAAGTATTTAAGACGTGTACACCCACGTATTTTTAGGGGCATAAGTGTTTCACTGCTAACTAATTTTCAACAGACCTTTGTTCTGTCATATGGTGCAACTAACAGAAAGAAAATCATAAAACAGGAAATGACATCACAGAAAGGACCTATGAAGATCCTCATAACTGTATGTCAAGGTAAATAATTAGATTTTTTTATGAAAAGGCTAAATTAATACAGATTATAAAATGCCGCAATTCCCATCCAAATCTAATGATATTTATCAATTATTCATTTATGATTATGTAAAAAAATATATTTTTAGGAAAATAATTAAGACGTACGCTTTTGGCTAGGTTGGGGGGCATAAGTGCTTCACTGCTTATTAATATTTGAAATTATTAATATATTTTGTCCTGTCATGGTGCGAAAAAACAACCACCATAAAACAGGAAATGACTTCACATCTGATAATTTGACCTTTTTATAAAAAAACAAATTAGTTTTCGATTGTAAAAGACTGTTCTGATTTAATAATTTATGATATTTACCTTGAAATATATTTGAAAACTTTTTGAAAATTAATGATTATGATGTGTACATGGAAGTGTATTATGGGGTGATGTCACATAGGCGACATGTAGTCTTTCTCGTTATGTCTTTTCCACAACTGCTAGCCAAAGAATCATACAATATACTGTCAAACTCATAACATGAAAAATTATATAAAAAATTCACAGACAACATATGTTCACATTCATGGCAAAATTCAAACGGGACCAGAAAATAATTATTTTCTCCCATTCACTTGCATTGACGATTTTTCAACCTAGAGGTCCAGTGGGGTTTTACGGATGGGCGGGACTTACCAGCTCTATTCCAAACTTTGATCTGAACTTTGAAATGACTTTTCACCAGTTTTACAGTTCATACTGATGTTAAATGCCATGCATAGTGTGACACAATGACACATTATAAACAGCTTTTCAGAGCAGTTGTTAGTAAGACTGACCTCTATGTAATAGTTTTCAGAAATCTCTCTGTAGGCAGAAGCAATGCTGGCCTGAACCGCCTGAATCCAAGCTTGACGGAGCTTCTCCGATTCAGCCTGCAGCATACAGCTCCTGATGGGGGTTGATTCGCATATTAGATACCGTACACACCCAAATACACACACACACACACACACACACACACACACACGACACAGTACTCACTTTGTAGGTGACACCACTTCAAAACAGAACCTTCTCTCAATGTCCTCACATGGTTTCACAGAGCAAAGCCGCAGGTCCTCCACAACCACAGTCAAAACGTCCTGCGACACACAGCAGATTGCAATGTCAGGTCACAATAGTCATTTGTAGCACTTGAAAGCAGTAAAAGTATCTGTAAAGTAAACATCTGAATCCTACACTCTACACTTAAGTGGGGTTCTACATAGAAGCCTAGCATTCTTGACTCAAAAAGGTTCTATATAAGGAGAAATGTCTTAAATGATTGCACAATACTTTAATGTTTTTTATAAGTGATAAATTATGAGCTGTTTCATAAAATTTTATCAACAACAACAAAAAAAAAATCCAGAAAATTAACCCCTACAAAGTTCTAATATACGAAGCACCTGACAGAGATCTTTATGGCTCCATATGGGGCTCAATATAGGTTATAGAAGAATGTAGCAAAGTTGAACCACTTACTTTTAGTCTCTTCTGATACACTAGTTGACTGTTCTGTATCGAAAACCATCGCCTGGTACGAGAGGAAAACACATTATCAGATTTTCTCCAAAAAATGCATGGAAAGTCAAACATTTAGAGCCTGTTCTTACCTGTTCCATGTCTTGAAAGCATTGCTCGCCCTCTTGAACAGGTATCCCTCCATCACGACACCATTGGGAGCATCCATGTTGAATTCCGCTTTGGAGTCATCGTAAGCAAAATCCTGTCACGCAAAACAGAGCAGCTCTACGTGATTCAGGCAGATCAGTAGCACACACAGAAACTAGACCTTGTCAGTCAGTACCGAGGACCCTTATTGTTCTGTTAAGTCTTCTGCGAGACAGACAAAAGACAAAACTTAATCCCTATCAGTCAAAACATAATCCCCATGACCATAGCAGCCATATCTAATCCCTCTGATTTCAATCAATAATGACCGGCAGCCTCTTAATGGCTTTTCTGACTTTGAGGTATTGCTCAATCTATAAACCAACTGTGTTGCTATATTGAGATGTTAGCGATGTTTTCTAAAATGCTCAATGAATGATTCTCCTCCAACATCATTGACACTGACCTTCCAATGGATGTTTCAAGTTTTGTGCTCCGACCACACACACACACACGTTTGTTTCACTATATTAGTAAGGACATTGCATAGATTTCCATTGATTTTCTATCAGGCTAATGGGCTGAACCAACCCCTACCCCACACCTAACGATTACAGAAACACGTGTAAAAGACAAGAACTACATAATTATATAATAACATGTCAATTTCAATTTCAACTGATATTTATATGCATTTTATGTAAGTAGTCTGTTATACAAAGATATCATACTGATTCACATTACAAACTCTCAGAATTTCATCTTATTTGTTTTGGACAAATAAATAACAAATTGGGTCTCTGAATATTTTTTTTTTCCCTCCTTAGTATGAGCTCCATTTTCTCCTATATCATAGTATATATGAGCTATACAAGCCTGATGTATCAAATATAATACTCAAACTCAAACATATATGCAAACCTTTATAAAATATTTTTTTTAAATGTTTCGTCTAAGGTCCAATAAATTGTTCAATTTCATAATATCAGCCTGTTATTTCATGTCAAGCTTTACAGGATTAATATAGTACTATACGAGTGTTTTAAAGGTTATACTTCAAATGCAACACTCAGTTTTATAGTATAGTTATAGTCCCTGCTTCATCTCTCTATCCACTAAGGCATCCTTGACCTGAAAAAGGTCGAAGACATCTGTATTCTGTACTAAAAAAAAATGTAGGCTACCGACATTACATAATAATAATAATAAGTAAAATGCTAAATAAACACTAACTACAAAATACATGACATATACTGATTACTCAAGAAAATATTAAAGTTAAATACAGTAATAAAATGAGTATACAGTACGTGTAACAAATAATATCTCAACAGTTTATATTGGCAAAGTACAAATCATTTATTCTAACTCACCAGGGCATACTTCAACCTCCCGAATATCTTCATCTTTAAAAAATGTTTATCCAGAAGCATCAGTAATAATTGAGCAGCAAGCAATTTTCCCTAAGAACTCAGTCTTGTCTCAGCCAGTGAAGTCATCTCACGTCAAAGTCAAAGGCACGCGCTTCATTGCCCTCGTGCGACGCGCGAATGCCAGCGGCGAGCCTGCGCATCAGCCATCTATCGCTCAATATGCACGATTAGCATACAGCTGTCGATTTATGTGCCCTGCTCTTCGCTTTGCCCCCTGACCTCAGTCAGAGAGCCGACCGCAAACATTACTCCACTGCCACGTACAGAAGCACCGCGTCATTCGCGGATTTATGAGCGCGAGGTGCTCAAGCGCTCTCCCCACTCGCGCGAGTCGCGTTTTAAAATGCCCCGTCCATCTGTCTGACAGCGCGCAGGACCATTGCTGTTTAATCAAGCAAGCGTTATTGCCCCCTAAACCCCTCCCGAGAAGCCTTTTCTTCCAGCTCTCACACTCTCTAACAAGTGGATGGATTGCATGAGGTATTCCACTTGTTAAGGATTTCATTTTTTTATTTTAAATCTAACAAACTTTAAAATATTTTTCAAAAATCCTTAATTTTAAAACAAATTAAGATAAAATGCCCTTATTGTTTCTACCATGACAAGTTACTCCACCTAAACTAGATGAACCTTAATTAGTGCCATAAGATCAATTTATTTTGCTTATAACATTAGTAGAGCATTTAATTTAGAAAGCAATGTATTACGAAATATTACAAATATATTGTAAAATTATATACAATAACATGTTTGTAATAAATATAATATAATATTAATAACTAATATGTTTGTGTGTGTGTATAAAAATGTATTACAAAATATTACAAATAGATTGTAGATTGTGTCCACCAAATTCAATTCAGTTTGGTGTAACCAATATGCAAATGTTAATTTCTGTGTGTGTGTGTGTGTTTGTGACAAGAAAACTATGAAATGGAAAATATGAACTTTTTACGTCAAGGTCAAAAAGTTAGAAAATGTGTGATATTTTAATATTTTTTATGTCAAATGGAGTAACTCCATAAAAAAAATATATATATATTTTATATTTTTTATTACATTTAAAATAATAATAGTAAATATTAAAATAAAAGTAATGATAAATAATGGAAAATATTTAATGTTTTTTTTTCTTGATATTACGTCATTACATTTTTGTTGAAAATAGAATAAACTTTTTTGGTATAAATGCATGAAACATTAATAAGATTACATTTCTAAGAAATTGGCACGTGTTTTCAAGTAGATTTAGAAAAGATTTCTCCTTTTCATCATCTCAAACATGCTTTGAGGTAAAAGTGAAACTGCATATTTTGCAAGTAAAATTATTTGCCAAATCCTTCAACACAAAGAAACAAAATTGCTTATGTTTCCATATAGCTTATGAAATAATTGCGAAATGCAATCTGCTTCACAGTCCTTTATTCGCCACGTTTTGTGCTCTATGTTAGCACCGCATGCTCATACACACACCTAGTGCAGCTGAGTCTGCGAAACAGCGTAACTGTGAGAGACTGAGAAAGAGAAACCCCAAGGGTGCCACAAGAGCGTTACATGTGAATAAAAGACCAGTGTGAGAGGAGTGAGTTAGTGTGTGTGCATGTGTTAGGAGTGACAGATGCAACACGAGGAGGTAGTAAAGCAGTGAGGTGGTGGGACGGCCAGAGAGATCGTAACTCTTCACATTGAAGAGACACTGTTCAGGCATCTCTGAAGATAAATCATCTGATAAATCTACAGGATGCTTCCGCCCACGGCTTCGCTCAGGAATCGCAGCTGGCCGCGTTCACTGTCGGCTTATATGTAATTTATAAAGAAAATGTTTTGGATATATAGTTTACATTTTCTGAAGATTTTGTCTATGCTCACTGAGACAATGGCAGGATGCTGCTTATGATTGTCAGATGTTATGGTGCTCTGATTGGTTTTTAGCGTGTCGCTATGTATTGCTAGGTGGTTGCTACAGGGCGAGGTCAGTGTAGCACACGTCTTGGGCTTGGAGGAGTCTGTACAGGCCCTCGCCAAGGGGGGGCATTCGGGAAAAGTGCCCGCCCAGGTGACACAATGTGTCCCCTAATAGTATGGTCATTCAGCGAACTTACTACTAACAGCAAAAAACATGATTTTTTTGGTTGATTTGTATGGTGGCTGAGAGAGCTCAACATGCTGCAGCTGAAGAAAACACATGCAAATAAAAAAACACCAGCAAATTAAGAAAACATCATCAGTTTGACAACACATACTCACAACACAACCAAATACAGAAAGGACTGCAAATAGAACACACATATGATCTGGATGTTAAAATTATAAAAAAAACTCACCAGGTCATTTACAACACCACTAAGGAGAACACTGAACAATAAGCAGGTTTGTCACTTGTTGGGGTTCCCTTGAACCCCTTCCACATTGCCTTGTGAGTATTTGCAGCGCTTTTCTGTATTTGGTTGCGTTGTGAGTTTTTGCAGTGCGTTTCTGTATTTGGTTGCGTTGTGAGTATGTGCAGTGCGTTTCTGTATTTGGTTGCGTTGTGAGTATTTGCAGCACGTTTCTGTATTTGGTTGCGTTGTGAGTATTTGCAGCACGTTTCTGTATTTGGTTGCGTTGTGAGTATTTGCAGCGCGTTTCTGTATTTGGTTGCATTGTGAGTTTTTGCAGCATGTTTCTGTATTTGGTTGCGTTGTGAGTATTTGCAGTGCGTTTCTGTATTTGGTTGCGTTGTGAGTATTTGCAGTGCGTTTCTGTATATGGTTGCATTGTGAGTATTTGCAGCACATTTCTGTATTTGGTTGCGTTGTGAGTATTTGCAGCAGTTTCTGTATTTGGTTGCGTTGTGAGTATTTGCAGTGCGTTTCTGTATTTGGTTGCGTTGTGAATTTTTGCAGCATGTTTCTGTATATGGTTGCATTGTGAGTATTTGCAGCACGTTTCTGTATTTGGTTGCGTTGTGAGTATTTGCAGTGCGTTTCTGTATTTGGTTGCGTTGTGAGTTTTTGCAGCGCGTTTGTGTATTTGGTTGCGTTGTGAGTATTTGTAGTGCGTTTTTGTATTTGGTGTTGTTGTGAGTTTTTGCAGCGCGTTTATGTATTTGGTTGCGTTGTGAGTATTTTCAGCGCTTTTCCGTATTTGGTTGCATTGTGAGTATTTGCAGTGAGTTTCTGTATTTGGTTGCGTTGTGAGTATTTGCAGTGAGTTTCTGTATTTGGTTGCGTTGTGAGTATTTGCAGTGCGTTTCTGTATTTGGTTGCGTTGTGAGTTTTTGCAGCACGTTTCTGTATTTGGTTGCGTTGTGAGTATTTTCAGCGCTTTTCCGTATTTGGTTGCATTGTGACATGTAAATTGAAACTATTTCAAGGAAATCTATTTAAATGTGTTTTTAAAGGGTAAGCGCATCTCCTTATCCTTACACTTGAGTTGGTTCACCATCCACCTAAATTCATATTTAAAGCATTATAACACAAAACAGAACTTGAAACATAGGCACAATGTTTTGTTACAATTTTACTCGCATCGGAATTTGTTGCACACGTGTAAACACAAAAATCCGCACAAGATACAATTTTAACGCATCCGTTCTGAGCCACTTCCAAAAGTGGTTTTTAATCAGATGTACAGACGATATCTGGACATTTGACCTGCATCTAAGTAAGGGATAATGTACATCTCAGAATAAACCCTGACAGGGTGATCAGGACCCCGTCGTGAAACAAAAAATCCCCCCACCGTTACTTAAAATAAACATTAAATTAAAGATAAACAAATCTTTATTTCAGCTAGTTGCCAAACATGCCAAATATATATAAAACAGTATCTCAATGGCACTAAAATAACACTCTGTGATTAACATTTTCTCACAGGCTGTGTGACTGAACTTGGTAAAAATGTTTATCACCCCTCGGGGTCAACATGTCACCTGACAACATGCTGTTTTGTGGAAGTGGGCAGAACATACGGGACGGAACGTACTGCACGCTTTAAGCTTATTATTGACTTTACAGCTGTTCTCTTTCTCCCAAATTAGTTTCTCACTCTCTTTCATCCGCAGGTCAAATGTTCCTCGCTCTTTTCTTTAGCCGTTTGGCAACCTACTTTTCTTTGTAATTCAAATTCCCTTTTTTGTTACACAATTATTTTTGTCCCTGTACTCTGGCTGTCTCTAACTGCTTTTCCTTTATACATAAACTAATGTACTAAAGAACAGGGGAGGTAAGAGTTTTACATTTTTTATATATATAAAATATAAATATTATATATTTTATATATAAATATTTGTGCAACAGAGTCACTCTTAAAGAGACAGGTCACCAAAAAATGAAGTTCGATGCACAAATTATGTTATGACTGGTCACAAAACATAAAAAAATTGTGATGAAAAAGATAGCTTTGATAGCTTGGACGGAGGGGAAAATGAATAAGAACTTTTATTATGCTTTTGTACCATTAATACAAAGCTATCCAAGTCTTGTCCCCACACAAAGAAGTCCAAATGAGTCTATGTGACTGGCAAAAGCAGCTTGGATGTGGACAAAAACAGGATGGCACATCAAATTGCTCTGCTGAGGCTCCTAACAGATTTTGTCATGTAAATGTTTACCTCATGTTGGCCTCTAAAATCTTGTTGTTGTTGTTGTAACAGAAACAGGAGGTTCAATTCATCTGCAAGTCATGTTCTAGATCAGCGATTCCCAAACTGTGGTCCGCGGACCACTAGTGGTCCGTGAGGGTACTGCAGGTGGTCCGTGGAAAGGCAAAATGAAATATAAAATAATATTTTTTTTACCTTCATTTTACCAGGAAATTCACATACAAAAAAGTAAAAAGAATATGTAGGCCTATATTGATGTAACATTTTAATTAAATTGTCAAGTTATTGTGTGATTACTAAAAAAGCCTAGTGGTGTTCGGCCGTGACATTCAAGTTTGTGCCGTTAGAACCACAACATTGGTTCGGTGGATAGCAACAGGTTCTCTGAAGAGAAAAAGGGCAGAGGCAAATATTATCTCATTATCACATCACACGCATATCCTTTAATGGTGCGTTCACACCGGACGAAATTTCGCTTCAAACTTTTGTTTTGACGCGGGAATTGATACAAAGTGGTCAAGCGTATCACTAGACGCGGCAGGCGCGATTTTGACATATGATCCCTTTTTGAATTTGACGCGCTCGCGTCCGGTGTGAACGCACAGTTAGGCATAGGCACTTTATATGAAACGAAATGTTTATAAATGGAATGAAAAAGGCCTGTTATTATTTTAATTTCCAGTTAGTTTCTTGATCTCGCGTTTCTGAAATGTTTTGCGGATGTGCTGTTTAGTGGACAAACTCAAGCCTAGGTACTTTTTGAGGAGTTGTAAAATTCTGAAGATTAATAATCCCCTAAAATCACCAAAGGTTTTGAAATGTTGACTATATTCCAGTGTTCTTATTACTGTATAGATTTCATACTCCATTGCTATGGAAATAAGCCTGTTGTTCAAATGAACCTGATTATGCCCTCGGCCTCGGGCGCTTGAGTAAATAAATAAATTAAATATGTGGCAGCCGTTGTGTGCAGTAAACTTTCTTTTAACAAGTCTGTTGTACTGATGTGATGACCAATGATAGTTTTAGAGCTAGTAAGCCTATTTAGAGGTGCAGATTAATTCAGGTAGGACTCTGTGTAGACATATTTTATTATGTGTATTATGAGGTGGTCCGCGAAAATTCTTGATTACAAATAGTGGTCCACACACAAAAAAAGTTTGAAAACCCCTGTTCTAGATAACAGTCTTGCCCTGCAGACAATCACACTCACACGTGTGCACTTGAGTGTGCAGCGCTCTTGAATCAAGCTCCGCCTGTTCGGGACAGTTGGTGGCACTAATTTGTCCATGTTTTTGGCGCGCCAACTCTTGCCCTCCCTAAGCATGGGGTCTCTGCCATCTGCTATGTTTAGCGGTGTTGGCCAGGGCAGAAGTAGGCAAAGTGCCCACTGAGACACTTCCAGACCTCGGCTGACTCGAGAGTCTCAACACAGACATACCTGGAGCTGCATGTTAGTTGCATCGCATGAATTTAATACGAAATTTTTTAATATATAATTACCAATACAAGATTATGTCAAACAATTTAAGAGTTTTCTTGTCAATAATTTTTTTCTTTTAAAACCCCATCCATTTTGACGCGGAAGGCATACATACAGTTGTGGTCAGCGTAAAAAAAGTACTATTTTTAAATAATTTATATGAAATATATATTTTCCAAAACAAGTTTTACTCTAAAACTGTGAGAAAATCAAAGCCAAAAATCTAAAGAAGTTGTGTTCCAAATTTGAGGTTGATTTCTCAAAAAAAATGAGCTTTCAGTAAGTATTTGTTTGGATGCAGTACCAAACGCTTCCATTAGATGAAATTAGTCTCCCATTCATTTCCAATCTGCTAATTTTTGACCAGGAGGAGCACAGCACAAGTGTGACTTTTTTTCAGAACCATTTAATCTTTTCGAATCATGTCCATGATTTTTGTTTGTGTTCACATAGCAAGTGCCAAAACTTTTATCAAGTTTCTTACCATTCCGATGAAGTAAAAAAATGATTTAAAAGAAAAAAAAAAATTTCTGTCAAAAATTACAAAACAGCACCAGAGGGTTAAAAGGGGGCAAGTGTAGTAATATGATAACATTTAAAACCTTGAGATTTTTTGCAAATTCGCTCATTAATGAGAAGTTATTGATCAGATACGATATGGTTTTAGTTGAAAAATACTACGTGAATACTACGTATTACATTATGGTGGTAATGAAGCTTTTTTTCTTTATTATGATAGTGATACCACGTGACTTTATGCCACCCAAAAGTTTAAATTATAAAAAAAAATCTCTTAAAATAGACCATTAAGTCATTGTATGTATGAGCTACATTTTAATGTATTTTTTAATCAATTTACAAATTAAAATCATGTCTTTTATCCACAAACCAACTCTTTTAAATTTGTAAATTTATGTTAAAATACTTCTTCCTAGTTTCTATCCTTAACAGCACACATCTGAAATCAACAACGCTGTCTCATCTCTCGTGAGAACAGCAAACACACGAAGAGTGAAGGTGTTGTGCATTGATTCATTTGGAATATGAGTCTAGACTGTAAGAGAGCGAGAATTAATGAGAGAGAGAGAGAGAGAGAGAGAGAGAGAGAGAGAGAGAGAGAGATTTGTGATATTTACATTTTTGCAGACTCATTTCATTATTATCCTCTGCTTATAATAAAATATGAGTTTACTAAGATTTTAAGTGGTATAAATATGAATATGAGTTGAAGAGCCTTGGTTCCACATACAAAAGAAGAGGAAGTCCATAGAAAAATCAGTTTTTGGATTTCAATAGAGTTTCATAAGCTCCTTAGAGCTCTGCTGAGATGAAATTCCCAAGTGTCCCAGTGACGCAGAAGCTCGCGGGTGAGGAGGAAGGTTCGGCCTCACGTGGCTCTGACAGCCTCAAAACACATGGAAATTAATTTCTGGTGGCAGCTTTTTGTCAAAAGACTTATTTTTGATAATACGTACTCTCTAAAGTATATGTAATTTACAATGCTGCTGTAGAAACATTAAATAGACACCTGCTGCTCTGAAAATGTCTTTTCCAGGGAAAAATTCTTCTTTGATTGTAACTAGAAGGAACGAAACAACCTGAACGGCACAAATGTTGTACTGTGCATGTAATTCTGTGACGTCACCATCTCCCCCTCCTACTCACACACACACACCGATTACACCAAACAGGGCATGTGACTGCCATAAAGCAAATCTTTATAGATTATGAATCAATTCATCCCTAAGGCTGACTGAACTATATTATATATTATCACATGGCTTGGTTGAATTCTAATGTAGAATGCGGTGTGTTATTTCTTGATAACAGACCGCTGCTAAGTATAACACACCGTTGCCATGAAAAACAGAGCGTTGCTATGGACGCAGGATTCTAACCGTAGAGACGGAACAGACTATTTTCTTTAGCGGAAGCAATACAATCGTTTTTAAATCAATAAACTCCTTTTTAAATCAATATTTTGTCAAATTATTGATTTATTTGTTAGGTAGCCATGTAATAAGCAGGATAATGTAGAGCGAGGCGGTCCCCGACGCGAGCCTGTCGGGGTTGTATTCGCTATAACAACCGCCTTACTCTACATTATCCCTTACGTACGGAATAAGGAATATTCATTTAAAAATTCTATTAGGTGACGTTTACACGACAATGTCGTTTTGGGGGCCTGAGAAGCAAACTTTCAAAATCGGGTTTCAAAGTGCACGTTTTTAAAACACTATACCATTATCGCCTCCATGTAAACTACAAAAAAAAAAAAAAAAAAAAAAAAAAAAAAGTGCGCGCAGTGTTTCTTTACAAAGTGACATCGCCATCTACTGGTCTGGCTGCAGAATGCAGTGTTTTTGCAGATCCGTGTGAACGGGATCATTTTGACATTTTGTCGTCTGTACACAAACAACAAAAAAGGAAAAACTTTATAATTTTTAGTTTATCGTTGTGGTGTAAACACCCTAAGATTACATTTAATAGTTTTATTAAATTATTACTGTTACAAGATTATAATATTCAGTATTGAATAAAGTAAAAAAAAAAAATTTTTAGATTACATTTAATAATGTTTTTTATTAGTGATAACTTATTTAGCAACTAGAGAGAACCAATAAATGACAGATAAAATTTATTCTATTTTGTTTAAATGAAACCTAAAATATTTTGTCTAAAATGCAAATATAACACTAAAAACTAAAATTAGTTAAGTGAATTAAGGCGTCACAACATAATATATGGTATGGAAAAAATAAACTTTATGTTAAAATTGGATTAAGATTGCATTTAGCCGTGTTATTAAATTACTAGGGTTTTTAAAGATTATCTTTTCAGTTGAGTGACAATGACCAGATCTGTTTGTTAAAAACGGCTATATAATTCCTTAACAAAATATATTTTTTATAAAATAATCCAGAATACAGTTTCATGGTAGGCACGGCATATTAGTGGCTGGTAGATTTCCTCAATTTACTGCCCATTGGTTAGAATTGTTTTCCTTTTGGACTCTGGTTATTTTCCAAACCAAGAGCAAAATGAGGATTGTCACCATTCATTGGTCTGTCTATGCCAGGGTGAGAATTCATCCTGTCGATTAGGAAAAATGGACTCACCTGTATCAAAGTCTGGAGGTGGGTGGCACAGCGAGATCAGACAGTGAGGAAAAAGAGAAAGAAAATTAGTCTCTTATTGTTCAGCTTTGATCATTTTTCCAATTCACTGCATGCATGCATTGATAAACAACTGTGCACAGTTCTGAATAAACCACATCCATTATCTTGGTAATGGACATTAGATCATTAACGGAGGCAAACTGCCCCGTCCAGATCCCAATGATCAATGCAAATAGTCCCTGCGCTGTCACAAAATTATGATTGATGATCTCTCCATCACTGCGAGGTGTTTAGATCTATTTTAGAATTGGTTTCTGCCTTCACACACACAACTCCGATTCAATTAAATCTGCTTTTGTCTAGAAATGTGTTATCAATACTGGTATCTGTACAAAGACAAGCTGAGATAAAGATTCAGGGTCGCATGGAAAAGTCAGAGTTTCTGGCTCGGGTCTGTTGGCAGCGATGCCCTGCTGGCTAGCAGTGTGCTAGCAGATGGACGTTAGCGAGTGTGTGTGTGTGTGTGTGTGTGTGTGTGTGTGTGTCTTGAGGGCCAAATTCCCGCAGAGATCTGGACAGGGCAGGACATCATCCTTTATTGATATGGTGATGAAGCACTTTGAACAAAAGGCACTACAAACAAACAGATGTGAACATACGAGGCTGAAGCACAAACACACACAAACACATGAAGGTAGAGTCTTTCTTCTGGAGTTATCACTAGCGGCCGAGTTCCTCAGACACGCTGACGTTTATGCGAACTGTCAGATGAGCACGAACATGACAGCAAAAGGCTTGAGCGAGAGGACAATATTATGACAGGAAGTGTGTCACTGCTTCAGAGGAAATAACTTTACCTGACACCTGATTCTCAGCAGAAAAACTTTTTTATTTTAGGATTAATAATTCAGAAGTCACCTAGATCTGTCTAGTCAAATTAAACTGAGGATCTGAGGAGGGAAGATTTTATGGGATGTGGGTTTGTGAAATAGTTGTTTTGTTCGTTTGATGTCTTGAAATAACGTCATATCACCCATTATGGAAAGAGGCAGTTAGAAGAAGAGGAGAAAGAGACATAATGAAGAATTAAAAGAAAGAGTGAGATATGGAAAGATGTGTAAAATGAGGAAGGACACAGGAGAGAAAGCAGATGTTCTCACTCTTTGCTGTATGGTGGCGTGTTTGTGCTCCATCTCTCTCTTCTCCATTGCAGAATCTATGACCAGCTGATCCAACTGAAACACAAACGACATTGGGTTATAAAGTTGATTTTGTTTTATATCTATTTATATCTATCTATATATATATATATATATATATATATATATATATATATCTATTATATCTATATCTATTTATATCCTTTTACAATATATATATATATATATATATATATATATATATATATATATATATATATATATATATATATATATATATAAGCTTTATTTTAGTTTTATAATATATACGTTTACCATAATTAATCATGTGAAATGTGCTTTCATGTGCAAAGCTCAATGCCAGTATTTTATGATATTAATAATGCGTCCAATAACTAAAATGTAGATTTTTTTTTTAATTGTTATTGCTCTTTGACACAGTAAGCAGTGAATGATTTTTTAAACTTATTACATATGTTACCGGCAAAGTGTGAAATCCCGGTATTGTATAGAATGCCTAGGCAATGTATAGAATGCCTGATGGTTTTTGGCAAAAATACATTACCTAATTCTATACATTACCTAGGCATTCTATAGAATGCCAGATTACACACTTTGCCGGTAACATATACATTTATTACTATGATTATTTATAATTTTATTTTTAATTATAATTTAGTTTATTATTATTATTATTTTACATTTTAACTTATAATAATACCAATAATAATAATAATTAAAGCTGCAAGCAGCATTTATCGGGGTTCAAGCATTTAAGGCCTTTAAGCACATAAGCATTTAAGACATTAAGTTTTATTTGTAAAGCTTTTAACCACTGAAATAATAGATGGAAAAGACCATTTACAGCCAAAACAGGCAATTTACCATAGGAAATATATGGTTTTCAAAGCTTTTTAACAGTTATAGCGCCACCTATCGTACGATCTTCATGAAATTTTACATGCTTGTTTAGACTGTTATGGTACATATGCTCACCAATTTTTGTGAAGTTCTGAGTTTTCGTTTAGGATTTATAGGCTTTTAAATGCATTTTGCCACGCCCATTTTCATTATGACCCAATATACCCATGCGAAAAATGCTAAAGTTGAACTTTTTTTGATAATTATTGATCTAGAGAGTCCAGAGAATTACCCTAGACTGGTCTTGTTCCGATCGGGCAAAAAACCTAGGACTAGTTCGCAAAAGTAGGTTTTTAACATAATTGCGAATATTTAATGAACGGTTTGATTGACAGCAATGGTTCTTGAGGCAAAGTTGTTCAGCATGAGCAGATCTATCAAATGATATGCATTTTGTGACAATAAGTGTAACACCACGTGATTACAGAGCCATAAAACTCGTTAGCGCCAACTAGTGGCCGATTTCTTTCAAAATTCTTACAGACCTCTAGGGCCATGAGTTGAACATGCCCATCGAGTTTCGTTCCGATCGGCCTCCGTTAACCTTGTCTAATAGGTGCTCAAATTTCATTGGTCGATGGCGGCCATGTTTTTCGAGATACGCCAAAGTCCTCATAGACATACATGGCACCTTGGACCAAGACACTGCATACCAATTTTCAAGTCAATCGGACAAACGGTCACGTGGTCATAGCCCTTTTCATGTTTTTTTTCATGTTATAGCGCCACCTAGTGATCAATCGTCGACATTTTTTTACTATGACCCCAGATTGAACTCTTACACATGTGTACCAAGTTTGGTGAAGATATCTCATTTCCTTTTCGAGTTATAGCCATTTTAGTAAAATAGGCTCCTCCCACAACATTAATTTATCACCCCCTAGCGACCAGGAATCGAAATTTCGACTTTTTTTCGATAATTATTGATCTTCAGACTCCAAAGAACATTTCTGCACTGCTTTGGTTCCGATCGGGTGAAAAACCAGGGACTAGTTCGCAAAAGTAGGTTTTTGACAAAATTCAAAATGGCGGAAAAATTTGCATACCTGAAATAAAATCGGAGATATACGTTTTGACCTTCAGGCGTCCAGCTTTCCAATGATATAGGACACTTGAGTCTACGACATACGGTCTAGGAGTTATGAGCAGTTCCGCGCTTTTGGTTGCTATAGCGCCACCTATGGGCCAATCTGGGTCATACTTTGATAGGTTCTCCCCAAATTGAGGACTACCATTTGGCCAAGTTTCAAGGTTCCAGCTCTTACGGTTTGGGCTGCACGATGCGTTTTAGGGGAGAATAATAATAATAATAATAATTAAAGCTGCAAGCAGCATTTATCGGGGTTCAAGCATTTAAGGCCTTTAGGCACATAAGCATTTAAGACATTAAGATTTATTTAGAAAGCTTTTAACCACTGAAATAATAGATGGAAAAGTCCATTTACAGCCAATACAGGCAATTTACCATAGGAAATATGTTTTTTAAAGCTTTTTAACAGTTATAGCACCATCTATAGTCCGATCTCCATGAAATTTTGCATGCTTGTTAATGATGTTATGGCACATAAGCTCACCAATTTTCGTGAAGTTCTGAGTTTTTGTTTAGGATTTATAGGCTTTTGAGTGCATTTTGCCACGCCCATTTTCTTTATGACCCAATATACCCATGCGAAAAATGCAAAAGTTCAACTTTTTTTTGATAATTATTGATCTTGAGAGTCCATAGAATTGTCCTAGACTCGTTTGGTTCTGATCGGGCGAAAAACCTAGGACTAGTTCGCAAAAGTAGGTTTTTAACATAATTACGAATATTTAATGAACGGTTTGATTGACAGCAATGGTTCTTGAGGCAAAGTTGTTCAACAAGAGGAGATCTATCAAATGGTATGCATTTTGTGACAATAAGTGTAACACCACGTGATTACAGAGCCATAAAACTCGTTAGCGCCAACTAGTGGCCGATTTCTTTTAAAATTCTTACAGACCTCTAGGGCCATGAGTCGAACATGCCCACCGAGTTTCGTTCCGATAGGCCTCCGTTAACCTTGTCTAATAGGTGCTCAAACTTCATTGGCCGATGGCGGCCATGTTTTTTGAGATACACCAATGTCCTCATAGACATACATGGCACCTTGGACCAAGACACTGCATACCAATTTTCAAGTCAATCGGACTAACGGTCAGGTGGTTATAGCCTGTTTTATGTTTTTTTCATGTTATAGCGCCACCATGTGACCAATCGCCGCGATTTTTTTACCGTGACCTCATATTGACGTCTTACACATGTGTACCAGGTTTGGTTAAAATACCTCTTTTACTTCTGGAGTTATAGCCATTTTAGTAAAATAGGCTCCTCCCACAACGTTAATTTTGCACCCCCTAGCGACCGTGAATCGAAATTTCAACTTTTTTTTGATAATTATTGATATTCAGACTCCAGAGAACAATTCTGCACTGGTTTGGTTCCGATCGGGCAAAAAACCAGGGACTAGTTCGCAAAAGTAGATTTTCGACAAAATTCAAAATGGCGGAAAATTTATCATGGCGGAAATAAAATCGGAGATATACGTTTTGTTCGTCAGGCGTCCAGCTTTCCAATGATATAAGACACTTGAGTCTATGACTTACGGTCTAGGAGTTATGAGCAGTTTCGCGCTTTTGGTTGCTATAGCGCCACCTATGGGCCAATCGGGGTCATAATTTGATAACCTCTCCTCGATTTTTGTACTACCATATGGCAAAGTTTCAAAGCTCTAGCCCTTACGGTTTGGGCTGCACGATGCGTTTTACGGCAGAATAATAATAATAATAATAATAATAAAAATCAGCACAATTACAATAGGGTTTCAGCACTTCGTGCTTGAACCCCTAATAATTAAAGCTGCAAGCAGCATTTAGCGGGGTTCAAGCATTTAGGGTCTTTAAGCACATAAGGCAGTCTAGTGAGTTGTCTGAGTTTTTGTTTAGGATTTACAGGCTTTTGAGTGTTTTTTGCCATACCCATTTTCTAAATGATCCTGTTATGGCTACCCAATGGGTAAAGTTAAAGTTTTTTATATAATTAATAATCTAGAGCTTCCAGAGAATTGTACTGCACTGGTATATTTCCGATCGGGCGAAAAACCTAGGACTAGTTCGCAAAAGTAGGTTTTTAACATAATAGCAAGTATTTAATGAACAAATTGATTGACAGCAGTAGTTCTTGAGGCAAAGTTGTTCAGTATGAGGAGATCTATCAAATGATATGCATCACGTGATTACATAGCCGTAAAACCTGTTAGCGTCAACTAGTGGCTGATTTTTCAAAATTCTTACAGACCTCTAGGGCCACGAGTCGAACATGCCCATCGAGTTTCGTTCTGATCGGCCTCCGTTAAGAGCAAACTAACAGCTTTGAATTAAAATGGTGAGGTATCCTGTTGTAAACATCAACCATGCCTGTTGACAGTTTTGTGGGAAGGGAATGAAAAGTTCTCAAATCCACAGCACAGCCTCAGACATAACATTTATATCCATGATCTGCCATTTTCACTATTGTCCTTGCTTGCTTCTTCACAATACCTGCAGATCTTCTGTTGATTCGGCTGTGCAGGTCCACATTAACACTGCCTGGCCTAGAACATGGACTGGAAAATGCAAATTTGGGGGGTATAAATATTAATGATCCTGACTCCAACGTCACAGTCGGTGTTATGGTGGGATTCACTCATTTTTCAGCGGTCTTTTGCAAACAGGAGATTTACACAAGAAGGAGGAAACAATGGTGTTTGAGGCTCACGGTATGTCAGTTCCATGTCCAGAACTCTTATCATTCAACTATGCCAAGATAAATACAGTTTTCAATTGTATGGCACCTGTAAAATAGATGATTAGTAATATAATGCTTACTTGGAGTCTGAAATGGCTTTAACAAAAGAAGAAAAATAGTCTTAGATTTCTGTTCATTCTAATCATGTACAAATAAAGTAGCACAGTAAGATTACATTTATTTGAATGCATTAGTGAGTGTGTGATTGTGCTGTGTGTGCAGCGTGTCAATACTAAAAGTGAAGGTGTAGTTGATATCTTTGGTGATAATATCTGTAGTAATCATAAAAAAAAACACTTAAGAAATAAAGAATTAAAATTACAAATAATATTCTATTAAGATATGAGTTACAATAACATGATTTGCAATAGTAATAATATCAATAATCTATGCACAATACACACAGATTAGACTATCAGGTCTGTGTTTTACAAAAACATTAGTATTGCAGCCAATGTGAGTCTGTGGGATTTATAAACAGACAAAATATGATTTGAAATGTTATTTTAATGATTTTATTAAGTTTAAACAATATTTCAAATGGAAAAAAAAATTAAAAATAATATTTTAGTGAGCAGAATGAACCAATGAGTGTTCTTCTTCTGGTGGTTAAAATGTAAATGAAAACAATAATACTTAATAATTCTTAATACACTAACCATGCTTGAACACACACATGCACACACATTTTGTTGTAGATGGAGATATTTAAAATAAAAGATAGGTAACAAAATGATAATTGCAAATCTCCTCTGTATAACACCATTTTCAGATTTCAAATTAATCACTGAGAGGCAGAATTGTTCAAACTGAGAGCTCAGTAAAAATGAAGTGATAAACTTTGACAAAACATGACTGTGTTATAATAGGTGATTTTCATGCAAGTAATTTGATATAGTCCAAAAACTAATGCAAAAGCACAGATGAAAATATTTTATTAAGTAGAATGTCCTGCAGAGGGCAGTAGAAGACCACTAATTGACTCACTTTCATTTGAAATACTTTTTTATCCACCAGTAAAACAAAGCAGTTTCTTCATGTTCTTTCCATTAAGCATGCTTACACACACACAGACACACACACAAACCCACACACACACACACACACACACACACACACACACACACACACACACACACACACAAAGACAAATATGTTTTCAATGTTTTTAGGATGTGATATTGTGAAAATATCTTCATCTCCTCATCTTGAACAACTTTGCCTCAAGAATCACTAATGTCAATCTAACCGTTCATAATCATAATAAAAAAAAATAAAATATATACAAATATCATAATAATAAAAAAAACATCATAATAAAAAAGATTGCTTCTTAAAGCATTTGTTTATTTCCAATACTGAAGCGAATTAAAAGATCATGCGTAATCCTGCTGCTCCCTCTAGTGGACAACAGTGGTATTATAGCTTACATTTTACAGTTGAAGTGTTTGAATGAATGGGAATTTGTTTTTTTACTTATATCTCAGGAACCAAAAGGCGAAAAATTCTGAAACTCAGAGCATAGATAGTGCTTGAGGAGCCCTGTTGAATGAGACCATCAATGTGTTTTTGGGCGATTGGGGCTGGGAGTTATGACTGTTATAAGGCATATCTGTTCGGGCTATTATCTCTGGAATGCCCAGGGCAAATAACACCACATTTGAATCGAAGCTAGCCAAGGACGCGCCCTTTCCAACGAGCTCTCACACAATGTTCGGGGTGGTCTGGGTCGGGAGTAATGGCCGTTCAAAATCGGGGGTCCCGCGGATTCGCGATGCGCGGGGGGCGCGCTCCCGAGGCCCGCGACGACACGTTTCGATCAAGAGCCCGGAGAGGTCCTCACCATCAAAATTTGAGCGCGCAACGACTTTCCGTTTTCGAGTTATGAATGGATTTGTATTCGGGGGCGTGGCTTAAATGCCGTTATACTTTCGTTTCATTTCATTCATTTACTTTCGTCCATTTCCATATCTCAGTGTAACACAATTGTCAATAGTAATACTCAATAGATGAGTTTTGACAAAATGTGATTGTAAATGTTAAAATAATGATTTTAAAAAGTCTAAATATGAATTTTATAACAATATTAGGGAGTAGTATGATGAAATGACAGCAGGGGGCAGTAAAATACCACTTATTGGCTTAATATGTCATTATATTCATATAAAATCACCTTTTGAAGAAGTTAAACTTTTTTTCTGATAATTATTGATCTAGAGAGTTCAGAGAATTGTGCTGCACTGGTTTTGAACATTATGATATGAACATTATATGATAAAAGATAGAAGACATCATTTACAGCAAATACAGGCAATTTACCATAGGAAATATATGGTTTTAAAGCGTTTTAACAGTTATAGCGCCAACTATCGTCCGATCTCCATAGAATTTTTCATGCTTGTTAATGATGTTATGTCACATATGCTGACCAATTTTTGTGAAGTTCTGAGTTTTTATTTAGGATTTATAGGCTTTTTAATGTATTTTGACACGCCCGTTTTATAAATGACCCTATTACAGCCATCCAAATGCAAAAGTTCAACTTTTTTTTGATAATTATTGATCTAGAGAGTCCAGAGAATTGTCCTACACTGGTCTGGTTCCGATCGGGCAAAAAACCTAGGACTAGTTCGCAAAAGTAGGTTTTTAACATATTAATGAATAATTAATGAACAGTTTGATTGACAGCAATGGTTCTTGAGGCAAAGTTGTTCAGGATGAGGAGATCTATCAAATGATATGCATATTGTGTGGATATTTGTAACACCACGTGATTACAGAGCCGTAAAACTCGTTAGCGCCAACTAGTGGCCGATTTCTTTCAAAATTCTTACAGACCTTTAGGGCCATGAGCCGAACATGCCCATTGAGTTTCGTTCCGATCGGCCTCCGTTAACCTTGTCTAATAGGTGCTCAAACTTCGTTGGCCGATGGCGGCCATGTTTTTTGAGATACGCCAATGTCCTCATACACATACATGGCACCTTGGACCAAGACACTGCATACCAATTTTCAAGTCAATCGGACTAACGGTCAGGTGGTTATAGCCTGTTTTATGTTTTTTTCATTTTATAGCGCCACCATGAGGCCAATCGTCGCGATTTTTTTACTGTGACCCCAGAGTAAGCTCATACACATGTGTACCAAGTTTGGTGAAGATACCTCATTTACATCGGGAGTTATAGCCATTTTAGTAAAATAGGCCCCTCCCACAACGTACGTTTTGGCGCCCCTTAGCGACCGTGAATCGAAATTTCCACTTTTTTTCGATAATTATTGATATTCAGTCTCCAGAGAACATTTCTGCACTAGTTTGGTTCCAATCGGGCAAAAAACCAGGGACTAGTTCGCAAAAGTAGATTTTTGACAAAATTCAAAATGGCGGAAAATCTATCATGGCGGAAATAAAATCGGAGATATACGTTTTGTTCGTCAGGCATCCAGCTTTCCAATGATATAAGACACTTGAGTCTACGCCATACGGTCTAGGAGTTATGAGCAGTTTCGCGCTTTTGGTTGTTATAGCGCCACCTATGGGCCAATCGGGGTCATAATCTCTGAACCTTTCCTCGATTTTTGTACTACCATCTGTCAAAGTTTCAAAGTTCCAGCTCTTACGGTTTGGGCTGCACGATGCGTTTTACGGCAGAATAATAATAATAATAATAATAATAAAAATCAGCACAATTACAATAGGGTTTCAGCACTTCGTGCTTGAACCCCTAAAAATCAGTACAATTACAATAGGGTTTCAGCACTTCGTGCTTGAACCCCTAATAATAATTCAAAAATACATTAATAAATTGCTTTACTTGGGAATACCACTGCAGAGTGCAGTTCTTTAGAGACTCACTGAACTCTGTCATTTTTTGGCTGATATTATGTCTTTCACTATTCAAGACATGAAACTACATTAGTAACACATTTAACCTTGATAATGTAACATGGCAATGTATTTAAATATATACAGTATGTATGTGTGTGTGTATATATATATATATATAGTGCAATGCATAAGTGAATACACCCCTATGTTAAATTCCCATAGAGGCAGGCAGATTAAGTATTTTTTTAAGTATTTTTTTTTTATTTATTTTTTAGGATACTATGCATCCTGATAAAGTTCCCTTGGCCTTTGGAATTAAAATAGCCCCACATCATCACATAGCCTTCACCATACCTAGAGATTGGCATGGTTTTATTTCAGTTAGCCTAATAGCTAGTTTGATTTGCATTGAGAGATGATCTTATGGAAAGTACTCCATGCCAATCTCTAGGTATGGTGAAGGCTATGTGATGATGTGGGGCTATTTTAATTCCAAAGGCCAAGGGAACTTTATCAGGATGCATAGTATCCTAAAAAATAAATAAAAAAAAATACTTAAAAAAATACTTAATCTGCCTGCCTCTATGGGAATTTAACATAGGGGTGTACTCACTTATGCACCCTGTATTTTAAGGAAGAACATTTATTTATTTACGATACATTATTCATTCACAAAGAAAATTGGTGTCCTTAAAGGTTGGATTTTTCCTAATTTTTTAAATTAAGGCATTAAGTTCAATTTCCAAAATATTATTTTTTTATTCCTCTTTTTAGTCAACTTTAGCATGGGTGTATTCACTTATGCATTGCACTGTATATATATATATATATATATTATTATAATGGCCTTGATTACATCACCAAAAATGCTGAGAAAGTAACTAAAGTCTGATAAAATAATTAAAATAAACCTTTCTTGCTTCAGAATAACATGCACTGATGAATCATGCACAGTAAGACATTTAAATTATTAAGTAAATAGGGTGAATTTTAATTTCAGCTTGTCTTTAATGCTGCTTATCCTATGAGATCATCACAAATCACAATGTGCGACATGGATTTAATAAACTTGGGTACGACATGCATGTACGACTGTACGATAATGACACCTAATGAACTGTAGGCTACGACGCAAGTTAGTATAGAAGTATAAAACGTCAAACAATTAGAGCAAGATGAATCGCACTTTGGCAATTGTGTTTTTTATGTGCACTGAAAAAAGTGGAGAGAGCGTGAAAGACGAGAATATGGACACGGTCACGGCGAGGGGAACCAGGTGAACTTGACAAGCCAAATTTGCATATGGAGCTTAAGGAAATTAGTTTTAAGCTTTAGAGCCATGTCGCGTTGATCAATACGCTCATGATGCATTTTATTGGCTAGTCAGTAGATGGTTGTAGCAGCAAACACACTGTGAGATGATCATGCTAAATTCCTAACACTGTCAGAAACCTATCGCAGGCTATCTTTGGTCTCAAAACCACCATTTAAATCGCCACGAGTGGTCATCTTTCGTCTGGGACAGCCCAAAATTGTACAGTGTGTACCGGGCATGAGCCTGTCTCAGACAGATGCATTGTGCCCGTCACCCTCACGGATAGACATTATCCCTCATTAGGCCTGTGTTAATGTGGAGCCTGGGGCCCGTCAGCACATGCCCAGCATTAGGCGCAGGTGTCCCGGGACAGCAGGTGCACAGGGGCCCTAATGAGCGCGAGTTAATGAGATGTGCAGATCTATCTCACCTCGGCAGCCAGCTTCTTCATGTAGGGGTCGATCTCGTCCAGGAGGTTGAAGCCCTGCTGGAACAGACTGTACTGAGCCTGCATGAACGACAGCATCTGTGGAGGAGAGAGAAAACCGTCAACACACAAACTACGGAGAAGCTGGTTTAATGTGGTGTTTTTATAACCCACTCACCGAATCCAAAATCTCAAATTTCTTTTTGGCTTGAAGAACATTGATCTGAGAAAGATATCAAGAGAAGCACATATTAGCAGGTGCAAATACAAAGTATCTTGGGTTTCAAACTTACAACCTTTGGTTGCCAGCCCACTAAGCCATTTAGGTTCAAACTAGCCATCTATGGCATGATTATTGTCCCATGAGGCGAGAGGACCCTGGTGAAGAACAGGCACCCTGAGACTTTTGGGGGCCCTGGCACTGGCACACAATCCATTCTTGGCACTTGTAACCCATAACCAGCACATTTTTAGCCTTGTTCACTAATTTTATGTGATTGCATATGATCCTGCTCCAAGCAGTGGCCATTAGAAACACTACAGACAATTTTTGTCCTGTTGTTCACATATTAAACATATTAAACATCCTTTTAAAACAGAAACGTATCAGATATAAGAAAAAATTTCTTATGACACAATATGATGGCTGACCATTTCTCCAAAGCAGTGTTTCCCAACCCTATTCCTGGAGGCACACTGAGGGTCCATTTACACGACACCGTTTTCAACTATGAAAAGTGAATGTGTTTTTGCCATTTGTTTATACGACAACAGCGTTTTGGGGGCCTGAAAACGCAAACTCGTGAAAAAGGGATTCGAAGTGAAAGAATTTGAAAACGATACCGTTATCATCGCCGTGTAAACTACAAAAACACAAATTTGTGAAAATGGTAACGGTGTTTTTTCAGGGGAAAATATGCGTTTTTTTCACGCACGTGCGAATTACGTGTTCAGTCTATAGGCGCATAGGCCTAGTGTTTCTTTAAAAAGTGACATCGCCAACTACTGGCCTGGCAGCAGAATACAGCATTTTTAGTCGTTTAAGTGGATCCATGTGAACGGGGATCGTTTTGACAACGTTTACTACATTGTTTTGATGTAAACTTACCCCAACACTACACATTTTCAACTCATCCTGATCAAACGCACCTGATTCAACTCCTGAGCTCATTAGTAGAGACTCCAAGACCTGAAATATACGGGTCAGACAAGAGAGGCATCCAAAATGTGCACTGTTGGTGTGTCTCAAGGAACAGGGATGGGAAACACTGCTCTATAGTAATTGAAAAACACACTAACATCTATTTTTTTTTTTTTTTTTTTTTTTTTACACCAAAACAGCCTTGGGTAACTTAACCAAAATAGTACAGCCATTACAGCAATCTTTGTCAACCGACCGAGTTCAATAAAAACAGAACATGGATGGTAACTAAAAAAACCATAAAATCACAGCCTTCACAGGACACAAAGCTTGGAGAGTACAAAGTAGGTCGCGTTATGTTATGAAATGAGAGCTAATGATGGCCAAGTAAAGATTGGAGGAAGCGGTCAGGTCCAATCCGTCAGACCGCTGCCGCGAGGACTGGAGGCTGGCGGCCATTTCCAAGTAAAAATAGCATCCAAGAAACTGGCATAGCTTTTATGGAGACAGAAAATTAAATGTTTGTGGCCTAAACACAGAGTTTGTGACTGGACTTTTTAAAGTTTTTTTTTTTTTTTTTTCTCCATACAATGAAAGTCAATGGGGTCCAAAAAACATTGGACCCCACTGCATTTCATTACATAGACAAAAACAGTTTAAACATTCTCCAAAAGGTTTGGAATGACATGAGGGTGAGTAAATGATGACAGAAGTTTTAATTTTTAGGTAAACCATCCCCTTTAACATTTCCTTGTTTTCATCATTTTGGGGATTTACAATTTTAGATGTTATTGATTTGTGAAATACCTGAAGCACGTAGTCGAGGGCGAGGTGTCGGAAGCACTTGCGGGTCGTGACGAGGGTGCTCGTGGCCTCCTCCACCTCATGAGGTTTGTTGCGAGGCGCCTGTGCGTTCTTCACCTGGGCGATTTCCATATCCTCCCGAACCTTATCGAACTGCTTCTTTGTCTCTTTAAACCTTCGAACATCCCTGCGTGGACACAAATGACAGGGTAAGACGCACACATCACGGAGGACAGGGAGAGTGGAAATGGAATAGAAATCAGAAACAAGGGCAGGGAAAAGAAGAAAGGACTCACTCCTTCACAAAATTGTGCAACTGTTGCTTCACGGATCTTTGGGCCTGGTCGAACAGGATCTGTGAAAGAATAAAAAATAAATAAAAATGTATCAGCATCTAACAGAAAAATATTGAGCGGGTTGAACAGTACTTTGCATTAAACAGGAGTCAGTGGAAATGAGCGGGACTTAGTGTGCCAGATGTTCCCTAATTGTTTGATATGATGTAGTGGTGTGTCGTTTGTTTTTAAGTGAACGAATCATTCCTTTTCCTTTCACTAAAGCTTCTCCCTTTACTAAATTAGACTCGAAATTTCACTTGTGAACAAACTGTATCGACTGAAGCATTTTGTTTCTGAATAAATCAACTGGGACATCTCATTCAATCTGGTTTACATTTCAAACTTGTGAGCGACTCAGTGACTCATTTAAAACACTTGCTTGTCACCACACACTGGCATATGTACAATATAACCTGCAGAAAAAGCAAAAGTGAACAAATCTAAAATAACCTTTTTGGTAAACAGATTCAAAAGACTCAAGTCACTGGGATGAGGGGCTATATATAAACACTGCCATTTTGACATCAGTAAGATATATATATATATATATATATATATATATATATATAATTTTTTTTTTTTTTTTTACGAAATTAATACTTTTATTCAGCAATGACACATTAAATTGATGACGTTGTTCTTTTGAACTTTCTGTTCATTTAAAGAATACTGAAAAAATGTATCAATTTCCACCAAAAGTTTTTGCAGCACAACTGTTTTCATCATCGATAATAATGAGAAGTGTTTCTTGAGCATCAAATCATCATATCAGAATGATTTCTGAAGGATCATGTGACACTGAAGACTGGAGTAATGATGCTGAAAATTCAGCTTTGATGACAGGAATAAATTACATTTAAAGAGATACATACAAAATACAAAATGGAAAACAATATTACTGTTTTACAGCATTTTTGATCAAAATTATGACAACAAAACGCATCCTTTAGAGGGAGACAAAGGGATTTTTGTGCCTTTTATCCAGCACTAAAGGGCTTTAAAACACATTAGGAAGGTCATTTTATAAGGGATCAATCAATAAAATTTTCCGTAGGTTAGCAGATCTTCAATCTTGCTCCCGGTGACCAACTGTTTATTTCCAACCTGCTTCAGCTCACCTGCCTGTGACTTTTCAAGTGATCATCCTGAAGACTTTGATAGCCGAAGTGATAGCTGAAGTGTGTCTGATATATAATATAAAGGGTGCACTACTCTCATATCACCAGCAGAGGGCAGAGCAGTTGCAGATCTGTGTCTGTAAACCCAAAAGACTGCAGCAGAGCCCAACACCATCTCACGGTGGGTGACTGCAGGTCAAGGGTTAAATAGGTCACAGATGCGTCGCAAAGGACGGGGAGCAGGGAGTTAGACATCGGCGTCACGCAGGCCATGACAGGCAAACACAGTGACTACAGTCTGCACATGCTCATGGAATCAAACCCTGGGGGTCCTGCGAGGAAACCTCTGATGGAAGGTTGTAAGAATGAAGGCATGTCAGTGTGGATCATACATGATGTCAGCAGAACGGGGCTAGAGGAAAAGCTTTACGCTGCAATCATCTCGATTCCGGTCACAAGAGCAGCAGCTTTACGGCAGAGATAAGCTGCAACCGGAGAACATGTGACGAGTGTGTCACATGGAACAGGAGGGCAACATGTCTTGAGGGTAAAGCTGGCACGTGAGAGAGGAAGAGAGAGTGCAGGGAAAAGGGGAAGCAGACAAGCTTAGACATTTGCATTTTGTACAGTTCAGTCAAATCCCAGCCTTTGCATTTTATAAAGGACTAGACTAGATTCAGCATTTTCTATTCATCCGCCTCAAATGGCCCAATTCTTTCATCAGTGATGCTTGACTACTGCTCATACTTTGGACCCAAGGGTTCTGCAAAATGTTCAAACCCATAAGTGCCCAGCATGCACATACTGTACACACGAGAGTTGTACGATTTGGTGAAATTATTAAAAAAAAGTTCTGAAAAAAAATAAAAGTGATTTAAAATTCAATCAAAAAAAGGTTTGTTGTGTTTTGTGATGACTGAGGCCACACTTAAAGGGTTAGTTCACCCAAAAATGAAAATTCTGTCAGTAATTACTCACCCTCATGTTGTTCCAACCGCGTAAGACCTTCGTTCATCTTCGGAACACAAATTAAGATATTTTTGATGAAATCTGAGCCATGTTTCACTCCTCCATAGGCTTCTATGTGACCGAAACTTGCTGGCCCAGAAAAGTTATTAAAGAGATCGTTAATATAGTCCAAGTGACTCCAGTGGCTCAATCTTAAGTATATCAAGCGACGAGAATACTTTTTGTGCGCAAAAACAAACAAAAATAACGACTTTATTCCACTATTCATTTCCTTCTCTCTGGGCCTCGTAGTGTTTTTGCGCAGCGCGTCTGTGTTACACGTCATCACGTAGGCTCACTATTGGCCGACGCCGGTCATGTGTGTGTTGCGTGATGACGTGCAACACAGACGCGCAGCGCAAAAACACTACGAGGCCCAGAGAGAAGGAAATGAAAAGTGGAATGAAGTCGTTATTTTTGTTTGTTTTTGCGCACAAAAAGTATTCTCGTCACATGATAAACTTAATGTAGTGCCACTGTAGTTACTTGGACTATTTTAACGATGTTTTAATAACTATTCTGGGCCGGTGAGTTTCGGTCACACTGGAAGCCTATGGAGGAGTCAAAATTCTGTCAGATTTCATCAAAAATATCTTAATTTGTGTTCTGAAGATGAACGAAAGACTTACATGGTTGGAACAACATGAGGGTGAGTAATTACTGACAGAATTTTCATTTTTGGGTGAACTAACCCTTTAATAAATATTTCATTTGAATTGTTCTAGTTTTTTTGTATGCGAAATATTTTTCGTTTGCTTTGAGGGATCCATTTTTTTTGTCTGCTTGTTTATACATTTCTATGTATTTATTTTGTTTCTTTAATATCATTTACCCAAAAACATTTGAATTAGAGGTGCGCGTTGTCTCTTTATGCTCACATTAAAGATCAAAGAGCGCCAGTAAATACACGCTAGTAAGTGTATAGGCAAAGATATGGGTTTAACATTCTTATTTAATTTAGTTTTGAATGATTGTGCATCTTGCCCATCGTTCCACAGGGATCCATGATTGAAGCTTGGAATAAAGGCCTGTTATTAAAAGGCCGTGGCATTTCCTGATGTCCTTTATATCTTTTGCTGGGAATTATGGGAAATGTAGGTTTTGGGACAATATGTGTTTTCTTTCCTGTAGCTCGAACAGTAGAGCGTAGGCAACGCCAAGGTCATGGATTCGATTCCCAGGGAAAGCAAGAACTGATAAGAATGTAAAAATGTGGTGAATGTGATTTCATATGTGTATAGAGTTTATTTAAATTTTTTTCTTTAGGTTTCATGCACTGAATTTTGAATTGAGATCTTGTGAGACCCCTGTAATTATAAAATGGTTTGGTCTGTTTTGTTAAAAGGGCTTAATTTTCTATGGCTGAGTTAGTTTTGGTGAGGGATCCCTGTGAAACATCTGAGACCCAGAACTCAGTAATGTGCTAATGTGCATAGTTCCAGTTTCTTTTGTTTTGCTTCTGATTTTCTTCAGATGATCTTAGTTAACGTCTGTTTAAAGAGTTCAGAGAGTGGCATCTGTGTTGAACACTGTTCAGCAGGGTAATTAACCAGCATGCTTTACCGAGCCCTTAATGACTCTACATTGCGGTCACATCTCTAGACGCTAGCATTGCACCTTCTCTTTCACATTCTCACTTCCTCTTCACCGTGTGAGATCCCTCTTTAATTGCATTTCACTTCATATCTTCTATCCTTGTTTTACCTCAGATTGTCTGTAGCGAGTGTGGAAGACCATGATAGCATCACCTCGGGTGACACTCTAAGAAAGACATCAAGAGGACGTCAAGAGATGAGTGACTGTAGGCAGAGAGAGAAACTGGGGAAGATTTGAATGAGCCTGAGCGAGTGTGTGTGAGATGAGGTTTAATCGTGGCCTGCAGCCCGGCCGTACATGTGTGCTAGCGCCTTGAGAAAGCACAGGCCTTTTATGTAGCGCCAGACGCTAGCGCAGAGAGCTTCAGAGTCAGTGAAGCATCTCAGTCACAGACATGGAGAAGAGAGGAGATTCTGCAGTCAAACAAAAAAGAAGGATGAGTGAACGAGAGAGAAAAAAACTAAGCGATGAATGGGTGGTTCTTCAACTTCAGGCACTTTTATGTACCAGGGGTTGATTTTTATTAAAAAGACAGATTTTCCTTTGTTATATGAAGGCCACATTAAAACATTTCATCATGCCTTTGTTATTTTTGCAACTTTCCAAATGGTTTTTATGCTAGTTCCAGGCTTTTTAGTTTTTTATAACTATGAATTTTATTTTATTTCTTACATTGTATTCATATTAGATTTTCATATTCATACTATCTTTCACAAGCTAAGCAAAGGGAGAAATAAACAAAAACCTTTTTATATTTCCAATTAATCTGAAATTGATTATTTTATTATATGAAAATTATTTATATACGTTTTCATTCCAGGCGTCTTTTCCACCCCTGCAAAACAATTAGTCACCAGCCCCTTTCACACATGCAGTCCTAAATTATCGATAAATTACCATTAAGAGATCAAAAGAGATTTAAAAAATACCGGTAAATCAGTTCTGGCAATTTCCTGGTATAAGAAGTTGTAACATTACCAGTAAATTATCGGTATGATGCTGTGTGTGAACCAAAGACTCAAGATTACCGGTAAGCACAGACGAGGTCAGAACGCGCTGACATATGAAGTTTGCTTTCGGCCAATCATAAAGCGCTGTTGGAGCCGCTGCTTTTCATTTTTTTTCTATGCAAACATGCGCGGCTAGACGAATATCTGAACCAAGTGTACCGCACGAGTCCTGAAAAGTGAAGCCAAAGCGTGTCGATCGCCCCAGGTGCTGGATGCAGTATAACTCATAAACCCCGCCCTCTCCATGTAATCCAATGAGACGTGAGACAAACTAAACAAATCAAATTACACTTCTAATAATTTTTTCCAAAGATGCTTTTTTCATTTTAGATCGTTTTTATCACACTGATGTAAGTTCAAGTGTTCGTAAAAAAAAAAAAAAAAAAAAAAATGGTTTGATTTTAGGAAACCGGGACGTCATGATTGACAGCTTCTCTGAGTGAAGTAGTCACTGAGGCACCAAATGACTTTTTTTCTGGAGGAGATTGGAGCTTTAACTTTAATTTCTGTTAACTGTTTATTTCACACCGACATAATGAGTTGTTCTGCAGTAACCGATTCTGCTGGAGTGTGAGTGGGGCCTTGATACTGATGTTTTGTAGTCTTGTCATCAGAAAAGCCCCCCAAAGAGAAAGAAAACCCGGCAGTGGGCATGTTCCTGGATTGCATGAAGAGGAAAGTATGGGCTGTCAGTCTTCCAAAGAAAAATTGAAGTAAAATATCCACAAACTTTTCCTACATTGCATAATTCCACCTATAGCAGCACCAGTACCATCATCTCCCTTTCGTTTCTGTGCTCCTATTGGTCAACGTCAGATGTGACGGGACCCGTCGTGGAGGACCCAAAAAAGTAAACATGCTAGTCTTTCTGTCAGGTCGCCGTAAAGCGCCGCAGACAAACCAAAGATTCTTGCGTTTTATTGTGAATCTATGCTATCATGCAAACTGTAATTTTGTCAAATCATGTCAAAGTTGTGCAAATATTTATTGTGTGTAAAATGGTGGCTTTGAAACTAGCCATAGCAAGACAAATAGTTTTTTCCATGTCTTTTTCATCACTGCCATGGTAGAAATGTTGATATTTCAAAAAAAGAAAAAAAGGCGGAATGCTTGTTCATGCACGTCTTTGGACATTGTTAGTAAATGAAATAGAGAAAAGAACGAATTTTCTAAAAGTCTACAACAAAATGCCCATCACTGAAAAAAACACCAATACAACACCAATACAATAAAGGCGGGAGAGAATGGCTGCCCACAGAGAGCCAAACAGTCGCAACCAAATGTTCCAAACTGGCACGAGGAACATCAGATGGAAAGCTCCTCTTCTGTGGAGCAGTGATGGCAGTGACACGCTTTAGAGAAAGACAGCGTGTTCAGCTGCAAGCTGTTGGAAAGGTCCGTGTGCGAATGAACTGCCAGCTCAGCTTTTGACTTCCTGCATTAAAAAAACTGCTCCATACGAGACCACTTTACAGAGCCCAGCTGCCAAACGACTGGGCCATTCGTGAACTGTACAGTTGAATTAGTTTAATTCGAAAAATGTGTTGCAGAAAGCATGCTGGGACATCACAGGAAGAGAACGAGATCAATAACGCCGGTCAATGGGTTCTGTGTTGCTTTCAAGTGGAAAGAAAGTAAACTGGGTTTGAGACCCTCAGTTGTGGTAAAGCAAAAATGAAAATCTTGAAACAATAAAAGAGTATTACCCGATTCTTACTTCTGGAAATGGGAATGTTACATAATACAGCAAAAGGGGGGGGGGGGGGTTTGGGGAGATTTTAGCAGGAAGTTGTTCTCACAAGAAACTAGGAATGGCAGTTAAAGTTGTGTTACAGCTAGAACTGGTAACTTTGACTGCTTGCATCTTCACATTCAACCAGATACTGTAAAGAAATGTTCATAACATGTTTGAAATACTTCATAACAGTTATGAAAGCTTGTGTGGTAGTGTCTAAGGCCCTGTTTACACCTGGTATTAAGATGCGTTTGGTCGATCAGATCACAAGTGGATGAGGGAGACTCATTCCCGTTCACACCTGGTGTTTTAATCCGTCTCTTTTGTCCACTTTCAACCACTTCTGTCCTGATTTCTTCGAGATGAGGGTCTATAGGCGGGTAAATGTATGGGCTTTTTTAAATCTTTCGATCTAATGGACAAAATAAGTTTGCGCAATTTACATATGAACGCGACCAGAGATAACAGCTTTAGTTTCTGCTCTGACAGCCGCAAGATCACGCCGAACACTGTGAGTGTGTGTTAGAAATCAGGAATGATGGAGAACATTGTGCTTGGTACATTTTTTTGTCTTCAAACCAACCGTAGGTCTCCAGCCGACAAACTTTAATTCCCTTAATGTTTACGCATTGGGTCAGTGGGCAGAGTCTTTTGTGGCTGTTCGAACACATTCGATCGCATGAGCGTTTACACTACGAAATCAATCCGGTCAAATGCGTTTTCGACTACTTCTGGAAGTTGACAAGAAAAAACCTTTTAAACCCCGTTCACACCTGTATTTAGCGTCGTCCACTTGTGATCCGATCGACCAAAACGCATCTAAAAGTGTTTGCATCCAGAGTTGGTAATATTATTATTATAGGGAGATACGAGGGTCCGTGACTCCATTGGAAAACAAGTAATGGCTAACTTGGATCACGTGTGCCTTGATAACCAATCACATTACAGCCTTGACGTCACTAGTCATAGTTGTGCAACAGTCAATCACTGTTTGCGGATCATTTTTAAATGAATGAGAAGTGCCGTAAACTGAATCGTACCTGTCGCACAGTTGTTTGTGACTTTTTTCGGTGTAAAAATAGATCAATCCAAAATGAATGTTTCAGAGCAAACATGATGAAGACCTGATGGGCTGTCGATTTATTCAATGATAAGCTATTTTCTCATTTAAAAAAAAAAAAAACAGCCTCTTGTCTCCACTCCTGCGTACCACAGAGTTAACAGGCGTTATGCTTTTTTCGGTTGCAGGCTTGCCTTCAAGATAATAATCTATTATTTGGAATATTATTTCTCAATACCAAGTCCTGCAAGTTTGGTCTTGCATCCTTGGTAGTTTGGGCTTGGCAAGATAGACTCAGAAGAAAACTGGACTTCCAAATAAACAATAATTACAGTACATTAATATTACAGTGAGCAGAACTCACAAAAGCCAACAAACTTGGTGCAATACGTCTTGAGGCATCAAATTTGATGTGCGCATATTCAAAAAGTGTCTGACATAAAGGAACAAAGTATAACAGCACAGCTTCTGCGGGCATGTGTTATCACCTCTAAAATCGCAGAAAACACATCACGTTCTCTCATTACTTCTCTTTCTATGGCCTCTTTAATACTGTCCCCTGCCAAATAGATAATATCAGTAATTACACTCAGTCGGGAGGTAGTGAGGCGTCACTTCGACAAGTTGGTTCAATTCCTGACTGTCTGGATTCTAACAACTCAATAAGCAGTAAAAGAGGGACATATTAACACTGCCTGATGAAAAGACACACAGGCTTTCAGTCAATAACTGTAATTACTATATATTTACATCTTCCAAACAATTTATTGCTACACTACAAAAAAGAAAACATTGCTTTTAACAAAACCCACTATCTAGAGACAGTGATTCGCAGCATCCAGGGATTTGGCAGCGATGGGCGTCCTGGATTTATGAGACAGACAGATTATCTACATCCCAGAGTAAAATGGCCAGACTTCCGATTTATAGAGTGACAGGTTAACTGCTTTGACCCTGGTAAAACAGGAGAGAGCAGGAACAAGAGGAGTGAATTAAAGTAATATTCTTTTCAGCACACAGGCTTTATCTGTCATTCCTCCCATAGACAGACACCTTTTCTGAGTGGCACAAGGATAAACAGAGGAGAACCACTTCCTGTGCTGAGACACAAACATCTCGAACAATCAAGCAGGAACCATGCCAGACAAACAACATATTCAAACACTTATTACTGGTGATAAATATCACCTACCATGAATGTGTGATGTGCATTATTATTAACTCTTTATGATTTAACAACTGAAAAATTGTACGCAGGAAAAAATACCAAATTTGAAAAATAGTTTTTACTATTTAACAACCACGAATTTATTTTAAAACACTTAAAGTGTATGCATTGACGCCACTTTCCCGCCGGAACGCCCCCTCAGCCGGACTGAGTGGCAGAAGAGCTGCTGAGGGACTGGATTTAAGATAAGATAAGATTGGCTTTATTGTCCCGAAGGAAATTTGTCTTGGACACATACAATACAATACTGCGGTTTAAATACAAATGACATTCGACATGCATACAATACATAAAACATCCTATCAACACATCACACACAATATACAATACATACATAAGTTCTAAACCAACTAAATTACACACTGCCCATCGTGCAACCCACCTATGATCACTATAATAAAAGATATAATTTTTTTATTTAAAAATTCAAACACCAAATTGAATAGGGGACACTGCGAAAACACAAGTAAAACAAACGATTATCAGTTTAAACTAAAGGTTGGAGTCGATATAGTGTTCCTTACAACTTACTAAAGATCCAGTGATCCATGGATATTAACATGCAGCCAGGAATCGTGTTTCCTGACATTTATATGTGCCTGATTTCGACGCCGGGGAAATGCATAAAGCAAATTTGCCTGTGAACGCTTTATATAAATACAATATAGGTAGGTCTGAATCCATGTGATCACTTATATCAATGTTATATATAGTCCAGCCTTAAAACTTGTATAGTCAGTTTATTAAATATATTACTATTATTAAATAAATATTTAATTGGTGAGTCGTCAATACAATATATAACAATACAATATATAGGGTATGATTTTACCCCTAAATGCAGCATATTGATACCCTGGAAATCCAGAGTTGAATTTGCTCAGCGAGTTACTCTGGGGTCGAGTAATGATGCTCATTAAATATGCCCTTGTATCCGAGCTGAACCAATCACAGCGGGTTATCTGATATAGGCGGGCCAGAGGCGCTGTGACGTCCAAGTCATTAGTAAACATTGCAAGATGGCTATGGATGAACACCAGTTGTTTGAAACGGCTTTGGCCGCTACAATGAACGAGTTAGACTTGGCTTTACGGATACGGCAAGAGTCTAATCTACCAGTTAGCTCCACTGGTAGCTAAGCGTATGGGGCTTGTTGTGATTGGTCGTAGTGTTATCTAATTGTGTGCAGTGAGATTTTCAAATGCATGCTTGGTGCCGCCCCTCGAGCTGGACGATTTTCATTAGTCGACGCCAGACCATTAATCTTTCAGATTTAGTTCTGGATTTCCAGGCTAGCATATTGACACCAAATGATAACTGTAAATCCACCTTTCTCTGTCTGGAGTCCAGTTGTTTATGAATTGCAGCGACCTATTTGCTTCTCTGTTCTGTAGCTTTCGGCAGTCTGTAAAAATATACCTCTGATTTCTTGTCAAATCTAGTTGTACAGTCAATCGCAAAGCTCTTTCCCGTTTTAGATGTGTTTTGTGTGTTTTTCGCGGAATTCACGCTGAAAACAAATGCTGCCGCTCAGTCTTTTTGCCACTCGGTGACGTCACACGCATAACCTCTATTTATGCTGCTTCTTTTTTTTTTTTTTAACTGTACGGAATTCAAACAGTATGCAGTTTTTCATTCATAAATGCAAGATGCGATAGGTAGTGGAATGAAAAAAGTAATGTAAGTTGGTCTGGAGATGCTTTTTAAAAAACCTGACCTTCTATTATCTTGTATTTAGAAAGCTGTGTCAAGCCTGAGATCCTGCAAAACACATGAGCGCAACAGATGAAATTGAGCAAAGACATGTTCTGTGTGAAAGAGTTCCTTAAAGCTGTTATAATCTTTGATGTAGAACTATGACTTTTTTAACCCAAACTGAAAAAAAATCATTATTTAATTTATCTAAATATTACTTATATTGGCATATTATTAAGTATAATGTCCACACTCCCAAAACTGATAAGTCACTGGTGAGCCTTTGTACTTTGTACTGATAATTTGGATCTTGCATACAAGCACTTTTTATTTTATTTATTTTTTTGATTATGTGCTGGTCGTTTTGTAATGCCAATTGAGTGAAGTGACAAAGGTTTCCACCAAATTTTTGTAAACATGTTCTTTTGAGGGTTTGACCTAGATGTGTTTCTGGTAAAGCCCAGGAATCCAGTGTTCACCACAGTCATGTCTCACAAAAACAGTTTATCACAAGAATAGACCAGTCTAATTAACCATAAAAGCAGCGAGAACAGAGGAAACATCCGACTGTTCGGAGACTGCTGATGCTACAAGCAGGAAGGGATCAGTCGTCTTTGGGCTGATAATTAAAAAAGCTGCAAGTCCTTTATACCACAGCCCTGGTATTTCCTCTTTCTTTAAAAGTGAATGCGTCTGTGGTAACAGGAGACATGTAGGGCTTTACACACTGATTGCCACTCTCTCTGTTTTCAATTACACTGAACCTCAAGAACAGGAAAACACCCCAAAAGTCTTGAGTGATGACGTACTCGGTCTCAGATTAACCAATAAATGTGATCAGACACCTGCTGAAATGAACAAAACATGGTTTCAAATGTACAAACCATTTTACATTGAGCTGTGGTGCTCATGCGACCAATGCAAATTCAAATCTGGCTTGCAACATTTCCAATTCCCATTTCACCTAAAAGGTTCCTGAACATTTCCTGTCCTTATTATACCCTCTTCTCAATAAAAGTGGCAAAAATGTCAATACGCAAGGCTCTTTATGACTCTGCAGACGGCTTTTGGGTGGGATGTGGAAAAAATCAGCCACATATGATGGGAAACACACCGTGTAAAGAGATCCACGTTCTCTGGTTTGAGTTACGCCCCACGGCACGCATAATATGGTGTCATAATAAAAACACCCATGAGAGAGCCAGGTTATGGCAACATGATGAATCATTATGGGCCCTGACTGAAATGTGTATGTGTGCGTTTTATTATGGGACATGTGGCCATGCCGAGCGAGCCTGGGGAAATGTGTCTTACCATGTGATAGTTGACGATTTCCTGAAGGCTCTCTCCACACTTTTCAAGACATTCCTGAAATGAAGCAAATAACCGAAAAATCAACACAGCTCATGAGGGTCTGACTATTATCTGAGTCATTTGACTCGGATCATTTAGAAATTATTACTTGTCTGGGAAACTTACTGAGATCATCTCCTCCTTTTTGCAGTGGTGAGACAAGTCTCGAATGCCATTGACGAAGAGTTTATTAGCACTGACGTACACACGACCCGCTTCGATCATACCACTGCATAACTTCACCAGCTGATGGACAGAGAGACAGAAAACACTGTTTATAGTTATCAAAAAAATAGATTTCGCTGCCAAAACTTTGGCCATGACTGTAGTACACACATTTTTCTAACTTTGCGTAGTCTGTATGATAAACAATAAAAAACTGGAGGCGTGAATTGATTTTATCATTTGGGAATCGCTTCATTGTGATAAGTGGTCATTTGGGTCTATTCTGTTGATGCCAAAACATAATTGCTTTAGGTATCAAGCAAAAACGCTAACACATTTTTATATATAAGGTTGAAATGAAGTTAATATAGTATCATCATGGTTGGTCACTGATCAAACTTAAACATCTGCTGGACTGGTTGCAGTCATGCTGTTGTTCTCACTGATTCGGTTTGGGATGATACCATTGAATACAACCAGTTAAAGTCCCCCTGTGGTGAAAATCAAGCTTTTAAATGTTGTTTATATGTCTATGTGGTGTTTTTAATTTGCTTTAAGACAAACCATGTGTAAATTCATAAGTCAAAACCATTGCTGAGTATTTTCTCCTTAAAACTGCAGTGAACCAAAGACAGTCTCAAAAACACGGTTTAAAATCGCTGGTGTTTCTGACGTCACAAACTACCTTAACCAATCAGATCAACATGTGATCGCCAACGAGTTGAGCTGAGTGAGTGAGTGGAGGCGGGGCTCATTTGTATATTCATAGAACCGTGTATACTAAATGAGGATAAAATTATTGACTACAGTGGAACTCTAAATAAAAATGACCAAAATGTGCTGATTTCATGCAATTTTAAAGCTTAAGAAACACAAAAGTTGTTTTATTTTTTTATCCGGAAATTAATTAAGAGATTGAACTTCACAGAGTTTTAGCATGTTGTGCTTGTGAATGGTGTGCGCCAGGTCCACACTACATGATTTTAGCCTCAATTATCACATTTGCCGACAGTTTTGTGGAAATTTCCGACAAATGCTTGAAATTGGAGGCAAATCGGTGCTCGTTCACGCGAGCGGCAATCACGTAGTATATTGTCAAAGATCCGATCTGTGAGAAGCACTGATGCAATGCATTTAACATGCTTAATGTCTGGACCTGTCCTGCAGTGTGAAATGTGTTTTGACTGAAAATGACATCGGCGATGACCCACAGCCAATGAGAGTTCAGGGGGAGGAGTCATATGCTGCGTCCTAATTTTCCTACTTATACTATGCACTAAAAGTATGTACTGTTTTTGAGCAGAAAGAGTACATACTTCTGAGTGTGAAGCAGAAGATTATGCAAGCTTTGGGATACTTTGTCATAATTGAGTCTTTAACGGACGCTCTGTCGCTAAGTTAAGTGCAACCTTTCACTGTTTAAACTGCCCTGTCAATCATCTTGCCACTGTTAAAATCCTCTGCATTCAATTAATTAAATTAATTTCCTAATTTCCTAATGAATTGTTTTGGAGAGAAAAGCAGTAGAACGTTGATCTGCCAGTCATGGGTCTTACATTCGGAGAACCCTCCTCATGTTTGCATAATGATGCATTTAAAAGTTAATGACCAAACGCATCGTTATAAAAGTTCAGATGCAAAAGCCTCTAAGTGCCATCTGAAATTTTCTTCTAGAAAAATCATTTTTATCAAGCTTGTATTTTAAGTTCAGTAATTTCGCTTAAATGACAATTCATAGGTAATTTTCATTGCCATTTAAGTGAAATTACTGAACTTAAATATACGAGCTTGATAAAAATAATCATTCTAGAAGAAAATTTCAGATGGCACTTAGAGGCTTTTGCATCTGAACTCTTCATACACATATACATACAGTGAGGAAAATAAGTATTTGAACACCTTGCTATTTTGCAAGTTCTCCCACTTGGAAATCATGGAGGGGTCTGAAATTGTCATCGTAGGTGCATGTCCACTGTAAGAGACATAATCTAAAAAAAAATATCCAGAAATCACAATATATGATTTTTTAACTATTTATTTGTATGATACAGCTGCAAATAAGTATTTGAACACCTGTCTATCAGCTAGAATTCTGACCCTCAAAGACCTGTTAGTCTGCCTTTAAAATGTCCACCTCCACTCCATTTATTATCCTAAATTAGATGCACCTGTTTGAGGTCGTTAGCTGCATAAAAACACCTGTCCACCCCATACAATCAGTAAGAATCCAACTACTAACATGGCCAAGACCAAAGAGCTGTCCAAAGACACTAGAGACAAAATTGTACACCTCCACAAGGCTGGAAAGGGCTACGGGGAAATTGCCAAGCAGCTTGGTGAAAAAAGGTCCACTGTTGGAGCAATCATTAGAAAATGGAAGAAGCTAAACATGACTGTCAATCTCCCTCGGACTGGGGCTCCATGCAAGATCTCACCTCGTGGGGTCTCAATGATCCTAAGAAAGGTGAGAAATCAGCCCAGAACTACACGGGAGGAGCTGGTCAATGACCTGAAAAGAGCTGGGACCACCGTTTCCAAGGTTACTGTTGGTAATACACTAAGACGTCATGGTTTGAAATCATGCATGGCACGGAAGGTTCCCCTGCTTAAACCAGCACATGTCAAGGCCCGTCTTAAGTTTGCAAATGACCATTTGGATGATCATGGGAGAAAGTCATGTGGTCAGATGAGACCAAAATAGAACTTTTTGGTCATAATTCCACTAAACGTGTTTGGAGGAAGAAGAATGATGAGTACCATCCCAAAAACACCATCCCTACTGTGAAGCATGGGGGTGGTAGCATCATGCTTTGGGGGTGTTTTTCTGCACATGGGACAGGGCGACTGCACTGTATTAAGGAGAGGATGACCGGGGCCATGTATTGCGAGATTTTGGGGAACAACCTCCTTCCCCCAGTTAGAGCATTGAAGATGGGTCGAGGCTGGGTCTTAATGACCCGAAGCACACAGCCAGGATAACCAAGGAGTGGCTCTGTAAGAAGCATATCAAGGTTCTGGCATGGCCTAGCCAGTCTCCAGACCTAAACCCAATAGAGAATCTTTGGAGGGAGCTCAAACTCTGTTTCTCAGCGACAGCCCAGAAACCTGACTGATCTAGAGAAGATCTGTGTGGAGGAGTGGGCCAAAATCCCTCCTGCAGTGTGTGCAAACCTGGGGAAAAACTACAGGAAACGTTTGACCTCTGTAATTGCAAACAAAGGCTACAGTACCAAATATTTACATTGATTTTCTCAGGTGTTCAAATACTTATTTGCAGCTGTATCACACAAATAAATAGTTAAAAAATCATACATTATGATTTCTGGATTTTTTTTTTAAGATTATGTCTCTCACAGTGGACATGCACCTACGATGACAATTTCAGACCCCTCCATGATTTCTAAGTGGGAGAACTTGCAAAATAGCAGGGTGTTCAAATACTTATTTTCCTCACTATATATATATATATATATATATATATATATATATATATATATATATATATATATATATATATATATATATATATATATATATATATATATATATATATATATATAGGTAGTGTGGTGTATGTACACACAAAAGCCTCTTTGGTCTAGCTTTTATTTGAGCATCTTACACTAATTCTGTGCTAATTAAAACTCTGGGGTTTTTCATATTGCAAAAAACTTGTAATAATAGGCAGACGTTGCCCTTGTATGCAGATTTGGAAGCTTCTAATAATACCATGAAGCAGCTGAGAGCTACAAGACTGCAGTTTCCTGAAGCAAATGTTCAGCATCCTAATGCTAAATAGGTTTCTCCCTCAATCTCCATTAATCCTGTATGGCGTACAAGCTAGGATTTAGCTCAGCGCACATTTGTTATGCTGTTTTATCCATGCACTAATGCACTAGTCCTTATTAGCTCAGCATTCAGAAGGCCTCAAACCAACATCTCAATTAAATGAGACGACACTGATCAAATGAAATGGAAGTTGCGTCCCAAATGACAAACTATACACTATGCACATAACCATCTAGTGTACTATGTGAGATTTTCATGTTTTTTTTGTTTGTTATCCAGCATCTGAGTCTGATAGCCCTTCCCCCTCCTGCAACTGTTGAGTGCATGAAGCGTCCAACATGACACACTTTGATTTTCGGGTTAAATAAGCGCATCATCCGGGTATTTTCAATGTGAACACACTACATGCCCACACTATTTATACAACAAAATGGCACAGAATAGTGCATAACTATGCCAATTGGGATACACCTGAAGTTATTTTTTTTTTTATCAAGGTCTCTTTATTGAGAAAGCAAGAAAGAGTTATGTAACATGCATCCGAACTCTAGAGACTAATAGAGGTAGAACAACAAAAAAACACCCTTCAAAACAGAACATTTAATATTAAAGAAATCCAATATAATGCAGTAAAAAAAAAAAGTTACAAATATATATATTTTTTAAATCATAGCGTATATTCAGTACAGTTCTTCAGCGACCATGTTCTCCACAAAACTTAAAAAAGGCTGCCAAATGATAAAAAAATCTCCTAGCTGATCCTTTCATAGAAAATCAGTTTTTGTTTCCAACTGTATATCATACATGACATCCTTAATACAATGTCCATATGTTGGAGGGAAAGAGTCTTTCCATTTATACTAAATTAGCCTTCTGGCAAGAAGTGAACAAAAAAATGATATCCTGACTAATTAATCCATTGCAGTTGGTATTGTTGGAGCAACACATTGATCAAACATTATAGAAAAAGACTCAAAAGATCAAACCCCAGTAATTCAATATCTTCGGTAATGACCAGAATCTGAGCCAATCTATCCTTAGACCAATGGAGGCGATGTGCAGTTTTGAACTGGATGACCGTATGCAGAGGATGAATATATTCTTTGGATTGATTCATGCCATGTATCATCTGATATTTGTTCTTCCATTTCTTTTTCACATCTGAAGTTACATCAGATAGATTTTATTCATACCTTATCTAGCTTGGCTTCTATTTCCACAACATCAGTCTCAACTTCATCGATATTCGCCCTGCAAAGACACAAGAAAAACACATTATTCATTAGATGATAGATTTATCACAGGACAAGCAAAAAGTTGTTGGGGACTCACGCTGACATTTTACAACCTGAACTAACCATGCCCACATGTCATAAAAATACTTTATTGAAAAGTTGTGTTTTTTTCAAAGAAATTGTTTGAGGTAGTTTTGTTTAATTGTTTTTATTAATCGTTAAAAGATTGCAATCTCGATTCAAACACCCACACAGGATAAAAGTGTACAGTTTAGATATAAACACTGATGTCTGGTACCGATCGAAATGGAGCAAATCTTTTGAAAAGTAACTTGGCGCTTCAAATAACGATTGTATCAATTACATTATTACACCACTAGTTGGCGACAAGTGATTACTAAAAATGTATTTGTAATTGAATCATTCATTCAAGAGATTCGTTCAAAAACGCAGATTCATCCAGTAATGAAACAAGTGAAGTATTGATGAGTGAGTCTCTTTTCTTTTCTCTTTTCCATTTTTTTTAAAAACATTAATTCTAATTAAACATTTTTAAATAGACTGCAGCAATTATTATTTTTGTCAGAACCTCTAGTAATTTACATGTTATTTTATTCAGTTGTCTGTTCAGAATCATGATCTCTATTTTTTTTAAAAAGACTTGATTCTCAATTTACGCGGCATTGTACAGCTGTAGTTTGCAGTGAATTTCGTCCATTTTTCAGACAAAATCTATCTTAACCACTGTCAGAAGTCAAACCTAAAAACATAAATTTGTATATTTTAGTCTTAAAAATGAGGATCTGTGAGGAAGGTGTGAAAAAAACAATAGGATATTCATACCACATAACTATTTTGATGTATACATTTACATTTCAGTAAGTTTTGCTTTACTATTCCAATATTGGCTTAACATTACAACTCCATTAATCCATAGTTTTTGAGGAGTCACACCACATGACATTTTACAACCTGAACTAGAACTAACCTTGCCACGTAATAAAAAAATAAAGGAAAATGTTACATTAAAAGACGATGCCAAGATATTTTTAAATATTAAATTATTATATATTTTTTTAAATTAAATACATTTTTAAAGAAATATTTTTTACTCATGATATCAGGACAGTTTTTACTTTTTGCCACCCAATAAATAGCAAAATAAACTGTCTGACTGCTGTTGCCTCTTTGACTTCAGTGACCTACAGTTGATCCCAGAGCCTATTTGTTCTCAGTACAGACTGACAATAGAAATACTTGTCAATTCATGTCTTCACACTTTCTCTCTGCAGCGAGAATGCTCTGTGATAAGGTTACAACTTTATGAACATTAATTTCATAAATGCATAAAGACATATATCTAATCTCATGCTCGCTAAAAGCCTTCCTAATCCAGTTTAGATTCCAGCTAAAAGCTATTGCTCTTAGTCAGCTCAGCACAGTTGGTGGAAATTTGAAGAAACACGGTTGAGGTTTTCATGCGAGTCCCTCCACAGCTCTTCCTCCCACACAGCATGCTCTGTTACTTAGATTTATCACATTATCAACTCAAGCAGGGCCGAGAGGAGTCCAAGCACGAAACATATGTGTGGCTCTGCATGCAGCCTTGCACATATATCTGTGACATCCCACCTGATAATCGTTCTAAACTATGGTACAGTATATATATCAAAGCATCATGGTATTACCAGCACTGTACTGCAACGGTACTTTTTTGTAATAAATTTCACCCATTTATTAGGAAAAACACAAAAAAATTAAGTATATTTTAATCTTAAAATGTAGGATATTTGAGGAAGTATAAACAAAACTTTGCTTTACTATTCTACTTTTGCATGTAAAGCAACCAATTGCAATCACAGTTTGTTTTGTTACACGTCATGTTAAGGGGCGTGAAAATATAAAGGTCCCTACAATAACAGAATGGCGTGCATGCATCTAACAAATAATTCATTCAAGAACGTTGTGCAAGTTTACTGCAACAATGGCGGCACTTTTGAAAATCCAACGTTTAGCTCATTGTCACAGTTGTAAACACAAAGGCTTTCTTTTTCCATGAGGGGGTTTGGCATCACGGCATCTTTGATTCCAGGCAGACCGCTAAAGAACGCGACACACACGTCTCCAGGAAATCCTGTGGAATTCAACCAACCAGATGACGACTTCAAAACTCCTGAAGTGTTTCCAGTTTTGTGTGCCTTATGCATCAAACGCTGATGCTGAGACTACATCAAGCTCAACAGTCGAGTTCTGGAGGTCAAAATCTCACAAACCTTTAAAGACAGACCTACTGTGAGCCAAACTTAGTTCTAAAATAATCGTATTTAACAGAAGAATTTGTGGTAAAAAAACAAAACTACATTATCCATGATGCTGTACGGAAAATTCCACCAATCAGAGAGTAGAAAAAAACAAAACGCAAATGGTAAATAATTTGAACATCTGTGACACTTATCAGCTGCTTAAAGGGAACACGCGACTCAGAGTTAGATAAGTCCATACATACCCTTGTCTGACGCACCCACCGCTAGCCTAGCTTAGCACAAAGACTAGAGGTAAACGGCTCCAGCTAGCATACTACTCCCGAGTCCCAATAACTAAAAAAAAAAACACCAACCGTATACATACTGGGAACTATATTCTCAGAAGGCGAAGCACTGCTACTTGGGCAGAGTGATTTACTCCAACTCTGAGCGAACTCTCTGCTCCTCACCACGGGGCTTCTCAGGCGCTGCGAGCAAACCACTCCGCCCAAGTAGCAGTGCTTCGCCTTCTGAGAATATAGTTCCCAGTATGTATACAGTTAGAAGATGGCTGTGTCTCATGATGTGACCTTGTTATTTGTACACGCTGTGACTATACAAATCACAACATGTAAATTTTGGCATTATTTTGTCACTTATTGGGAGCAGTATGCTAGCTGGAGCCATTTACCTCCAGTCTTTGTGCTAAGCTAGGCTAGCGGTGGGTGCGTCAGACAGAGTTCCGGCACGCACAGAGATGAGAAGGGTATGTATGGACTTATCTAACTCTGGGGGATACGGTGAATAAGCTAAAGTCTTAAAAAGTCGGCGTGTTCCTTAACACCACTTTCTACCATAAAAATCATAGTAAAGCACGGTATGTCATGGCTTATTGCTTCATTACATATAACAGCCTGAACAAAAACTAAACAAAAACACCCATATGTCTGGATATGCCTCTTCTGGGTAATTTGATTATCTTCTGCTTTGGAAGATGCTGTCACATTGTACTCCTTGGAAAACGTGATGCCAGCCTCTAACCGTTTATGCCATCTCTGGCCACAGGAGAGTTTCTGTCCCTAATGCAGCCCGGCCTCCGGGGACCACACAACCATTAAACCAAAACACACCCACACGCTGAACAAACACTTAAAAAATGAACGACCAGAGACATAAAGGTCAGTTGTCATGGCAACCGCTAAGTGGGGCACAGAGGTCGCAGTGGGGGACTTCTGCTCTGCTTGTGTGGGGGTCCTAACAAGACATATTGTTATGGAGTTATGAACAATCAATACTACACACAGACACACACACACACACACCTATTTAAACAGCTCTGTCATCTCTGATGCAGTCATTAGCCTTCTGGGACGCACTGTTGACCAGTTTTAAGTTATTTTAAACACTTTAAACAGGAAAGGCCAGCTGTAACTGGCTGAGACCAGTCCTGGAACGAACTGACAACTGTGACACAATGCAAATGTTTTTACTGAGGAGAGAATTGGGGTCATGACAGGAGCAGGATCTATTTTTTTATTTTATTTTTAAATACAATAAAAATAAAACATTTTTGTTACTTGAAATAAAATAAAATGTAACAAATAAAATACAAAATGAATAAATATTATATTAAGTTTAACTGTTATCTATATATTAACTAAAAAGACAAAAAATTATAATAAAAATTATACATAATTTTAAAATTAAAATAAAAACAGAAAATACAAAAATAAAACTAATTCAAATTATAACTCAAAAATAAGTATTAAAACAAATAATGATAAAAAACAACAAAATTACTAAAACATTAACATTAAAACAGAATTTTTTTTTTTCAGAAGTTTGTATTCATTTTTATTTCAGTTATTTTAGTACATCAAGTTAAACTCAATGAACATGATAAATGTTTCCTTGGCAACTAGCTGAAATAAAATACATTTTTTATGGTTTTAGTGAACTATAATAACCCTGGTGTGAAGGTCAAAAAGTCACTTAAGATTTAGTTCATGTTGTAAAACATCATGTTGTCAGAGTTATGTTCGGTTTTTGGTTTCATTGTGCTTTCAGTGTTCCTGTCAGTTGACCCAGTTCCTCCAGTATGTCTGACTGTTGTATTCTGTTAACCTGTTGTCTAATTAATTAACTCATTAGGTCCTCTTGTACATTTTCTCCTTGTGTTCCAGCTTTATACCAATACAACACGTGACATTTGGTGCGAATTACGAAAAACAATGATACTGATGTAAAATAAAAATAAAAATATGATTAAGATTCACCTGTATTCAAGGTTTAAGGAAATGATCATTACTTTTTACTTGTTGGTTACGACATTACATTTTTCATTAACGCTTCCCCACCATTTTCAGAATTTTCTTGCAATCCATGTTTTCACTGTTATCCGGTAAGGTCGCTATTACACATCTTCTGAAAGAATACTGAATCTCCGGATCAAAACACAGGAGAAGAAGCAGCAGAAACAAGCGACAGAAGCATTGCTTACGCACATGTAAAATAATACGATCATCAAACATTAAACAGCATATAAATGAAAACTAACTAACATTACTGAAAGAAATGTCGACCCTATAGGACTGTGAAGCTTTGGGGTGTTGATGGACTCGATCTACTCCATCTGTGTTTTCTCAGGGGAGAGGGAGAGATCGGGACAACAGAGCCAAGCTCCAGTCCAAAACAGCTCTTCCAGAAGGTGTGGACCTTCACTGAGAGCATCTCTTGGACTCATCACTGCTACACGATTGAGCAATAACTAGTCAAAACAATCCCAATGTGCATTTGTAATGCTAGAACATCCTTATTTCATCCTAGGGGCGAGAGAGGTTGCTGTTGTTGTTCAGCCTTAACTTGTAACCAGACTCATGAGTGGACGGCATGTCAACTGTGATGAGCTGCGAGGATGCCACATTCCCGGGATCTATTGTTAGGAGGATCCTGAGCATCTACAAACAGCTGAAGAGCTGCTGGTCCTTCAGGTTCCCCAGTATGTGGGCTTTTCCAGCAAGTTTAGGTACTGACTAAAAAACCCCATGTGGCTAGCATCAACCTTTGAAATAAATGTGTGTTAACAGACAGTAAGGGTGAGATGTCTTTTTTAAATTAAAGAGTCACATGTATCGTTCTTGTATAGCCCACTCCACACAGACCGTTCATATGAAAGAACAGTACAGAGCGTGAACAGTCATGGTTATGACTGTCCAAATGTCCAATTTGAACTATACTGATGATAAGTGGAGGTAGTCAAGGCTAAACAAAAATGTGATAATATTGTAAATGACACTGGTTTCATTTATAACATCCTTCAAATAATGTAAAGTACACTGTAACTTGGAAACAGAGATGGGTATAATACAGGGTGTGTATAGGCCTGTCTCGATTATTGATTAATCATCTGATTGTGGTTATTTTTTCTAATCGCAATTATTTGAGATATAACCGCAATAATTGTGCAGTTTAAATTTCAATCACATTTTGCCATTCAAATAAAATAAATTTAAGCATTCAAAGTAATGCCATCAAATCCAATATTGTGTCTTCCTTCATGCAAAATGAAGGCTTGTGGGTTTAATCAGACTACATTATTATATTTTATTTGATATTATAATACTTTATATCATTTAAATAATTCATTATATAACATTGATTGTTTAGTTGACAATTGATTTTCATAATCACTGAAGTTCACTGAAAAAAACAATAAGTAAAATGTATTTAATTTTACTTTTGCAAGTTTTGGCATAAATATTTTAAATTTCACATAAGGAATTAAGTAAAATCTACTTAACTTAGTTAAGTAAATATCACAAAGAGTAATACATTTGTTTGAGTAATTTCTACTTATTTGAAGTTTACTTTGCAAATACATTTCACTCAAACAACATAACACTTAATTAAACAACGCTTTTAAAGTGTATGCTTTACTTAAAACATCTAAGTAAATAATGCAGTAGATATTGTGTAGACAACATATCTACATTATAGAAATAATAGCCAGCCGAACACAGAGACCTCAATACTTGGTACACAATAACAGTAACATTTGTTGGGTCATTTTTGAGTATTATTGGATCATTTTGACTAGAAAATTGTCACAAATAATCCAGATGTCACAAAACAGCAGGTTACTAAACCTAACAACAAAAGCAACGATAAAACAGTGAAAATGCATCCTTATTAATTATGCATGCCCCAGTGTATGATGGGAACACCAGTATCAGAAAGTTGAGTAGGTTTTACTTAATTTTATAATGTTGATATTTACACTAATTTCTACAAGCTTAAATTGAGTGCTTATACAGAATGTACTTTGTTTTTTAAATTATTCGCCTGAAATAACTTATTCAGGTAGAAATTACATTTGTTTTTTATGAAGTATTTACTTCACCATAGAATATTTTTTAAATAATATGAGCCTATTATATAGTTTTAAAAAAATAATAATATATACGATTTCAAGTTACAAAATAAAACATAAAAAATTATGTATAATGCTTTCACTGTAAGTGACACAAACAAAACAATGAAATCATAAATCGCAATTATTTGTCTGACAGTTCATCTACGGCAGAAAACTCCTGATTGTCACAGGCGTGCGTGTCCTGAATCCTCATCTATTTTTAATGTCGAATCCACAAGATCACAGAGACACTAACTCATCTGAGATGAGGGATAGATGGATGCCTAGACTACAGCTGTGTTTGCATGCATGTGTCTGTTCACTTAAGCACTATCTAGTGTGTCAGATTGTCCTGTTCACTCGAGTGAGTGGACACTGATGTGATGGTGCTGATGGGGGAGGGTCTCACGTGTCTCTCATCTTAAGCTCGGCTGCGCAGCCTCCCATACATCTAGAAGCTATTCTTAGCCCCGCGTGCGCAGGCATGATGAATATGTGCGCGCATGTGTGTCTGCATCACATGAATCTATGCTCATAACTCTTAGCCTGATCTTTCAGATCAGCCCTGAGGTGAGACGCAGAGCCTGGAAGATTCCTCATCAAAAGAGCACTGTGGACAATCTCAACACACAACATCTCTGTCAGCCTCAGGGAACTATGACCTAAAGACCAAAATATAACAAACAAGCACTGATAACATTGTAACACTGATCAATGTGCAGATGGGTGTAAAATCGGCACAACATTTTAAAGACAACACGCAATCACCCAAGAATTAACCCATCTTTTTTTCATGTTAAAATACGACACTTATGATTTTTTTACATTAGATATGCTGTTCTTTTTAACTTTCTATTTATCAAAGAACCCTGGAAAAAAGCAGCACAACTGTGTTTAACACATATCATAACCAGAAATGTTTCTTATCAAATCAGTATATTATAATAATTTCTTAAGGATCATGTGAGTAATGATGCTGAAAATTCAGCTTTGATCACAGAAATAAATTACATTTTAAAATATATTCAAATAGAAAACAGTACTTTTAAATTGTAATAATATTTCACAATATTGCTGTTTTAATTGTATTTTTATTAAATAAATAGTGAGCATATGAAAAATCTTTATCATTCCAAACTGTTGACCAGTAGTGAATATATTACACACAGGTTGTAAAAATATAGTTTGGCCTGCTCTGAATGATGATTTTAATTATTCTGGTAAGTGTTTTAAATTTATTTTAAATATAGGCCTACATTACATGTATTTATTAATCATTTTGAATTATTTGATTTAGTAATTGATTTTTAATTGATATAGTAATTGATTTTTAATTACTATGAATAATGCAGTAATAATACTAATTATTATTATTATATCAAAATTTAAATATTTAAACATAGTAAAAATTGTGGCACATGTACTTCTGGTTAAGACCTCTGGCTTAACATTTTTCTTATTTTCATGACGTCAAATCCTATAAAATAAAATAAAATCAAGTTCCCTCAGCTAAATTCGACATGTAAAGTGAGAATGGCAACAATATAAAAAACAAAACAATAAAAATTGTGGGTCTCATCCTTTCTAGTAAAGATGATGTCCTGTAGTTTCATTGCTGGAATGTCCTTGCTCGGCTGTAAACATCCTCGATTTCACAGACTGTTAAACTAATGCGGTGGTATTTGCAGGTTTAATGATTTGCTGAGAGAGAAACCATAAAACTTTATGTGCTCCATTTGATGGCCAAGATAAGCAATTTTGAGGAAAAGAAAAAAATGATAACATTTTTTATAAAAATATGACTGTTGCAAAATGCCATTTTAGTCATCTTATTGCTTGTTTGTCTTTCTTTAATTATCTCCCAAAGAACTAACAGACATTAACCACCTTCAATCTGTCTTTTACTCTGTTTTTACTCTAGTTCTTGCGGCTGAGTTTGAATGATCCTGATTCTCACTGTAAAAACACAAGCTCACTGTGAGCAACATCTCTCGGAGAGTGAAACAGCCGAACAGCTGCAATGCAGCTATAGATCTTCTATATATGAAGGGGAATTATAAAGACACCTGCGAGTCTACTAAAATGCCATGCTGTCTTCGGAGTCCTAGCGCAGCTAAGCACATTCCCTGAGCTGTTTCCGCTCACAAAGCCTGGACTGTTAGCAAACAAACTCAATAGGCCAACACAGGGGCTGTTTTCATCCGCTGAATGACTGGGGCCTTCAGGGCCCATAGCAAACGGATCACTGAATATCAATCTGTGTCCACATGTGTCCGCTATTTACAGGCTTTACTTTATTAGCAACCGAAACAACAAATGTGAGGCGCTTTATCTGGGGAAACTGAAAGAACAGAGGAGACGTTTTTCAAGTCGGAGACACAAGACAAATTTGTTTGGTTTCACAACAAGAGGGAAGACTGGTTGGTTCGGGAGCACAACGCCTTCGGCAAAATGGAGGACTATGCATGCGTTCACATTCTTAACATTTGCTCTTGACGTTACCAAAATATTTAGGTCACAATTTATGAGGATATTTAATTCACTGAACATGCATAAATGAATAAGCAAGTTCTTTAAGGTAAACGGATATTAAAATGGCAATGCATGCAATATGTGACCAGTTCTACATTTTTAGTGACATGTATCTTATGAAAAGCCTTTACTCAGAGAGGCTTAGGGTAAGTTTACATGACAACGATGTACTAAAAACAGTTGCGTTTTTGAAAGTTTCACGTACAGATGACAACATTGTCAAAACGATCAAACGATTAAAAAACGCTGTATTCTGCTGCCAGGCCAGTAGTTGGCGATGCCACTTTGTAAGAAACACTACATGGCTGTAGACTGAACACATAATATGCATGACGTCACCGGTTTCACAAAGTTTGAGTTTACACGGAGACAACGACAGTATTGTTCCGAAAAACCCATTTTCAAAAGTTTGTTTTCAGGCCCCCAAAATGTCATCGTCTTGTAAATAAACAGCTAAAATGTGTCAAAGTTTTTTCCTTTTTAGTTGAAAACGGTGTTGTCTTGTGTAAACACCCCATTAAAACGCTGTTCTAGAATGCTGTTGGAATTAAACTTGTGATTGTGTACCAAGTTTACTGTGCATGCAGGCTTATTTTGAGAAAGCTGTACTCTTAACCCCTTATATACTTGATTTTTTTTAACCCTATGATAAAGGCATTTTAAATGTACACTCACCTAAAGGATTATTAGGAACACCATAATAATACTGTGTTTGACCCCCTTTCGCCTTCAGAACTGCCTTAATTCTACGTGGCATTGATTCAACAAGGTGCTGAAAGCATTCTTTAGAAATGTTGGCCCATATTGATAGGATAGCATCTTGCAGTTGATGGAGATTTGTGACATGGTGCATTATCCTGCTGGAAGTAGCCATCAGAGGATGGGTACATGGTGGTCATAAAGGGATGGACATGGTCAGAAACAATGCTCAGGTAGGCCGTGGCATTTAAACGATGCCCAATTGGCACTAAAGGGCCTAAAGTGTGCCAAGAAAACATCCCCCACACCATTACACCACCACCACCAGCCTGCACAGTGGTAACAAGGCATGATGGATCCATGTTCTCATTCTGTTTACGCCAAATTCTGACTCTACCATCTGAATGTCTCAACAGAAATCGAGACTCATCAGACCAGGCAACATTTTTCCAGTCTTCGACTGTCCAATTTTGGTGAGCTCGTGCAAATTGTAGACTCTTCTTCCTATTTGTAGTGGAGATGAGTGGTACCTGGTGGGGTCTTCTGCTGTTGTAGCCCATCCGCCTCAAGGTTGTGCGTGTTGTGGCTTCACAAATGCTTTGCTGCATACCTCGGTTGTAACGAGTGGTTATTTGAGTCAAAGTTGCTCTTCTATCAGCTTGAATCAGTCGGCCCATTCTCCTCTGACCTCTAGCATCAACAAGGCATTTTCGCCCACAGGACTGCCTAGTGGACTGCATACTGGATGTTTTTCCCTTTTCACACCATTCTTTGTAAACCCTAGAAATGGTTGTACGTGAAAATCCCAGTAACTGAGCAGATTGTGAAATACTCCGACCGGCCCGTCTGGCACCAACAACCATGCCACGCTCAAAATTGCTTAAATCACCTTTCTTTCCCATTCTGACATTCAGTTTGGAGTTCAGGAGATTGCCTTGACCAGGACCACACCCCTAAATGCATTGAAGCAACTGCCATGTGATTGATTAATTAGATAATTGCATTAATGAGAAATTGAACAGTTGTTCCTAATAATCCTTTAGGTGAGTGTATAACACAGCTCTCTATAATGCTTGATTCTGATTGGTCAGTCGCAACATACCGAAGGTCAGATATTCCCTTACAATGATCGTCGTCAATAGCAATGCTGAATAATGAGTGCTCACCTGGGAATTTAAGGTCGGCGCTTCTTTTGTGTCTCTCATATCACACTCTCTCGTTTAAATCAAATGCAGCTCATGCCATTTTGAGTCTCAGTTATCAACTGTATTTACTGTAAAATGAAACTAGAGGACTTCAGTATTAATATTACACCTACGGTAATATTGTGGACATCTCTTTGCTAGAATGGTTATTTGCACACTGTAATGTATTATAAGATAATAAACAGGTACGATGTCTTCTCAAATCAATTTTTCATGTTCCCGTTATCATTAAAATGGTGAAAAGCTGTGTGATATGATATGACTGTACATTATCCCCTTACATGTTTGTCTTGTTTGAACTTGTCCGTTCATCTAGGCTTCTTACTAGACTGCTTTTCTTCATGAAAGCTTTGCTTTAAATGAGCTAATAAAATATTTCAACTCAAATCAATATTTTGTGTCTAAATATCTACTTATGTGACAAGCGGCCATGCAATAAGCGAGATAACGTACAACGCAAAATAAACCTCTTCAGGGTGATACAAGACCCCTCCACATTGCGTCCTCATAGTTTGCGATAACAACCGGCTGGATGTTCATTATCACTTGCGTATATAGGGTTAGTGAGCCAAAACGCCATGACTTGATGCGTCACATTGTGTGTTAGATCAAGGAATCTGCAGGTGGCCATGTAAACTCACTAGCATTAACCTCCACACATCACTGGAGTTTGTTTGATCACCCTGGTATTACGCCGCCTTCTAAATCAGAGAGCGGCGTTGAGAGATAATGACAAGGATCTCACCCTCTAAACCCACAGAGAGCGTGAGAGCCTCCCAGATCATGGTGTCGTACGTCAACATGCTAACTGTAACATTGTGGTATGACCCCGTTTATCACTCCTTTCACTGGTCACACTGGGAGAAGCACGTTTGCTAATGGTGTTATAATGACTTTCAGATGGTGTAGAGGAAGAGTCGACCGTTGCACTGGATGACAGGATCAGATGCCGCCCATCAGCTGTGCAGCATCTGTTAGCGAGGGAGTGTAGCCGTCGTGTTTAATGGAGTGAGCCGTTCCCCAATCCCCAAACCTTGGAACATGGGAAAACGGGCCACGGGAGTTGGATAGAATCCAGAGTTGAGAAGAAACGACAGTTGCCAGATGTTCCTATCTATCTTGAGCGATATCTTCTGTAGTCCAAGGTTCATGAGGGCGTCTCTTGTGAGAAGTATCACCCTCGTCCACTTTGTGGAATGAGATCCAAACGTCTGAACAGGAGAATGACCAGATGAGAAGGTGACAGAACCCTAAGGTGTTTTACCAAATAGTTCCCTCAGGAGCGGGGCTGATTGCTTAAGCGACGGTTCAGAGAAAAACCAACCCAAGTGCAAAGACCTCATTTGTGGTGAGAGAAAAACAAGTACTAAAAGTGTTGGCCAGGCGAGGTTTACTTTGGCCCTCAATCTTTCCTCTGCAAACTGCAGGGGAGCAAATAGCACCTTTTCCCTAAGTTAGCTAAAGACCTATGCCAAGAATTAGGCAACACTACGAGGCTTAAAACCGTTATACATCTGCACAGAATACACGATCTGTTCTGAAGTAAAAACACAAGCTTTCTTGTTTATACAGCAGTACATTTGTACTGTTTAATGATCCTCAATTTGCTGTTCCTGAATGTTCAAATATTACATCACCGTTTCACTGCCCATGCTGTGTACAGAGTATGTGTTGGACAAATAAGCATCAGGCTTGTTCGGTCTGTCAAAACAATTTATTTCATAAAATCAATTTAAGTTAAATCATGTTGTAAGATCAAGATACTGTCTTTATGCACAACATGTGTTGACCAGAATTGGGTCAGTTACAAATAAATGTGTCCAGGATAAAGAAAAGGAAAAATCTTTTTCAAAGTTTACAACACCTTTTTATTTTATTTATTTTTTTAGAAATGTTCTTTTTGCATTCATTTTGGTTCCCATATGGTTTTGAAAAACTTTTGTTTAGTTTAAACGTTATTACTCTGAAAATGTCACTGAACAAACCTTGTCTTGTTATAAAAAGTTCAAATTATGATAAGATTTTCACTTCTTTTACCTCAGCAAAAGCTCCTTTGCATGTGTAAGAACAGGGGTATCAAACTGACATAAAGAGTCCGCTAAATAAAATAAATGAATAAAAATAAACAATGCAAACAAATGTAAAAGATATATACTACCATTCAGAAGTAGTGGGAAAGAAAGAAAAGAAATGAATACTTTTATTTAGCAGAGATACATTAATAAGGATTCCATTTCTTTTCTGCAAATTGGTTGCACCTTATGACTTTATTGGTTGCACCACATGACTTTGATATGGCAGACAAGCTTTTGTCAAATATTAATAAACATTAATATGGCAAACTACTTATGGTTTCTATGAAAGAACATAGTTTGCCTTAACCAACCTGGTACTTATAACCTTGGTCATCCAGTGAGAAATTACAGAGCAGCGCTGAAGTCTCGACTCATCACATCCCTCCACCGCTAATGGAGTCTTTCACAGCCTCATCTGCAGGGTGAATAATCAAGCTTCTCCCGTTACGGCTACTGCCTAACATGGGAATTGCTTTTTAAGAGGATGTTGGGAAATTGTGTTTTTACTGGCTTGTTTTAACAACCATAGTCTGGGACTAAGTGAGATCAAACTAAAAACCAGGCATGTTTTCTACCAGTGAAAACATGAACTTGTCATATCATATCTGATGGAACCCCAACTTTGGTAGAAGCTTTCTAGCCACTTTAAACCCAATATGCAATCTTATTTTCAATTGCTTGCTTTAGGTCTGCTGATGTGGAGAACCACAACCCAATAATTACACCTGATCATAAGTCATAAATGTACTTTCGATGCAATTTACGGTGCTTAACAATATGCATGGCAGTTCAACATTGCCGACAGAAAGCACTGACGTCTAAGAGTTCTCAGGCCCACCCATGCAGCATGTTCACCAGCCAGACGATTCAAACTCCTGCCAGAACGACTGTGGTTTGATTTCTCTCCAGAAACCTCAAATATCTCAGAAGGGGAGACTGAAAAAATCTAGACTAAAAAACACCCTCTGCTTAAAGCAATCCAGTAGAATACGGTCATTAACCACAACTTTAAAATTACCAAAAGACACATTATTTGTAAAAAGCGCATCAACATTTCATAACAAATCCAGCTGCAGTATGGTTTTGCCATCTGGGTTGAGAATTCCTTGGCATCTCCACCTACCGATGATCAATTCTACAAAAATCCTTTCTTGGGTTAAGCTGTGCAAACCTTTCAGAAACAATTTAACTTTTAGAAGAACCTGGCAACTTGTTTCTGGCTAGTCAAAATGATGCCTTCTCGTAATCCTGTTCTGCGTATGATTAAGAGACAACAGGCATGCTTTTTACTAGCTATGGGTCACAATAGGTGACTAGTTGCAGATTCGTATGTATATTTTTGAGATTTTTACCTGCAATGTTTTAAATAGCATGCAAACAGCTATTATGCTTTATCTGGTTTATAGTTTACACAGTTAAACTCTCCCACAACAGTTGCATCATTAAATCCATGCTGCAGACACTGACATCCCATTTTTGGCTGTTGTGTCAAGTTTTATTGTGGGTTTTGAATGTCCTGCTTTTTTTTAACAATTCGGATGGGCTGTTGAGTCCATTTTTTACGCATGACCAAACCAAAAACATACTGAATAATTGAACATTTACATAGGCTAAGCTAGCATGCATAGCAGATAACCTATGAAAACAAAAAAAATGTAATAAAAAAAAACTATGAAAAATGTTTGATTCCTTTTTGGTTATATAACACAATTAAAAAATCGTTAATAGTTGTAATAGACAAAATACACCACAAAGCAATATTTGTAGAATTTCTAATCAGTCACTAAATATAAAACCTATTAAAAGATCTTCCACCCAATGAAATCACTTAGGGGTCCTCGGTTGTCCCAACAAGTGCTGTGTTTTTAAAGGCCGGGACACACCAAGCCGACTGTTGGCTTTTGGGCAATGTTGGGCCGTTTTTAGCGTCCGTTGGCTTAGTTTTTCTGTGTTCTGCATCATTGGCTCTAGTTGGACGCCGCCTGGGTATTTTGGGCCGATTCATCATGTTGAATCGCCGCCGATGAGAGAGAGAACTCAGCTTTGCGAATGAGTCAGTGCACGAGAATATAAGTGAAAGCAAGCAAAGAAGTCAAGACGGTTCAGACAGAAGGCTTCTCAAACAGCAATTCAACATGTTCAATTGGCAAACAAACCAACACAGATAGCGGTAACACACTGATCTGACAAAACCAGACAAAGTGTCTGTTGCCGTGTGCAGTGTGAACTGGCCTTCAGCTAGCTCTCCTGCATTGTTTCATTCTGTTGTGCTCCATCTAGGACATTGTGGACCATCTACGCATCTTCTATACCTGTAAAGGTACACATCTGATCAGGTCCGGTGAATTTAAAACCTCCCTAATTAATCAGACAGATTAGTTAACTAGTCGTTCAAACAACACACTAACTAGTTAATTTTGAAAACATACAGTTGTACACATTAACACAGCACATTCCTGCGCCGCAGTCGAGCAGCAGAGATGAGCACATTACCCAAGCCGTCAAGAATGCCTGAAAGAATGCGCACATCAAGCGTTGGGTCTTAATCCTGAGAAGCAGCGACTGATCTGAGCTTTGGAAGACATATCCTGTCTAAAAAATGAGAAAAGAGCCTGAAGAATAATTCCTTCACAAACAAAACCAAACATCAGTTTCAGTCCATTGGCAATAGACGCAGCATTGGATGGCTCTCTGGGGACAGACAGACAACTCACAGGAAGTCCAGAGAGAAGCACTGGCCAGCATGTCACTTCTCTGACTGGACAGTGCCAGAACTCTGGCGCGAGAGACTAATTCTCTTAGCGGGGTGTTGTGTTTGGCACGGGGACTTGGAGCAGACGGATAAGCCTTGACACGTTGCTCCTCGCTGTGAGAGCTGCCCCGAGAGGAAGCAATCTTTAGCACTGTCCAAAACAGCCAAAGAGAGAAAGTGAGAGAAGTGATATAGATGGCTTGATGTGCGCAGGTTTTCTTTTTAAATCCATTTGATAACCTGAAACTGTTCTCACTTGAGCAAAGCACTGCGAATGACAAACAACTCATTCTCTAATATATTGTACTTTATACTCAGTCAGTATTTTATATTGCATTACTGTTGCTGATTAGATCATACAAGTGGTTGTTCATTTTTATTTCAAATAAAATGTTGGGTCGCACTTCATATTAGGCGTCTTTAACTACTATGTACTTATATAAAAAAAAATGTTAAGCACAATGTTCTTATTGTGTTGTTGAATCGCAAAACACTTGCTGCTATTGAGTCGGGATACAGGTATGGTTAGGTGGAGGTATGGTTGGGTTAAAGGGGGGGTAAGGTGTGTAGGAAACTCAGAAGCGAAATTATTGCAAATTGTAGTTTATATAGATTTTTAGTGGGCAAATGTGACCCTGGATCACAAAACCAGTCATAAGTCTCTTGGGTATATTTGTGGCAATAGCCAACAATACATTGTATTGGTCAAAATTTTTCTTTTATGCCAAAAATCATTAGGATATTAAGTAAAGATCATGTTCCATGAAGATATTTTGTAAATTTCCTAGTGTAAACATATAAAACATTTATTTTTGTGAGTGAATGCAGCACAATCGCGAACATAAATGGACAACTTTAAAGGCGATTTTCTCAATGTTTCGATTTTTTTGCATCCTCAGATTCCAGATTTTCAAATAGTTGTATCTCGGCCAAATATTGTCCTATCCTAACATATACCATACATCCATGGAAAGCTTATTTATTCAGCTTTCAGTTGATGTATAAATCTCAATTTTAAAAAATTGACCCATGTGACTGGTTTTGTGGTACAGGGTCACAAATGAAGTATCCAGGTATAGTAACCCGTCCCAGACTCCCAGAGTGTTACCAGTCCTAATCCAATCAGCATAAATATTCAAAGAATGGGACAGTGGCTCCAAGAGCCATTAAAGACAAAAGGTAAAGAGAACAGGACTGCCAGGAACCTCTTGCTAAAATCATTCCTCTGATGTCATAATCTTTAAATGCTAAATACAATGTACTTCCTCTTAGTTTTTTTATGTGATGTTATGTAAGGATGTAGGATCAGCAGATCTTAAACAGATTCTTAAATATGTAATCCCACAGGTGTAAGGGAAGAGTGAATTATAGATGTAATTACAGAAATTAATTACAGCTTTAATTACATGCAAGTATTTTTTAAATCTTTAGTACAATATAAAAACATGTAGGCCTATGTGCATGTAACCTGCTTCATTATACAGACCGATTAGTTAACTAGTCATTCAAACAACCCACCAACTAGTACATTTTGAAAATATACATTAACACAGCACATTTTTTGCTGTTATTTTAAAAAATATTTAAAAAAAATATATACATTTTTATTACAAGTACAATGTAAAAGCATGGATGTGCACAATAAGTGATTCATTTAAATGTACATTAGTAGTTAATAGGGATGTACTCGAGTACTCGGACATGACAGCGACGATCAATCATGAAAACGATGATTGCCGTAACTTTAACTTTTTTTTCTGATTGGTTATTGCAGCATTTTGGGCGGTACCTGAGGTCTGATTGGTTAGTGTGGGGATAGCATGCCTTCCAGACCGGTGAAATAAAGTGAAACTATCACTTTGATCATGAAAATACAGTTAAGTGTGGGATGTGTGACACCAATCTGACATATTTTGTTTAGTTGTCTGTTCAGAATCGTGGAAGAATGATTATCTCAAAAAAATTATCTTTAAAAAAATTCATGATTCTCAATTCAGCCACAATCGTGATTCGTGCAGCTCTATTTGATACCTCAATGTTTGACTTCATTTATTTTTTTTACCAATCTGGTGTGATGCTCTTCACATTAAATGTGAACACATGAAATAAGCTGTCGAGCTGTATAAAATCAATTTTTCCAGTAGAAATGGGAATGCTAGGATGTTAGCTATAAGAGATGGATTGGGTTCTTATGAGCCAGGGATGAGGGAACACGTGTTCGTCCTCTTTTCGTGAAGGTTTACATAAACTCTGAGGGTGGTCTGTCGTTTCTGGAAGAACACATAAACCTGATATGACAGTGTGTATGTGCGTGATTGTGATGCACATGTATGTATGTTCTTCTTCCGCAGGGACAGAACAACAGTGCATATCTGTCTTTAGGAGTTATAGGGAAAATATGTGTCAAAGTCTGTTTGCGTATTTGAGGACTAAAGCCTCAGCACAAGTGGTTGTGTTTCAATCAAACATCAGATGCTCTCAGATGGATGGAGTTCAAGGCATGCTGTAACCATTCATAAGGCTAGGAATGGTAAACCTTAGCAATTCTGTTTAAGTTATTTTCAATAGCATGTTATTCAGGAAGATGTGTTTTCTCTGAGCTCAGCATATTATCTTCATGGTACTGGCGTCAGAACCGTGAGAACGGTAAGATATGATAGTCTATGTTTACATATTAACGTCTGTTAGTCTTCAGCAACTTAGCCCAAACCTTGATGAACGATGTCACCATTATGTGGAGATTAGCCAAACATAAGAGGACATTTACATATAGAGTTCTTAAAGGTATAGTAGCAAAACAGCCTGTTCATTAAAGGGTTGATGAAATGACAAATGAAAAGGGGAAAAAAGGTAATCTAGTTTAGAAATATACCCTTTATATTCATGTTGGCTTCATCTGAATTGAAAAACTTTTATACCAAACAAAAGTTTCAATTTAATGAATGTCATTTGGTGTAACCGTCAAGTAACGTAATATTTTCCATAATTTCCTTACACCTTGAAGACGTGAGTGTACATCTCAAATTTTTAAATATATATATATTTTTCAAGGTAAATATTTTATTTAACAAATAGTATGCGTTATTTATTTATTAATAGCATCAAGTTTTGGGAGAGTTGCACCGCATGACAACTAACCATGCCTAAAAGGTCAACCGATCTGAAATTTTAAGGTAAGATCATTTATTATCTTATTTTCATGGTCATTGTAACACATGCCTTTAATTTATAAGACACTTTTTTATGAAATAAATATAAAGATTATGCCAAGCATAAAAACATTCTCATCACTGAAGGTGTATTGGGGTCAATTTATGCATTTTAATTTAAATTAACAGATCAGGGGTGGGGGGGGTGTATTTGACCCAAAACTAAACTACGACTTTTTTTGGTACAAAAAAACCATGACCACCACCAGTAAGTGGACTTCAGGGAACACATAAAATGCCATAAAATGGTTTTAAGTACTTCAGAAGCTTGACTACGAAATTCTGGCTGCCAATTTTCACTTTAGTAACTCATTCCTTTCCTCAAGAAACACACTCACTTTTTCTCTCTCTCTCTTCCTGCCAAGGTCAAGATATAATCAAGCTGTGTCGTCCACAGTTACATACCGGGTCCAGTCCAGTCTCTCTAAGGACACATGAGCTGGTTCTGATGGTTCTCTACTTTGTAGTGTAACTGAGGCTTCAGAGCGCGCAAGCATGCAGTATATCGAGCGTTTACTTCCTTCCCACCTGCGAGACCATCCATTAGAAGAACGACAATATTTCAGCCGTTCTAATTTTCCACCGCTGGTCTGCCAGGACCTGCTCTTAAACCATGTTGTCTAAAACTGACAGCCCTGGAAGCTCTGCGACTATTGCGCAGTTTAACATCCTTTTGGTCTTGTCAAATTCCCACAGTAGAGGTTCATACTGTGTTAAACATTTTTTTTTTTTTGGTGAGGTCTGGGTAAGTCATCTGTAGCATATTCAGCCTGATTACAGAAATCTACAATACAAATAAATTCAAATGACATTTAATTTGCACTGTTAGCGGTTTGTTTCAAAGGCTATTATGATCGATCACTATAAGATATTTCAGAACAAATACTTAAATACTGAGATTAAAGAGAATACTGAGGTTGAGAGAAAAACTATATATCTCCCAGATTTTTAAACACAAAAACAGCTTTGGCAGCCAATAGCTGAAGGAAAACTTTGGATCATTAATAGAAGTCTAAAAGACAGCCTGACAATATAGCATTGCTGAGAAAACGCCTAAATACAGTACTGTGCAGGAAGGTTTCTTCAAGCATCTTGGAGACGTTCCCGCAGTTCTTCTGGATTTAGTCTGTCTCAGTTTTTTCTGTTTCTTCATGTAATCACAGACGGACTCGATGATGGTGAGATCAGATCATACCGGCTGTTGTCAGACTCCTTGTGCATACACAAATCTCACTGGATTATTACAATTAATGGCAAAAAGAATGTTTGGAAATGTAAACTGATATTTCCTACTGACACACTACAGCAAAAGATATAAATAACTGACTTAAAACCATTTTTTTGGGGGGGGGGGATATTAACATGCCTAAGACTTTTGCACAGTACTGTACATGTGTAACCATAACCAACCTCAATCGCTTGTTGATATTATTAAATGTGGAGGAGTTGGTATTTGAAGACGATGAAACAGATCCCTATAGGGAAAAACATAACCTTGCATCATAGTCGTGGAATTTCCTGGTCCACTTTTTCACATTTCCTTTATCAAAACATCTAAACACTCAGGTTGTGAAATTACATCACCAATCCAGTCATTCTTACTCTTCTGCCGCAAAAGCACAATATGTAACATTTATACAAGATTGGTATTGATAAGATATTGCTCAGAACTATATCTGCTTGAGAATGAGATATTGGCCTGTTCATAACCACCAGACAAACTTTCAATATCGCATCAGACGTGTCGACATCACACCAATATCACTCTCTTCTCCTCCTACATTTTGGTGATTCATCATTTGTGCCCAAAAACAACAACAATCAATAATGTACAAGCTGCATTTTAGAAAGCTACAGGACAGTATGGGTTTGTTTCAAACAGCATCACATGTTTTCATGTGCAACGGTTTCGAAATGCTAAATAACTGCAGTGGGAACGATGTGACGAGCAAAACCAGTTGTTTTGGTTTGAAGCCCTGAAAGTGTACCATCATTTTCCACATGGCTTCCTTTTCTGCATAATACAGGATGATGACATAGTAAATAATGAAGTTTCGCTTAAAACCTGACACCTTGCTGCACAAGTCATTTTAGTATTATTTATATACTAGTAAAGTATTTAATATTTATAATAAGCTATTTTTAATTTTAGTTTAACTTTTAGTCATTTTGTTATGCGGTTTTGTTTCTTTTAAATATTTCTATTTCGCTTTAACTTATTTTTATTTCAGTTTTGATCATTCATATTTATTTTTATTTTATTTAAATTAACAAAAACAATTTTAAGTAGTTTTAGTTAACAATAACCTGACTGAACTCGCTCACTAACTCACTATTTTTCATTTCACTTAAATATTCCTTAGTTTTAATTTTATTTTAGTTTTAGTAATTAATAATGATTATTTCTATTAACAAAAACGAATTTTAAAGGGGTCATATGATGCTATTTTAAAAGTTCATTATTTAGTGTATTGGGTGTAACAGAATAGGTTAACATGCTTTAATGTTCAAAATATACTGTAAATTATTGCATCTTCTCTATTCCCAGTCTGTCTGAAACGCTCTGATTTCTACAAAGCCCCTCCTTCTGAAAAGCTCAGAGTGCTCTGATTGGTCAGCTGAGCTAGTGTGTTGTGATTGGCCAAACACCTCAAGCGCGTGCGTAAAGTAACACCCTTTACCATAATTGCAAGTTTCAACTTCCAAGTCTTTAAAGAAATAGTAAACACAGTTAACTCTTTCTGCACCAATGGCACTTCCCCGCCATTGACAGAATTTTCCAGCAATCCATGTTTTCACTGTTATATGGTAGGGGGCGCTATTACGCATCTTCTGAAAGAATCTCTGGATCAAAACAAAGGAGAAGAAGAAGCAGAAACAAGCGACAGAAGCATTGCTTAATGTGATCATCAAACATTAAACAGCATATAAATCAAAACTGCCTAACATTACTGAATAAAATGTCAACCCAGGAAGAGGTATAAGAACGTGCAAGCTTTGCTATGTGGTTGCTTGGGTGGCTTCTTGCAGGTCTATGGGATATTTCAGTTTTTAATGTCTGAATACTGCATGATTTGAGGTATCGTACATCCCTAAATGAAAAATACATATCGGTTGCCCACTAATCTGAGCTGGTGTGGTACGGGTTAGTTTTACACTCATGATTAGATATTTGTTCCAAAAATTAACCCAAATATGAGCAAAAGTAGTAGTGATGCTTGTCTCAGCTATACAGAAAAAAAATAAAAATAAAATAAAAATAAGCAGAAGGGTACGAAATGAAATTATTCATCAGTATCCTTCATAGTGATCTGGAGACACTCACCCAGAGCAAAGAGCCCCAGATGCAGCGCTTGATCTGGGAAGTAATCGGAGGTTGTATACATAAACATGTTTTCATAAAGTACTCAAGAGGGACACACAATCAAGTGACCCAGAAATGAATCTGTCACAAGCCTATAAATAAAACAGATCAGAAGCAACAATCAAAAAAAGATACAACTGGCAATAGCTGCAAAAAAAAAGAGGAAAACTCAGACACAGATGGCTGTTTATTATCACCAGAACCACTTAAAGATGATGTAAAGCAGGAATTCAAATTCCTCCTGTCCACAAACAGGACACTCAAAAACTAGTTCTTCCAGGGTTCTCGTGGGACAGATAAGCGAGTTATGTGTACTTTTGTCATTGATTTGTGGGAAATAATCGGCCATAATAGAGTTGCTTGGTAACCTGGACCTTTTTAAACATTGAACACTTCTAAGCCTGGTTTCACAGGCAGGGCTTAGATTAAACCAGTAGTAGGACTTTACAGTTCAATTAGGACATTTAAGCAGCTTTTATAAACGTGCCTTAGAAAAAACAGTACTGGTGTGCATCTTGAGACAAAACAATGGCACTGACATATTTTAAGATATATCAGAGCAAGTTGCTTGCAGTTTAAACAGCTCAATCATGCATTTTAGTCTGGGACTACAGGATTAAACCTTGTCTGTGAAATCGGAAATAGTCACAAACCGCTTAACTGAAGTCAAAACTAACAGCTTTAATGCAGCTATAACATTACATGCTCATGCATATTCCAGGAATATTAGGGAATATGCATTCCCAACTTATGCCGGGTTCAGACTACACTATATTTTTGTCTGTTACAACAGTCAGAGTCAGATTATGCTATCTTGACTGCTAAATGCTTGTGTCATGGACAAGAAACATGTCAAGACTACATGTTGCTTCCCGACCAATCACCTCTTGCTGTCTTTAACGACATGCGTGATGTCATCAAGAAGGTGGAATTAGTGACTGACGTCCGGACACAAGAGCATAAACAACTGAAGTATTAGCTTAATGCTAATTCCAGTACTCACTTTTTTCACTCTGTCGTGGTCGTCCCTCGAGGAAACATCTTATGGGCAGGAGTATTGTTGCCATAGCTATACAAACCTTTCCTCCATTGCATAATTCCACCTAGCAGCACCAATGCCATAGTCATTCTTTCGGTTCAGCATGTTTAAAAGCTGTGTATGGAAGAGTTTCTGTGCTCCTATTGGTCAATGTCGTAGATGTGACGGAATCCATCGTAGAGGACCGGAAAAAAAAGAAACATGCTAGCCTTTCTGTCGGGACATCCCGGGATTAACTCATGGGCCTATCGGGAAGGTGCCAAGGGCACTAAACCAGAGGGGAGGCCCAGGCAAGCTGCACGGTTGATACTGTACTGAACCCGGCATTATTTTACTGCAGTAAGGTGATGTATTCCGGATCGAAAGGGTTTATACTACACCAAAAACAACTGTAGGACTAGTCAGGAATTGATTGGATGAGCTACAATGAGCCCTTTATAGTAGAGATATGGGTATACAACCAAGATTAACAGGGTTCTTTCAACAGACATCACTGTCATGAGTCACTAGATTCATATGATGGGAACATGCCTTTGGCATTGTGTAGGACCGGATAAGGAGTCTCCTGCCAAAACAGCGACAATGTACACCTTCATAGTGTCAATAGATTGAGAAGATACAGGAGATAATAGAACTCACTGTCTTCAGTATCTGACCATTCTGGTTTCTGTTATATCTCTGCTGTGTTCTTTTAACCTTCTATGGAACAATTCAACCGTTTGTGTGTATATAATGAAAGTCAATGGGGTCCAAAACAACATCGGAACCCATTAAGTTCCATTGTACGGACTGAGACATTTGGCAAAATACCTTCTGTGTTCCACAAAATTAAGAAAATCATACAGGTTTGGAATGACATGAGGTTGAATGAATTGTGACCCAATTTATTTTATGTGAACTCAGGACTAGCTGACTCACTGAGCTTGAACTGAAGTCAATCACAGATCATCAGACAGGTATATCTCTCTAAAGAGATAACAACAATCCAAACGTGGCGCAATGAAAAAATGCATTTATCTGTCTGCATGTTTCACTAATCTCCAAAATATGTTCTGCGAGACACAGCATGTAAACAGTTCAAGAAATGGGTAATCCATTGGAATGAAGTGCAAATTGCCCAACATGTTTATTCTGAATGAGGCAGGTATGGACTATGCCAATGGACATTGGCCTTATTGTGGAGATCAATGACCACTAAACTGCATTTGGAGACATCGGCGCATGCATAGATGATGAAAATGTGTTGGACAGTTTGTTCTAGATCATTACTAGTGAGTTCTAGATCATTACACCAACCATAATTACAAACCCTGACAAAATTACATAAACACTATATTCCTTTCGCTAACTACCACTAAATATTTCACACAGCAGCCAATGCAGAGTGACATCTCAGTTTCTCGTGCTGCTTTGAAGTTTTTCAGTGGCACTCTCATGATCTTGACATGAAAGAGGACGCCCTGGTATTCCCAGCATGTGCTTGAAGCAGAGTGGAACAGTTTTCCCAAGAAAAACAGATCTTTGAGTTGTAACTTTATTACAAGTCTTTCTTCCTCTTGGGTTTGATTTATAGAGAACGCTTGGGTAAACTGACTGATGGCGGAAACCTGAATGTTGGCTTGACAAATAAATCTAAGTGTAATGACTTTATGAAACAAAAATATGAAGGGCCAATACGAGTCGATGACATGATGTTCGTGTGTTTGTCCTATTCTTTTATTCAGAAACTCAAAATATAATACAATTGAAAGAGAAAATGACTTACATGATGAGCATGGTGTTATTTTCTGAATTAAACTTCATTCTGATATTTTTGTCAGGATGGTATAACTGTTCTGATCACATAACGGACACTAGCTTTATTGAATGAATGAAATTCTTGAAAAGACAACCTACTTAAGCATAGTTTGACGCGATCTTCAAAAAAAGTCTGCCAGATCATAGTCGTGGTATTTGACTAACATGCAGGAGAAAGTTAGTTAGTTCACAAGTTAGTTCAGGTTGTAAAATGTCATGTGGTGCAACTCCCCAAAAAGGCAGTAATATATAAAAAGTATATTTCTGAGGCCACATGTGTTTAAAACTAGCTTTTTCCTTTATCATGGACACTCTGATATGTCACTGACCCATATATGCAACTACGAGTTGCGTTATGAACTCAGAAGAACAAATGCAACAGAATTCCCCACAGTGTGTTTGTTTGTTTGTTTGTTTTCTATTACCATCAAATCTACATATATTATTTCCCGTTAATGCTCTCTAAAGCTCTTTTGTATGCGGAGAGAGATGAGATTCAAGGTTTAATCCTGGTCAAACAATTGACCTGATGCAAACATACCTACTCTGAAAACCTGTTTTCATAGGATAAATCCGTTGGGATTAAAGGGTTTCCAACAAGATATAGAGCATTAAGGCCCAGAATGCAATCATAATTCATTTCACTGAGTTCTTTTTTTTTCAAACATTAGGGAATCAGATTTATGTATCAGGTTAATAGCGATCCATTTTGTCCTGACCTTTCTAATGAAATAGTGTTATAGGATTTAATAAATCAAATCAAGAGATCGATGTGTGCAAATCACAAAGGTCGCCGGGATATGTGGAGTGAATTTTTCATTTATCTTCTGAGGATTATGATCGTTCATCGGTGTGTGATGTGGAATAGGTAAAGGCCACTCCTGTGAAATCTGCAGAAAAGGGGAGTCATCCGCCTACATCCAAAAAGCCTGTTGCCATGGCGGCCAGTCACTGCCAATGATATCAGCTCGTATTGACTTTATTGACGTATTACATAATGAAGCAGAGGAGGCATTCATAATTCTCAAAAGGTGATGCTGGAGACAATGGATTACATCCAGTTGACTGACATTTGTGGTAGAAGAATGAGGTTATATAATTATACAAGCAGCCATATTAGAGTCTGTAATGAAGATAATCATCTATCCATAGAAATAATAGATTTAGACTTGCTAACTGGAATAAAAGAATGTGATCAATCAATAACAATACAGTAATTTATATTATTACATAAATATATATATATATATATATACACATACAACATTCATGTGTGTATGTATGTATGTATATACACACACACACACACACACACACATACTACTCTGTATCATTAATGTGAATCAAACAAAAGAGAACACAACTTTATAACTTTTTTAGCTTAAATAAAAATAAATGTATATTTAATTCATACACTGAAGACTATAAGCAATATTTTATTTTTACATATGATATATTACATTTTTTGTACTAATTCTAACTGCATGTAAAATAACCCTATTGTACCTGAAAAACTTAATTTGTTTAATTCATATTTTTGTTATATTGTATTTGTAATTTGCTTCTTTCTTCTTGTTTTTAATAACAGAAAAGAGATCAAATAAGAAAAACTATATCATGATATATCTTTATCGTGAAATCAAATTTCTCATATGGTGAAATAAGAATTGAGTCAAATCGCCCACCCCTACATGCATATATACACAAATATACATTTATTAATAAATGTAACTATTATTGAGATTTACTGGGTCATTTGCATATTGTTTCTGCAAATTTAGAAACATTCAGTTGTGCCTTCATGGTATCTCTTGGCTTTCCCACACTTTACACTATACATCTATACATTACAAACAATGAAAGTATTTCCGTGATTTAAAGACAGCAATACTTATTTTTATAATGTAATACGTGCACTACAGACAAGTGTGATAAAGGATGGTTTGAGCATTATGGCAAATGTTCTCTGGTTCAGTTCCTTGTCATCTTAAACCATACATTCTTCTCATGCATTCCAGTCAGCCGATTATAGAAGCCCATCCATTAGAAACACATGCTGAGTTCTAGGGTCACGACCCCATATCTGTCCGTTTCCTTCACTGTAGGATCCAGGAGAAAAGTGGTAGTTTCCTGTAACTATAGAGACCAAATAGAAAATACACTGTTGTGCTATTGAGAGACTGTATAAAAGGCTTGTTCTGCATGTTCAGAGCTTGTTTTGACACAGCGCTGAATGTACTGTCGGGTGAAACAACAGAGTCAATTAAGTTTGTCAGAACTGTTTACTCAAGTCACCCTCTTTGACTTCTTGAGGCAAAACTGATTTAGTTGTTTGACGGCTCTGGCTTAATCCACAGAGGAAGTAATGAGGCTTAATGTAAACCGACTACACACATCAGAGTGAAACCTTGACCTTTGTAGGCTAACGTAAATGTGCACATTTCTGTGAAAGGGAGGTGTGACAGGAGTTGCCACATGCCGGTTCTACTGCATTGTCAAAGAAGAGGCCGCTGACGGTCATGGGTTAAGAATGAATGAAGGGTATTGTGACAGGTGTGCGATTGACTTTACCTTTGTGTTTGTGAAAAGTCTGCCGTGCAAAACTGTTTGCCACATGCTGTCATGCTGACATTCACTGACAATGCTTTCTTGAAAACACATACACAAAAGCAGACCTCACAATAGAGGGCCAGTCAAACGGTCAAATTTGTATCGCAAGTTGTACTGTTATAGCTATTCTCGGTACCATACCTCCATCCTCAAGGGGGCGATAGAGTTCACATGTGCTTATGATCTAACTTACTCAGCAAAATTATTTTCAAACTGTTGCTCCAGTAGTTGATCAGAATGAAAAAGACAATTTAGAGTAATGCCCGCAGGCTTTGATTAACCCCTGAAGCAACATTAGGATGTTGTGTTGCGGTACGAATCGTGCAGATACAATTAGGAAAGCAATTATATCAATCTTGCATGGCTAGAGGCGTCTACATTTGTACAGTTCCAAGGTTAATTTCTAAATAAGAAAACGTTGAAATCAAAATGTAGTCCTGTATGCACTGACGACTCGCGAGACACTCTGTGTCCAAATATACGCACTTCACTACGATAGGATATGCAAAAACGTATTATGTCAAGTAGGTAGGATGTCTCATTTTTTTTAAATGGTAATTTTAGGGGAATACTTTATCTACTTTTGTGTTCCCCAGAAAGAAAATAATTGGAACGACATGAGGATGAGTAAACAATTTTCAGAATTGAAATTTTTTGGCGAACTATCGTCATATAAAGAAAAATCCAAGTTAGCAAAATTAATGTAAAATTTCACGGGTGAAAAAAGTCCATCGTCTATTGTCAATAACGTAGCAATATATGAAGCACATCACCTCAGTTGTCCGTTTCGAATCCGTGTGACATACTTGTGAAATATGCATCATACACAGAAAGTTGTTCCTCCCCATGGTTAAATTGTACTTGTTTAACAACACCAGAACTATTTTTGTGGTTGTTTGTTTTACTATGCCTCGGGTAAAAAACAACAACATATGTTCATATGTTCAATGGCAAATTATATACGGAAATGCATTAATACTACACACCTACACAACGCACTTCATCAACGGTCTAGACGGAAGTTTTTCATCTTATTCAGGAAATACTATAAGAGTACAGGAATTCAGGTGCAACACTGTCCCACCTAGATGCCTCTAGCCTATTTCACTCAACTGACTGTGACTTCTTCAGCGCAGTGTGTACCGCAGCCACACCTGATCTCTCTTAATACTGCACAGTTTTCTGGCTGCAGGTTGAAGCATGTAGAAACCAGCAAACAGCTCCACCTTTCCTAAAGCTGACAGCCTGCTTGAATGACTGGGAAGATCATTCTGGTTCCTGCCTCCTACTCTCCATGTCCCAGTTTCACCACGTTACACAACAGCAGCCGGCTGTCCGTCAGCATGTCCACATATACACTGTGGTGCCCGCCAATTTCGTTCTGTTCACTTTCTGGCTGGAGTGACTCAGTGAAATAACATGTTTAGTGTGAAAGTGTCCTCAAGGAGTTGATCATTTCTGTAGATGCTCCAGTTACTTTCTAACTGGAGATTGAGGAAACTTGACAGAAATTACTTTCTTGCAGTCTACAGGAAGGGTGTAAAACATAAAGGGTTAGTTCACCCAAAAATGAAAATTCTGTCTTTAATCTTTTTGATTAAATCGGAGAGCTTTATGTCCCTCCATTGACAGCTACGCAACTGCCACTTTGACACTTGGTATGACACAACAAAAAGTTCATAAGAGATCATAAAACTAAACATATGAATTGAGCGGTTTAGTCCAAAATTTTCTGAAGAGACTCGATCGCTTTATATGATGAACAGATTTAATTTAGGCTTTTATTCACATATAAACATTCATCAACGCACACATCCCTTCAGGTAAAGAGAAGCTTAAGCATGTTCGCTTGACTTGCAAAAACCAATGAGGTTTATTCTCGTGTTACACAGAACGTTTGAGCTTCGGGAAGAACCAATGAGGTTTGTTCTCGCATGTCAATCAAGTTCGGTTGAGCTTCTGTTTATGTTCGCTGATCAATGTTTAAATGTGAATAAAAACCTAAATTCATTCTGTTCATCATATCAATTTTGTGGATAAGGGATAGTGTCTCTTCAGAAAATTTGGACTAAACCGCTCAATTTATATGGATTAGTTTTACAATCTCTTTATGAACTTTTTGAAGTGTCTTAGTTGCGTAGCTGTCAATGGAGGGACAGAAATCTCTCAGATTTCATCAAAAAGATCTTCATTTGTGTTACGAAGATGAACGAAAGTCTTATGGGTTTGGAACGACATGAGGGTGAGTAATGATAGCTGAATTTTTCTTTTTGGTTGAACTCTCCCTTTAATTCAGACCCAGACATACGAGTACCTTTACTGTAAGAGACAAAGCTAAAACTAAATCTTTTGAGTTATTGCCATCACAAGTAGAAATGATGGCTTCAAAGGCTGTGACACACCAAGCTGAAGGTTGTCCATCTTTGAGCCGTCTTTGAGCCATCTTTGAGCCATCTTTGAGCCATCTTTGAGCCATCTTTGAGCCATCTTTGAGCCATCTTTCTATGAGCCATCTTTGAGCCATCTTTCTATGAGCCATCTTTGAGCCATCTTTGAGCCATCTTTGAGCCATCTTTGAGCCATCTTTGAGCCATCTTTCTATGAGCCATCTTTGAGCCATCTTTCTATGAGCCATCTTTGAGCCATCTTTCTATGAGCCATCTTTGAGCCATCTTTGAGCCATCTTTGAGCCATCTTTAAGCCGTCTTTAAGCCGTCTTTGAGCCATCTTTGAGCATCTGTCAGCTCAGTTTTTGCTATGTGTTTCACTAGACTGATACTGTCAGCGGCTTTTTGGCCAACTGAGCATGTTGAACTGGTATCGGTCAGTCAGTGATACAAATCCCTCTGATTAGCTTTTCAGTAACCAGTGCACGGGAAGAGAAGTAAAAAGTGATGAAAGCAAGCAAACAGGGAAGTCCAGTTCTATTCACATAAAAATTGATCAGTGAACAAATTAATTTATTTTACATTCTCCTCATGAACATTTTGAACCGTCAAGAGTTTTGGGTGAATAGACTTTCAATGGAGAGACAGAAATCTTTCAGATTTCATTAAAAAGATTTTCATTTGTGTTACGAAGATGAATGAAAGTCTTATGGGTTTGGAACCAAATAAGGGTGACAAATTAATGATAACTATATTAATGAAATAATTTTCATTTTTGGGTGAACTAACCCTTAACACTTGGGCCAAATACCACAAACACGTCTTGAAAGTAGACAAGTTGTCAAATGCAAAAACTGCAAGCATGTGTGTTCAGACAGGTCAATACTCTGGAAAATGTTGAGACTGAGATCAGTCTGTCAGAAGTTTGAGTTAGTCATGTGACCTTGCACTCAAAATGGCAGCCAACATGATGGTGGTCGACTCTTATGTAGAAAATTGCAACTTTTCTAGGCCTTTAAAAGTATTAATAATTTCTTTAAAAAATATAAGTGTAAAAAAGTACATTCACTGGATCTTTTCCTTCAATAGACTATTTGAAAATATCAGAAGGTGACAAAAAATACAAGCATGTCTGAATGTGCTAAATGTAAAGGACACTACAAGATAAATCCATCCATCCATTCTCCAAATCGCTTGTCCTATAGGATCATGGGGATAAACTGTAATTTTTCACCGAAATCTGCAGTCTGGCTCTTCATGTATGGTCCCTAGAGAGTGTTAGTGAGTGAAGCTGGGAATACTGGATGTCTGCCCAGAACATCAACCCCCTTGCCGAGACTTCATCTCCATGACCCTGATGCCTGCCTTTCAAAAGTCCTTGATGCCTCAGAGGCACAAAGAGGGCAGAGCTCGGAGCATCACAGACAGTGTGCTGGATAAATGTCTGTGCATGATGGATGTTGATCCAGGAACATGTTGTAATTGGTGAAATCACATTCACCGCATTGTACTTAACATCACTGCTGTAGAATGACGTTCATGATGCCTCAATGTCTGACAAAGAAGATAAAAGATCAACTGAACTGAACAGACGGAGAACAAGTTCAGCATCGTCTGTGTCCTTCATGTATGATGGCAAATCACAGAGCCATGACTGTCAAAAGCTGTGATTCACCTCATTAGAATTCATCTGAAGTGAATCTGCCCATGCTGAAAGCTGCACGTGTGCTGACTAAACTACTGAAACCAAGACTTTCACTGTGCTGAGAACAAGAACAGCACTACAAATGATATAAATGCCATAATTCCTGCAACGTTAGACACCAGGCTAGAAAATGAAAGGAATCGTTCATCAAAAAGCAAAAAATCTGTATCAAACCCATAAGAATCTTTTTTTAAATGTCCTGGTAAAACGTATAATAAAAGGAGTCCAAACAACTATGTCCTTTTGGAATTATAAGATGCATAGACTTAAAGGGATAGTTCACCCAAAAATAAAAATGCTGTCATCATTTACTCACCCTCATGTTGTTCCAAACCTGTATGATTTCCTTTCTTCTGCTGAACACAAAAGAAGATATTTTAAAGAAGGTTGGTAATCAAACAGTTGCTGGTCCCCTTTGACTTCCATAGTATTTTTTTTTCCTACAATGGGGTCCATCAGTCGTTTGGTTACCGACTTTCTTCAAAATATCTTCTTTTGTTTTCAGCAGAAGAAAGTCATACTATCCCTTTAAATTCTATATTCATTAATTTCGACTCAACGATTGAGTCAATGAACTGAAATATAATAAAACATCAGCCGGATTTATGAGTCAATCAGATCAGTTTTTTGTTGAGTCAACAGTCAACTTTTCTCACGTACTCTCATGAATGCTCCAGAGAAGATTTGAATAACAAATTATTAAATGTCAGTCACACTAGGCTATACTGCATACTCTTTTGAACCAATGTATGAACCATTTTAATCAAACTTTTATGATTTTATGTGATTTTAAGCACTTTAGCGCCTGTTAATTGTAATTAAATGGAAAAGAGCAATCAGGATATTCTTCAGATTTTCACAGGTTTACATGTTCCCTTACTGTTTTTAAAATGCATATTCATTCTTTGGCATTTTTTTATACATTTGTGTTTTTATATAATGCTCATGATTATATTGATATGCATGTCATGCATTTTATATTATATTGTGTTGTAATTCACTAATTTACCTACTTTTTACCTACTTAGCGGTGAACTATCCCTTTAAGTCAGTGGTTCACAAACTTTTTGACTCCAACTTAAACATCTGCTAACAATATTTAGCTAGTTTATTTATTGCAGTTGAATCAATGGCCCGAAAAAAAGCAAGATTGTTTTTTTTTTAAATCCATTGATGACTATTATAATTAATTGTGACGATGACTACTAAATGACTGTCTCTGGTAAAAGCCTTAGAATTAATGACTATATCAATTTGCATTATTACATATTATACATGCAAGCCTTATTACTGAGATGATTAATGCTACTGTAACAGATGAGTGTATATTCAAGAAAGCTGTGCACATGTGTAAATGGCCAGTGTTTCTGCATTAGTAATCCTGATACTTGGCGTGTATAGCACAGCAACGCCCCCACATCATCACTGCATTAGGTTTCATGTGATGCTCTCGCTTTATCTGGACCGATTAATCTCATTTATTTCAGTAAATGATTCAGCAAAGCATCCGACCAACATCTGTAACACAACTATACAAGAAACTAGCGAAACTGAGCTATAGCGGCTAGAGATCCGTGTCCTTAAAAAGCCCTCATTCATTCAACTGGTCCCTCAAGAACACGGCGAATGTCCTCATAACCTAGTAACAAGAAGATGACGAGCGAGACAGCATTTTGGGGCGCCTATGATGCCCAACACTGTAGCACGCGCCCGTGATGCCCTAAAAACATACCTAGGCTATGGATGTTTTGAGCCACAATGTGTGTACATGTTTAAAATCACATTGTTATAAACGGAGCATAAAAGCCCGACCTGTTTTTAAGACTCGTCGTATTATAACATAAACCCACAACCTCAAACAGAAATCTATTGTATTTTACAATTAACCCTCAACTGACCATAAGCGCTCAGAGAAACACATTAGAGGAGAACCGCCAACGATGTTATGAACTGTGTGTGTTGTTCAAAGAGAATATTCTGAGCATTCACATCCAAACAGGCGTCAGCTGTGGATCATGAGTGTGTTCTTACCTGAAACGGGGAGAATCTTTAATACATTCCTCAAAATCCACCGTCATTTTTGCAGTTATTCCTTCTTTCAGTTAAAAATGTAACACAGCATTGCCGGTGGTTGTAATACGCCTGAATGTAAAACGCAAGTGTATCCCTTTCCCCGGTAAAACAGTGGCACTGTGACACACTGTTACAGATCTATGTGGATCAGTTTCAGCGCTGAGAGAGCTAAGGGACCGTCGTCAAAGATGCGGCAAGAGATGATAAGGGAGCGTCTTTCAAATATCCCACATTTGTACTGTGTGTGTAATATTTGGTTTGACTGTGGCTTCGTCTTCCATTCACTATTCCCTACATTAGGCCTACTCCACTAATATAGTCTCCTTGAAGGAGTGAATGAAAATGAGTGAGTGAATTCGGACAGTGGAATTTGTCTTGAACTCTGTCATGGAAACTAGCATGAACCTTAAAGCTCCAATATGTAACAATTTTGTAATAAAATTTCCGAAAATAACTCGCACAGTGTGATATATTTCCTCCAGTTGTGTACTTACAATATCTCAAAAGTCTCCAAAGATTTTTTATTTCAGAGAAATTCCGATTTTAAATAACTGTCCGTCCCGGAAAAGAAATGTTGCCTCTCAGTGACGCAATGTCCGCACTATCCTTTTTTTCGGTGTGGACCATGTGATATTCCACCACACCGGAACATCACATGGTCAAATGCGGAAGTGGTGGTTATAGCGTTATTGCCATAGAGAATGTATGGTAGCTGTTATGGATCACGATTACTCTCTATTGAAGTGCCAACAAAACGAAAGCGTCCATATTCGGATACACGCAGACTGTGTGACAAACGGAGGAATGAAACCCGGATAAATATCGGCCAGGCGTTTTCGAGATGGAGAGAGCTGCACAACAATCTTGGACTTGACAGAGACTCTGCTCTCGCGAGTGTATTGATAGACAGGTAAGCAAATAAATTTTTTTTTATTGTACAAGTAACGTAATAGTTACAGTAAAGATGATTTTAATAGATATGAATTAATGACAAATAGCTGTAAGTTGTAACGGGATAATATAGCATAACATTTCACGTTCCTTGCAGTTCATTAATTATGATGACATAAAATAATAAGATCAGACATACAGGTAATACAAAAACGAATAAATTACCTCATCCGTGATCATGATTCATTAATTCCATTTAGATACATCGCTAGATGGTGAAAACGCATTAAAAATGACATCTCCCATCGTCACCTCCTTCATAGCGTCATCAAGCTTCGCCTTTGTTATTGTTGGAAACTGCGCCCTCTTGTGGTCAAATTTTTTTACATATTGGAGCTTTAATTAAAGGTGAACTAAGTAACTTTTTTACCTTAACTGAACAGCTTCGGAGTCATTGGCATAGTTATATGACTTTTTTCGGGTTGAATGGTGGTCGTCTCGCACCCCTCAAGCGCCTGTGAGCCGAAAAACCACCCTTGCAAATTTGAGCCGGCGTCAGGAAGTCCTGGATATCACGCGATGTAACGAATTGCTTTACGGCAAAAAAAATCTGCTAAAATTCTGTCATTTTTGCGCTCCCTCACGCTGTTCGAACCCGAATGAAGAAGACGTTTTAAAGAATGTCCCATCTGCTTTGATGTCGCTGATCTACAAGCCTCTGGTATCTGAGAGTCGCCAACGAGTTTTTCGACAGTGTTGTCAAATATCTATTCCGAAGCTGTAGGGGGAGCTCTAGAGAGAAACCTGCGAGCAAAAAGCGAGAATACAGCAAAGAAATTCATGAAACTGCACAGCCCTGCTTTAAATTAAAAAAGGAATTTATATCTGAATTATTTAGCCACACGCTGGAATTCATTCAGCACGACCCTCACAGTGCATTATGGGTATTCTCTAGCCGTTGAGCATTCGTCGTTATTGCGGTGCATTATGGGATTGAATGAGTGCACTTGATAACTTTCACTATGGTTTTGGACACCACTACAAATGGCTGTCCCCTCATACCCTATAGGCTAGCCCCCTATACCCTATTTAAGGTATAGGGGGCAATTTCGAACACAGCCTGTGTGTTTTTAAAGGGATTGTTCACCCTAAAAATGAAAATTAAGCATTGTTCTAATGCTGCATGCACTTCTTTCTGTTATAGACCACATAAGGAGAAAAATAATAATAAAAATGTCCCGCTCGAGCTCGTCCTTATATTGGCATTGAACCAGCATTAAGCTTTTTAAAAAAAGAACACAATGGATATATTCATCTCAGAGAAGAAGGTACATAGTGTTTTTAAAATATAAAAAAGTATTTAATATCCTTTTGTGGCCCATAAAAGAAAGAAGGGCATACAGCCAGCATTAGAACAAAACCAGGGTGAGTAAATTATTTTCATTTTAGAGTGAGCTATCCTTTTAACTTTCCTTATAAGGTCATCCTTCAAATATTTTTTTTAAACCAGTAAAAATATTTGAATTATTTTTCTTTCAGCAACACTTTACAATTAAGGTCACATTAGTTAACATTAGTTAATGAACTAACAATAAGCAATATCTAAATTTTTACAGCATTTATTAAAGGTACACTGTAAGTTTTGACGCAGTTAATAAATTAAATTATGAATCAAATCTTCCATTTCATTCCAAAATATTCTACAACAAATGCAGTTGAAAAAATAAACGAACAACAGTCTGCTTCTACATCCCACAAAACTCACGTTTTTTAATTGTTTTAACAATGTACACCAGAGCTCATAGCCAGAGCTCTGTCAATCATCATTACGTCAATGTCTACGTCAGGTTTGCTCCTGCTCCCGCGGATTTTTTTGAAAGTTTTTTTGTCGTCCTCCAATTCCGCCTTTAAATTTCCAACATTTAGAAAATACATATTGTCAAATAAAGCCATACATGGTATTAAAATAAATACTCATTGTAAGGTAAACACGTCTCAAGGCTGAAAAGATGTGTGTTTTAAGTAATTTGGCAGTTCAACGCCTTTTTTTTAAAAACAGGCATCGCTTCGGCTTCTAAACGTCAGACAGCAGCTGTGTTTTCCTTTGTGGCGTTCACACACATACACACATGCCTCTTATTTTTAACATGACTTGTGTCGTGTGTACGGCATAATTTGGGGTATACAACATCTAATGGCTACTTATTTATGGGCCGTATACTGCTTTTTCAATCCTGTTAACTTCTCGTTCTGACAAACTTCAAACGAACACACCGGGAAACATGCTACACTCCACCGCCCGTTATTTAATCTTTTTCCAATACGCAGGGACCAAATACAGGTCTGTCTCCATGACAAGCACAATCACGCTTCCTCATTACTGAGCTGTCATAAGTTATAACACCACATGTCTGCTTGTCCTTCTGTCCTCAGTGGCGTGATGAGAACACCAGCCGATCAAGCTGGAGAAGGGGTTGGGAATCATTTAGAGGTCAGTCTCTGCCTGACAATCAAATACAGTTGACTATCTCAAATGGCTTTTCCTCATGATGACTGATGCCAGTTTGTTTGTTTTCTAACGTACTTGTTCTCTGATTCTGGTGCAAAGCAATATGTCTGTTCCTTAAACTGCATTTCTTTTGGAAATATAATATAAAAGTTTTGCTGTGAAATCCCTGTGTGATGTATTTCTGTTGGCAAGACAGTTAGCTGCTCTTGCATAGATTGGATTGGATTGGATTTGTTGCACAAAAAAAGAAACGAAACACTAATTTGTCAAGGATATCACAAAGTTAAAAACTTGTTTCCATTGCGGTCCTTGACGTAAAGCACAAACTTCACTCCTAGCAACAGGTACATTGGTATTGTGTAGTATTATAAATACAAAATTACAATACGTTTCACATTTACAAAATGTACAATCACAGTTAAACACATACACACCTTATACTAATACAAATTCATCACTAAAACAACCTAAGAACCAGCTTTTAACTTTCATACTAAAACTAGCCGTATTCAAAATACTTTTTAAATGTGTTCTTTAACACTAGACTACTGTAATGGCATTCATTCTGACCGCTCATACATTATTTGCATATCATTTCAATAAGCTATATCAAATCTAAGAATAAATGGGTCTGTAATGTTAGGATAGGTAATAATAAACATCAGAACACTACATTTTAATTCTAATGTATGTGAAAATGTATTAGTTAATCGACAATGACAGAACAGCTATTGTAATTACAGATACAAAATTGAAAGTGATCAATTTTCTATTATTTTCTTTGTAAAATGAAAAGAAATGTATTCATCCTTGGATATTAGAATACAATACCTTACGAAAACATCGCCAATATGCATTTCAATGCATAGGTAAAACCTTTATGGGCACATATGAAACGCATATGCCCCAAACTGGCCAAAACAGTCATTCTGACCGTCACTGGAAAAGAATATGAAAATATAATAAACTGTGAGAAAACAAACTGATTTAGTAACCAATATTTGTTTTAGTGAGCAAAAATATCATGCTGTAAAATTACAATGAAAATTGTATGCGTACGGTCAGAGTGACTGTTATGGCCATTCAAGGTAGAAATACTCAAAACTCTTTTGTGTCTTGTAATTTTAATAAAATAACAATGGTAGAATAAAATATAGACACATTTAGGAAAAGTCAGGGTCCTCTAGTTACATTATCAACATTTATTGTTGGTTTTATTTCAACAAAGTTATTACATTGCAAAATTTTAAAACAGTCAAAATGACTGCCTTGGTAGTTCTGGTGTTAATTTGTGTGTCGTCAGTAGATTAGAGGCCGAATTTTCCACTTTACACTTGAATTACACTCTCACGCTAGTTTAGTAAATCTGGCCCTAAGTGTCTGAATACCATTAATTTCATCGCTGCTGTTTGTTTCTTTCTGTGTAGAGTGCAGTGCGAAGACTAAAGCCGGTCAATGAGGTGTCGGTGTCCATCTCCAGTAGAACAGACACTGGTGTGCATGCCTTGTGTAACTCTGCACATGTGGATATCCAGCGGAGAGCAGACAAACCCCCACTGCCGGAGCAAACCCTGGTGGAGGCCTTAAACTTCCACTTGAAAGCAGAACCTATAAGGTGGGAGTCTTTTAAGGGAGTTAAAAAGCTGTATGTGTTTTATGGAAGCTTGTTTCCACCACTGAATAAAAACTTTTTTTCCTCAGAATTGCAGGATATAAACTCGCAATTGCAAGTTATAAAGTCAGAATTGCATGATATAAACTTGCAATTGCAAATTATAAAGTCAGAGACAAAAACCTCACAATTCTGACTTTTTTCTCACAATTCTGACTTTATAACTCGCAATTGCGCGGAAAAAGTCGCATTTACTGTAGCTTTTTTATTTTTTTATTCTGTGGTGGAAAAAAGCTTCTATTGTTTTTGAACCACATTTTTTATATACACTAGCCTATTGTTTAACAGTTTGGGGTCAAAGAAATTACTATTACTTTTATGAAACAAGAATTCATTAAATTGATCAAAAGTGACAATAAAATCTTTTACATTGTTACAAAACTATTATATTTCAAATAAATGCTGTTCTTTTGAACATTCTGTTTATCAAAGAATCCTCGGGGGGGGGGGGGTTATCACAGTTTCAACTCAAATATTAAGCAGCACAACTGTTTTAAATATTGATAACAATAAGAAATGTTTCTTGAGCATCATATTAGAATGATTTCTGACCTGGAGACACACATTATCATATATTAAAATAATTTGTTTTGCAAAAATACAGAATGTTTTAAACAGGTTTCCTAAATTGGAAAAGCATTTAAAGGGATACTTCACCTCTGGAAAGATGAATGTGTATTTAAAATAGGTCATTTATGTAGAAGAAATGTGAAGAATTTTTTAATTTGGAGCTTTCTAGACTGAGAAAAGCCAGAAAATGTATTTTTGGCTTATGTGGATGAAAGACAACAACTCCCAGAATGCACTTGCTTTGCTGCCCTAGGAGGCCACGCCTACCGGTTAGAGAGCGCAGTTGAAAACAACAAGGTTAGGCTACCAGTGAGTCTCCGTGATGAGTTTGCCAGGGATTTCGGGATCGCCCAAAATGTCCGGGATTCGGCTTTTGCGTTCTACAGTCGCCATTCATCATGTTTACTGTGGCGAGCAGGACGAGGCTGACGGCCGCGGGAGAACGGCGCGAGGCCGGTGGCGTCATTACTGAGACGCGCCGGTCTCGCATCTCTCACGGAGGAGCGGGAATTTTCTTAGCGATGTTAAAACGCACATCAACCGATCACTTGTTTAGCGTTCATGTAAACACTACATTCAGATTCACCAATCGGAATGAATTCAGTTAGATTGAAACAAAAGGTGTGCATGTAAACAATGAATGGCGACCGCAGAAAGCAAAAGCCGAATCCCGGACATTTTGAACGATCTCACCCGCCGGACAAGTCCGGGAAAAGGAGGATGGTTTTCCCTACTTACTCAGCTTTCTTCACAGAACAAGAGCCTGCTAGCTTAGCTTCCAAAGAAAGACGGCTGACACTGTGTACATTCTGTGAGTGAGATCCCTCTATGGGCGGGCTGAACACATGCGGAACAACGCCATCTACTGGCTGTAGTCTTTAGCCTCTGGCCAGAAAATCCTCCGATGACGCAAAATGACGATTTTTACGTCATCGGAGGATTTTTTCCAGACAAAAAATGCATAAATCTCTCGTCTCAGGGGGATATGAGGGTGGAAAGCACTGTAATTCGAAAATACTACAGGTTTTCTACTAATACAAAGCTTAATGCTAAATCCTGAAGTATCCCTTTAATGTATGCTCCAAGATGCTGACATTATTCTTTTATAAGTCTTTTATTGAATCAGTGTTTTTATTGTAGCTTTGTTTGGCAATCTTACATTAACAAATAGGTTGAATAGTCATGTTAAGGTGTCAGGAAAGGTCATAGGGGTAAAGTCGAATTCAGCATATTGTCATTTATCACAGACAGGTTTTGAATAAGACACATTCGATTGTAAGAAATTTAGATCATCCTTTATATAAAGGATTACAAGTGTTTCCTTCTGGGCTACGTTTTAGGGTGCTGGGTGGAAGAACAAACCGTTTTAAGGTTTGGCTGTTGGTTTAATGAACTATTCATAGGTAGATTTTGATATGAACTATGACTGTGTCATGTGTATTATGTGTTGTCTGCATGTCTGGTACCTTTTGCTGCAGAGCTAGTTTAAAGTGTAAAAAAGCAAGCAAACAATAAACAAACCAAAAAAGAAAATTATTATTATTATTATTATTTTTTTTATTATTATTGGAGAAATATAGTGTACAGATAGGCTTAACAAAATTTTAATCTGAAGATCCTCCGTCTTTTCCTTATGCATACAAAATCTAACAAGATATTATATTTTCTTCTGCAGTTGTTAATTATATATATTCATATTTATACATTTGTACACACACGCATATATTCACTAACATGCCTATACATGTACATGCCACCTACACACAAACATATGCATATATTCCAACATACAGAAACTCTTAAACAAAACTTCTAGAACAACCCACCCACCCCTCTTCCCCATCCGCCTGATAGGCACTGCATGGAAAGGAGTACTTAAAAAAACTAACAAACAAAAGATAAACAGCTACCAACATTGGAGTGGTCTTAGGTCCAACTCAAATTGAGTCAACATCTCTTTCCTCCAAGTCTCCTCCACCTAAATACCTTATGAAGGGTTCCCAAATTTTAGCAAACTGTTGTCTTTTATTCCTTAGATGGAGCCGTATACGTTCCAGATGAAGAGTATTTGTGAGTTTGTCAAGCCAAAGCTGGAAAGGCGGCGGCAATTTGCTTTTCCAGAAAGTTAAAATAAGCTTTTTGGCTGTTAAAAGCCCGTAGGAAAGAAATTGTTGTTGAGACTTGGACAAACAGAGCTCATGTCTTGAAACCCCAAACACAATTAAAAACTCATCTGGTTCAATACATTGATTTGTGATTTCAGAGATGACATTGAAAAGAAAATGATTTTTAACACTGAACCTAAAGATACATAAAAGTGATAAGGATAAGGTCAAAACCTGATTAGACAGATTTCATGACGCACATTTTGCGACAGAACTTACCGAACATCCAAAATAATGCATTGTGCTGGACACTCGTCGTATGTGCGTAGTTGACATGATGGTATTTTTTACCAGCTGAGAACTCAAGAAGAGCTTATGAAATGTGTAAAGGAGTCAAAACAGCACCAGGAATCCCTCCGATACACACACAAACAATGATCGAGAAGAAGACGTTTCTGACGCCTTCAACGTATCTCCCGTGATGAGATTAACCAAGTATGCTGTCTTTTTTAGGGTCGCATCTTGTGACATCACATCCTGTTTTTGGTTCGTTTTTAGTATGGGTTGCGTTTATATTTCACTTTCAGTCGAACTGGACCAGAGTTTGTTTGGAAGCACTTTTTCAGGGGTCTATGTCTGCTTGTTTGGGGCAAATTAACTGCATTAACAGAGCAATCGCAACAGTTCGTTTCAATCAAACCAATCCTGAGAAGTGTGAACACACCATTAAACATTGAAAACATGACACATTAATGCTTTAACACATCCGTTAAAGCATTAACTCAAAGTTTTTCTTTTAAAAGTCTTTCAAACAATGTCACACACTGCTGTCACTGTCAATGTCACACACACACATGGCTAATTCAGATCTGCAGTCTTTGGAGGTTGCTTAGTTGTGAAAGATCAGGGCCATTTATCTGGAGATTCGAACCCCTGAAGGGAAGATTCATGGGAATTACTAGGACCCCCAGACGCTGTTGTGCAAGAGATTCAATCCCATGTTGCTCTAGGCAGACCTTCCTTGTATTAAATGCTCTGTAAACTGCTTTGACAAAGTCACCTTGACACATCTTCTGTAGTGTGCTGGTGTGGTGTTTTGCTGTTAGTGACCAAGTGAATCCTTTAAAGAAAATAATTTTGTGCTGATATGAAAGTGGTATGAAACGTCAAAGTGGTAGTTGCGTAGACTGCCAATGTAGGGACGGAAATCTCTTAGATTTAATTTAAAAGATCTTCATTTGTGTTTCAAAGATGAACGAAAGTCTTACAGGTTTGGAAAGATATCAGGGTGAAATGATGACAGAATTTTAATTTCCCTTTAAATTAAATTTCATTTTTTAACTGCATCAAAACTTACAGTGTACCTTTTAATAAATCCTGTAAAAATGTAGATATTGCTTATTGTTAGTTCATTAACTAATGTTAACTATGGGACCTTAATTGTTGCTGAAAGAAAAATAATTAAATAATTTTTACTGGTGTAAAAAAATATATTTGAAGGATGACCTTATAAGGAAATTTTTGCTATTTCAGTCCACATTGTATAAGTTTGTGTAGTTGGCCGGTGGGACGAGCAGTGATGAATATTTTAGTGGTTGTGGGTTGGGGAACCTCAGGTCTGATTGAGGTCACAGGAACCATTAACCATTCACATCAAGAATCAATGTCTCTAATGCTCATCATGCACAGATGCCTGGGAATCTCTTGGAATGCTACAGGAATTTATTAAGCTAGTAACTGTTTCAGTGCCATTTTCATATACATTTGCCTTATGTCACAAAAACTCTTTAAAACTGAGGGCACACAGTGCTCAAGTCTGGTCTGTTTGTGTTTTATTCCATGTTCCTGTTAGCAGCGATTAGCGACTGCTGGTGAATCATTAATATCCACTGACAGACTCCTCTGGGAGCCTGAGCTTGTCATCTTCTTTATTTGGTGTTGTGAGTGGAGGCGCAAACTGGTGGAAATTGCCCTTAAAATGCCCCAGCGACCCTGAAGAGACGCTGTCAGAGTCTAATGGTGCTTTTAGCTGAGATGCTGCTGGCAGATGCGCTCTTTTCTCTCTGCTTCGCTATGTTTAGAACTCTCTGGCCACTGAAGACTGGATCCACACAGACTCATGAAAATAGTAGACCTGAAGGAGATTCTTAGATGATTTTTTTAAAAGATCGTTGTTTGAAGAAGTCTCTTATGCTCAGCAGCATTTATTTGATCAAAATACAGTTTAAAAGTAATATTTTGAAACAATATTGCAATTTAAAATAACTGCTTTCTATTTGAATATACAGTATTTTAAAATGTAAATTATTCCTATCATCACAGCTGAATTTTGACTAAATAAAATTCTGTATCAAAATTTATAAGGTAAGACCAGTACTTTGTTTAGGCTTAGTTTGTAGGTAATTACAAACCTGCGCACATATATTCAAACGCACATAACTATAGAACCCATTCTTAATGCGCATGTGAACGCCATCAGCGTTTCTCACAGGTTCGCGTTTAAAGTCTGTGTCGAGAGAATGGTGTCGTCTTAACGGCTCCTAATTTAATAACAAATGATCGTTGCGACGGAAGAGAATCAATCAAAACTAACTTTAGCTGGAAAATAACTATTAAAGAACCGCTATAAAGCCAAAACAATCTCTGTTACCTTAAATTATACGTTTATCTCTGTAAAGCTGCTTTGAAACAATCTACATTGTTAAAAGCGCTATATATTAAAAAAAAAATAATAATTCCAGCATCATTACTCCAGTCTTCATGATTTGATGCTCAAGAAATGTTTCTGATTATTATCAATGGTAAAAACAGTTGTGCTGCTTCATATTTTTGTGGAAACCTTGATGGATTTTTCTCCACATGATTCTTTGATAAATAGACAGTTCAAAAGAACAGCATTTATTTGAAATAGAAAGCTTTTGTAATATAAATGTATTTACTGTCAAAAAATACTGAAACTTCTGAACTGTAGTGTATTTTAATAATTTATTATATATTTTATGTATTTCAAAATACTTGCTCTAGTTTAAATTGTTTTGATGCCTGATTTTATTTAAAGCACATAATTTCACAAAAATGTCACAAAACGTGACAAAATTATCCTAGATATTTAAAATGTGGGGGTAAATATTATTATTTTATTTTTTTATCGTTTTACAATATATGTAAAAATGTTGTATTAAACTCCCATAATTCAATTATGCATAATTATGGGTTTGACACTGTATTGATCATTTCAATTAATTAAATTATTTCTTTATAAAAATATGCTCTCACAAAGATATTTATGCATCTGAAAATCGATTCCGTTATATGGAATATCACCTTAATAAATATCACACCTTTTGATACTGATGTAATTTTTGTTTATAAATGCAGATTTAAAAAATTTTATTTACAGAAAGTTTTATATCGGGGCGTCCTTAGTATGATTTGTAACATGGTTAGCAGAACATTAGCAGTTTATCCTGCATCTGTGGACGGTTCTTTGTAGAAGTCCCCTTTCTGTTAACATAACGTATCATAAACCTTCTTCATTTGACTCGTATGACCTCATCACAGTAAGTGTGTTGAATGTCAACATTCATGACTTTTGAACTTGATTTTTTTGTCGATTTGTCACGTTACCATTAAACTCATGAGTATATTCACAGAATATCCATACTGTCTTCTCATGAATAGTAATGAAGCCCTCTGTCATGTGCTTTAGGGAGGTCTGACAGTGATAGACTGGTCCTCTCAAAAGGCCTCATGGGACTGTATTGCATGAATGTTTAATGAAGAATTGAAGCTTTTTGAGAGTCAACATATAACTCATGGGGTTTCAAGACCACCAGTTTAATCCATAAGAGCACTTAGTCAGATGAAGAGCGCCATCATAGCAGTGTTTGGAGCAGCATCTAGTGTCGTAAAAAACCTTACAGATGATGTAAATACTGTTGTTTCACTGTTATTCAACTAATTACTTTATATGTAGTATTTCATATTGTAAAAAGGACTAGATTTGTATGTGTTCTGAGTAAAATGTGAGGCGTTTGCCTGTGCAAAACTCGCTGTCCTGTTACTAGGGTGTTGCTATGCGTGGTTCCCAAGGTTGTGTGGTTTCTGAATGTGTTCTGAGAGGTTTTTAGTGCATTGCTAAGTGGTTGCATTGATAATCAGGTTTCTAGAAATGGTTTGGTTCTTTATTCAGTGTGTCTACAACAGTGGTTCTCAATGAAGTGGGCCGGGACAAATTAGGGGGCCGCAGAATGGCTTAAAGTCCTTTGAAAATAATAAATAAATAAATAAAAATTAAATAAACCAAAAAAGCTAAAAATCAATATGTAAGATGAAATCTTATATCATTAATTTGTCCTTTTAACATTTTAAGAACTAGCGTTTGCATGAGCTTGGACAACCATACTGTATGAGTGAATTTAAAGACCTGGAAAAGTTATGGAAATGATTAAGTAAAGTAATTACATTATTATGGAGAAAAAATAATGCTAATAATAATAAATATATATTATAGTCTCAATACCTTTGATGAATAGAAAGTTCAAATGAACAGCATTTATGTGCATTTATTACATTTATTTACTTTTGTATCAATATAAATGTCTTCACTGTCACTTTTGATCAATGTAATGCATCCTTGCTAAATAAAAGTATGAATTTCTGTTTTGTTAATCTTCCAACTAATTTTTGAATGGTATCACTGTTTCCCCAAAAATGTTAAGCAGCAAAAACTGTTTTCAACATTGATAAAAAAAATATGATTTGATTAAATAAGTGCAGCCTTGGTGAGCAAAAGAGACTCATATTTCCGTGTTGCTCTTTTGTTAAAATAAACCAGATTTGTTTGTTATTACATCAAGATGCATTTGAATTTTGAGTGACTATTGTTTTTCTTTCATGAGAACCAGTGTTATGATATTTCCTCCAGTGTCTTGATTATTCTGGACTAACTTGAACCTTTTTCAGTGGAAATTGGCGGGTGAGTTTGCAAAACAAACACATGAGCATGTGTGCATTACCAGATTTGAATCAGTGTCTGCTTTTCTGTCTTTTTTCCCCCCAGAATCACCAGGGCTTACCGTGTCCACAGCGACTTCCACGCACGCTATCAGGCCATGTCACGGACATATGTGTACCGCTTTGCTTTGGGTCTCAGACATCACACAGAAATGCCAGTAACGGAGAGGGATCTATGCTGGGCATTACGAGACACGTGAGTGCCACCCCCGCTCTTCTGCACGTGCTCAGAGGGCTTCTGTCTAAAACCGCATCACTACGCCTGTGTCACAGAAGCTAAATCCTCTCAGAGAGGAATAGGAACAAGCACTGGAAAAAGCTGCACATGAATTATACACACTCACAAACAAGACCCATCGCAGGGGCAAGCAAATGATTATCTAGGCCAACACTGAAACTAAAGAACGCAGATGAGGAAAGCATGCATTGTTTCGGCAGTGCATGCCTCAGATGTCTTTTTGAAGCCCACGATGGAGCGAGAGGCTCGTCTCCAAGGTGTCGAGTGAACATTAATGCTATTTTTTCCACTGTCTTCATTTTTAGTGAGAAAGTAGGCCAAGATAAGCTTCAGGCTCGTAGTGACGCAGAACAACACCCACTGTCGTCTCATGTCTGGTCCATGAACACACACATGCCTTCTTCTGGCTTTCCATCTCATTCATAAGAACTGCTATTCCCCACACATACACTGGATTAAGTCCTTTAAAAATGGATGTTTGTCGAGGTTGTGCTCATCTTAGTGTTCCTTGACCTATGTGTCTGAAGTTAGAATTAATCAATACATTTTAATAATTTAAAGCATGCAATGAAAAATTATTAATATATATATATATATATATATAGGGCTGTTAAGTGCTATTATGAAATAATTAAACTTAATAATAGTAAAAACTTAATAAACTTGTCTACAAGCCGTAACTGATGAAAATAAACATCAGTTTGACCCTTTTGGTCAAATATTGCATTGCAAACATCAATAATAGCTTTAAGTTGTCAATGCTGGCAAATTACCATGGTATAAGTGTGATAATCCACGGCTAGCTGTGCATTAAATGATTTTAGTGCACTTCGTGGAGGCTAAATTTGGCTGATAAATTACCCCCCAAAAATAATTTGAAGTCATTATTGTGTTAAATGAAAAAAACAAAAACAATAAATAGACATTACAAAAAAATTGCTTTTAGAAAAAAATATTTTATTTGATTCAACTTAATTTATTACACACAAACTTTTACAACGACCATGTTGTTTTTCAGAAGCTGCATCTGAATTGGTATTTAGATTCTAATATCCTCTTTTATGTTCTGCAAAGAAAGTCATACATGTTTGAAATTACATGAAGGTGAGTAAATGTAAATAAATCGTTTGATTTAATTATTTATTTTCTGGGGCGAACTATCACCAAAATATATATATATATATTTTTTAATGAAATGATACGCTAAAAAAGATACTAACACTGTAGGTGGCGGCAAATGTCTAAATGAGTAAGTTATTGAGTCATTCATTCATTTGATTCGTTCAAATGGCTGATTCATTCAGGAATTAAGTAAATGGTTGGCTGCATCAGAAATCGCAAACTTCCCTACTATTTATAAGGCGAAAAACAGTATGTGACAAAAGAAGTATGTCCAAATTCACAGTACTTCATAAAAGAGCAAGCATAAAGAAACCGGATGACCTACTACTTCCGGCGAGATAAATATGAAGTAGCAACTGTTTTCAACATTGATAATAATAAGAAATGTTTCTTGAGCAGCAAATCATCATATTAGAATGATTTCTGAAGGATCATGTGACACTGAAGACTGGAGTAATGATGCTGAAATTTCAGCTTTGATCACAGGAATAAATTAACTTTTAAAATATATCAAAATAGAAAACAGTTATTTAAATTTTCATTAATATTTCAATAATATTACTGTTTTACTATACTCCTAAAGTAAATAAATGCAGTATTAAAATACTGTTGATCACAGTCTGTTATAAAACAGAGTTTGACGCTGTCCATTACTTCATTCTCCCCACAGGAGGCTAGATATCAGTGCAATGCAAGAGGCTTCTGCACTGCTGATAGGAACCCATGACTTCAGCACCTTCCGGGCCTTGAACTCCGAGACGCCCTTTAAGAACCCAGTGAAGACTCTAGATTCGGCCCGGCTGGAGCCTGGGGTCTCCTTCAGTCAGAGACACTTTCACAGGTACGACTCTCTTCTGTCCAGGTAAAAAGCTACAGCACCAAAGATTGGAGGAAGCTTGGTTTGGTTGGTGTTGTGATGATACCAACAGTATTGGTTGATATGAATTTCAATAACAATAAATAAAACAATAAGTCTTTCCAAACTGAAAGACTTTGTTCCATGGAACACAAAATGAGAAATTTAGCAGAATGTTCACGCTGCTATTTTCCATGCAATGCTGCTGAAAAAAGGCACCATAATAAAATGGCCAAATATCAATATTTCTTATAGTCTTCTGAAACCAAATGATACAAGATTGAATTTTAAGTCATTATTCACTGACATTCTTGCTGCCTTTAAACCATATTTATTTTACTCGATATTTACCAAAACATATATATTAAACGGCTTTTATTTCGTTTGCCATTTCATGTTTTTCATATGGAACAGAAATAGCAGTTCTTATCTGCTATGCAACATGATGGTGGCACCAGTGTGACCTCTTACAAAATTGAGTTGCACCGGGAAGAATGTGCAAGATTTTTGCATTAAAATATCCAAAAAACGCTAGTACAGTGTTATATGTTTTGTGTACTTGTGAACTTACATTATCCCAAATGTTTCCAACAATGTTTAAATACAGAGAAATTCACAGTTTTAACCAGTGTAATGTCCCTCCTCATTGCATCATCTGTCAATAAGGTCATGTCCGCTTTATCCTCGGTTTCCACTTTTACTGCCGTAGAAGCCATGCCAACACAGTGAGTCTCATGAAAAATTGCGGAAGTAGTAGTTGTAGCGTCTAGCGCGCCACTTTGTTGTTTTATTCGCAGTCGTCATGGACCACAATTATTCATTATCTTTAGCAGGTTCTGTCGCCAAAGAGAACTCTTAGAAATGTAAACGTATGAGTGAATCAGATGACCCAAGAAGAGTTTTGGTCAAGAGAAATAAAACAAGGATCAATATCGGTGTGAAATTTCCTAACACTGTTTAACAAGTCTATGGCAGTGGAATTAAATACAGTATGTATTGTACATAAATAGTTAGTCAGCCTTTTTGCAAATGCTGTGGATACATTCAAATGTGCTTTTAGTATGACTGCACTGTGTTACCCCACCATTTAATTAGACAAATAAAGTGACGTACGAGTAGTAATTTAGAATTAAACATTGTTACTTGCAGCTAATTCATAAGAATGTGAATGTGAAATAAAATCATGTGATCAAAACGTAACTTTTATACAAATTTATTTCATTATCTCATTCATGAACTTGATTTGTGAGTCCCGTGGGATAGATTTCCATTGGCTGTGGAGGTGAAGATAACTCCCATCATTCCACGCTCCTTCACAGCGTCATCAAGCTACGCTTTTGTTATTGTTTTGAATATGTTCACTCTAGTGGTGAAAATTACACACTGTGCCTTTAAGCCTTTAAGTGCTGCTTTCTTCGCAATTTGCCAGATTTAATTCTGTCATTTGGGAAATGCAGTTGAAATCTTGGTGTTTTATTTTAACAGCCACTTCTCAACAGCATGTGTAGAGGGATTAATTGTGCAGATGTGGCCATTTGGCACAGAATCATATAAATAGCTTCTGATTTCCTAGAAAGATAATATGGCTGAACATCAAGGCCAAAGGTCATCTAATCCATGAATAGTGGATCTGAAATTACAACATGCTGTCAATTGTCGCTAATGCAAATTCATTCTACAGCTATAAACCCTCCTGGAACTAGTACATTTGTGCATCAATAATCCCAATTATGATTTTTTTATAGTCAGTAACATGTTCTTCAACCTCTGGTCATTATCGGCTCCAAGCTAACGCAATGTTTACAATGTTTAATATCATGTAGAAATGTCAGAAATGCTTAACACACAGTATGAAAGGCAAAACTGCTTTATACAACAGAGGATGGCCAGTCTTTGAAGCTGGTCTTTCATCAGTCGGCTCTTGAGTTAGGCATGTGCGATCAGACTGTTGCTAGGCAACAGATGTTGGACTAAAGCACAATGCTGACAAAAGCGGGTTGGCTGCTCACTCTTGCTGTAATGAGCTGAGGGACAGACACTGACTATAGCCTGTCAGATACAGTGAAGAATGGCCATTTTTATACTATCCTTTCCATACTCCTTCAGCTCAGTTCATTGTACTGAAGAAAACATTTTAGTAGCAAAACTATTTTGGGCAAATACCAAAAGAGGCATTCAGTATTTGATTATTTGGGATAGTTGACCGTTCGCAAAGACTCGCCCCCTTTAGTGACTGTTGCTATGTCCGACAAGCCACGCCGCTCTCACACCACACATCATGTTCTCACACAGTGAAACATACATCGCGGAGCAGAGAGGACACTGACAACACACTAACAGACAGGACAGACCAGGTTACTTTTGATATGTAACAAAGTCTCAACTTTCAAATTTGGTCCAAATTTAAACAATAAATACTGTTTTGTGGCTCTTTAATGTGTCTGACAGATCGCTGTAGAGCCTCTTAAATCTGCTCGTGAACCGATCATCTCTTCCTTCTAGCTAATTTATAGCATCAAATAAACATGAAAGAACATAAGACATCAGTATACTCCGTTTTTCAAGATCAAATCTTCCAACTTTAATCTACTAACTCTCCTGACTGCTTTGTGGGACAAAAATGGTGGATTCGGCAGATGATGGATTATGATAGGTCAGATCGCCTGTCAATCAAACTCCCTGCGAAGGGTCAATCGACTGCATTATATGAAGTGAAGTGACGTGTAGCCAAGCATGGTGTCCAATACCTGGTATTTGTGCTCATTTCACCCATCCAAGTGCACACACACAGCATTGAGTATTGATTTCACACACACACACCATAAACACACACCCGGTGCAGTCGGCAGCCATTTTTGCTGTGGCGCCCGGGAAGGGACTGGGGGTTTAGTGCCTTGCGCAAGGGCACCTCACTTGTGGCTAATGAGAGTGAAAGAGAGTGCTGTTCACTCACTCCCCCACCTACATTTCCTACTAGTCCGACTCTAACCATTAAGCCACAACTACCCGCTCTTATTTTTATATACATATATATCCCTTGTGGTGCGTTGAAAACCCTATAACACTTGCAGTGTTCCCGGTCAAAAATGAAAGCATTATTTGTGGACAAATTTGTAAATTTTACATAACATATGAAAAAAATGTGCACTGTTTATCACACTAGTGTGCTTTAATGTTTAACCAGGAAATTTACTGTGAAATTGTTTTTTGTACAAAATGGCACAAAGTCACATTTGTGGTGTTCCCGTTCAAAAATGACCGACCTACAAGAAAATTGCTTATAAATCTGTTACGCTATTTATCACCAAATATTGGATTCAACCTTTTTGTCAACTGGCATTGAGGGGAATATGTTTAAAAGCTCACACTGGGATCCCTTCATCGGGTCATTTTGGGTTTCTCACATGCAGCTCTCAGCTGGGAGAGAGCAGTCTGGACACACACCATCTGCTCTGTTTCACACTAATGTCAAGATCTGCAGGGGATCAGCCGCTTTTATCATCTACACACACTCACTCATAGTATGTAACTGAATGTCTGCATCAAACCACATCTAGGTATTTTGCTTCACAACCCCAAGAAATTCACACAGTGAGAAGTTTTTTTTTTCTCTTGAAAGGTGGACTTAGCCAGTTCATCAAAATAGGTCAGAATATTTTGTCTTCGTATGCCATCTGTCATTAACAGCAGTGTGAACGTTGAACCTTTTCCTTTTCCTTTAGTGGAATGGATCTGTTTGTGCATGTATAAGATCTGTAAAGTTACGAAGTCTCCCCCAAAAGTGATTTATTCTATCTAACAGAGAACACTGATCCAGACCTGCCTAAAATGCTTTGATCAAAGTCTATATATTTCTTCCACAAACGTCTGTCACAATGTGAAGCTGAAGCTCACCTTTATGGAAAGGGCTGTTACATTTCTGACACACTCTTGAGGTGTTTGGCCAATCAGAGCGCACTGGGCTTTTCGAAAGGAGGGGATTTGTAGAAACTAAAACCTAAACAGAGCGTTTCAGACAGCCTAGGAATAGAGGTACTGCAATAATGTACATTATGTGGAAAAAAATGTGTTGTTTTGAACATGAAGTTATGTTAACATGTTCTGGCCTCTTTAAAATATCTCCTTTTTGGTCCTAAGTAAAATGAGTTTGCTAAGACAGAATAAATTATGTTAATGATGACAGATGTTTGACTTTTCAATGAACTTCCCCTTTAAAAGTTTTATTAAGCACTTATGAAAGTGTGTGTGTGTGTGTGTGTGTGTGTGTGTGTGTGTGTGTGTGTGTGTGTGTGTGTGTGTGTGTGTTTGTGTGTGTGAGAGAGAGTGAAAGAGAGAGAGATAATGTCAATTAATATTTCAGTTTGATCACAACTCAAGAAACCAGGTCATTCTCCTGACAACTAGAGCCTAAATTAAACCGTGTGTGTTTTAAATGAAGACACAGTAACTTTAAAGTGATGCAGTTAAGCTATACATTTATTATTGACTTGGATTCAAACAAGAAATCCAATATCCAAACAAGGTTTTATACTACAGAAGTTAAGTAGTTAATTTAATGCCAAATCCATCTGTATCATAATTAATTGAGATTGAGGACTTCACCCAGGAGGAGCATCATGAATATAGAAACATCATGAATATTACCCCATGTGGTCGTCAGAGACATCTGTTATGTCATACAAAGATTGATAAATTATTAAATGGATAGCAAATAAGCTTAGATGTCCAGGTTTTTAATTGAAAATAACACTGAGTTGGTTATGAAATGTTTGTACAATCACTAAGTTAATGAAATCAGAAGTTATTTCTACAATAGGACCATATTCATACAGTGGCATTAAAAGAATCTCATAGCCATTAAAAGTAGATTCTTTGTGCAGATTGATTATGAGGCAAAGACCATAAGCTAATTAGGTAACCTAAATGTTTATTGTTTGTGAAACAAGATGTTTAAATGTTCAATTAAAATCAAGGGGTCACGGTATGGCTAGTTCACATGGGCCAGTTAGCTTAACTGACATTAAAGTGCCCCTATTATACTATTTTAAAAGTTCATTATTTTGAGTCTCCTACAATAGGTTTACGTTTATCCAACGTAATTTTTTTTTTTAATTTTCTCATATAATCCATTGCAGCATCAGCTCTTTTTTACAGTTTTTTACGATAAAGAATTCGGTTTCTCTAAACCCCTCCTTTCCAAGAGCCTACTCTTCTCTGATTGGTCAGATGGCTCAGTCTTTTGTGATTGGTCTACTCTGCTCTGATTGGTCAGATGGCCCAGTCTTTTGTGATTGGTCTACTCTGCTCTGATTGGTCAGATGGCTCAGTCAGTTGTGATTGGTCTACTCTGCTCTGATTGGTTAGATTGCCCAGTCTGTTGTGCTTGGTCTACTCTGCTCTGATTGGTCAGATGGCCCAGTCTGTTGTGATTGGTCTACTCTGCTCTGATTGGTCAGATGGCCCAGTCTGTTGTGCTTGGTCTACTCTGCTCTGATTGGTCAGATGGCCCAGTCTGTTGTGCTTGGTCTACTCTGCTCTGATTGGTCAGATGGCCCTGTCTGTTGTGATTGGTCTACTCTGCTCTGATTGGTCAGACGGCCCAGTCTGTTGTGATTGGTCGACTGCTTACAGCACATGTTGGAAACCAAACGGCCATTATCAAATCTGAATTTCAGCTTCCTCTACACTTCTAATACACAGTAATACTAATTGCGATGGAGCTTGTTTTACTGTATCAATTCGAGCCTGAGTCCTCATTCCTTTGGAAGTGCCGCGAAGTGGATTTGACAGAAAACAGCGTCTTCTCGACGTGAACAACTCTAATCAAACTCTTCTAGTCTCAGCTGCAACTACAGTGTTAGAGGGTCAAGTAGACGTTGTTCACGGCAGCCATTGAAGAGCATAGATTGGCATTATGCACATTTGTTACAAACCTACACAGCTTCGAGCAGAAGCTCGGAAATTCTGGAAATATCTGCAAATTTAAAAAGTGTGATTTCTAGATATGGAACCATGGAAATTCGTAAAAAATGTAACAATGTTTATCATTGCATACTGTTTCACATGCATATTTTTTCAAATTTAGTTCAGTACAGTAAGCAGTTAGCTATTATTCTATTGAGCACAGTTCTTGTTCTGGAAATGCATGCTTATATATTAGACACACATGTGCATCCTTTGAGGTTTTCATTGCATTGGTGTTGTATGCTTATCTCTGTTCATGTAACGCACACTGCCTGTTTGTTCATTCAAAGCCATGATTAAATGAGAGCCAGACGATCTCATTCAGCGCTTCTATGAAGACATTCCAAAGAAATCTCATCATGAATTTTCTGCCATCATTTTCTTCCTGCTAAAAAAGCATTTAACCTCTCCTGCAGTAAATATTGTCTGCTCTGCTTGATGTTATCTAGCCTGACCGCTCCAGTGCTCCTGCTGCATCTCCAGTTGTTTATTTGATGCAGGCAACTTGGCAAAATAGCTGTCACATTTAGTTTTGATGGGAGAAATACTGTACCAACTAGACAGAGTTAATACACTGAGTGAGACGACACAAAAGAGGTCACATCCTCAGTCGTCACCCATGAAACTGTTGTTCATTGACTGCCCACATGGAAATGCGTTCATGTTGTGATGGCATCTTCAACATTGGAGCTAATGTGTATAGTGGTTTACAAAAGCGTAAAGATATACCCTTTTACCATTTGTATCATTTTGTATTGTTGCAGCACCTCTCTTCCTAGTCTGCCTTGAGCTTACGATGCTTCTGTTTCCAAAAAGCATCGTAAGCTCAAGTGGATCGTAGAGACCATTGGTGGTAACGGTTCTACGATCTACTTACAATGCTCTTACGATGCTTTTGGGAAACGCAGCCCTGTTTAGTTCTGGTCTCTGTGAAGCTCCTCCTTCCGAAAAGCACGATGTGCTCTGATTTGCCAGCTGGATCAGTGTGTTGTGATTGGCCAACAGCTTTTAGCGTGTTTCTGAGTTTCAGCACACTACTTAAGCAACTCAATCAGGCACCGCCCCTTTTTTTGCATATGCCTTGGACGGTAATTATTTAAATGAGGAATATTGTTTGTGAAGAGTTCGTTCCTGTAAGAAAACTCAAGTAGAGATGGTCTTATTATGCCTAATTTTCTATATATCCTAGTAATTTTGTTGACGACATGTATTAATTTCTTCAATGAGCTCATTGTTTCTGCCTTATTATTAATATATTGTTAGCTAACTGCGTGTGTATGTACATTTCTGAAATACAAAACATGGACAATGTCACCTCTGATAACAGATCACTCTAAATTGTAATGTAGACACATGCATTTTCTGTAAAGCTGCTTTGAAACGATGTGTATTGTGAAAAGCGCTATACAAATAAATGTGAATTGAAATTAATTGAATTATTATTGGGAGATATGAGGGTCTGTGGCTCCATTGGAAAACGTGTAACGGCTAGCTTTGGATCACATGTGCCTTGATAACCAAAAACATTACAGCCTTGACGTCATTGAATTTCGTTCAGAGTTGTGCAACAGTCAATCACTGTTTGCGGATACCATAGAAATGAATGAGAAGTGCCGGAAAATTAATCATATCTGACACGCAATTGTCCGTGACTTCTCTTGTAAAATAGAATTTTTTTGGTGTAAACTAAAAATCAATAAATCCATAACAAATGTTTAAGGGCAAGAGCCAATGGGCTGTCGATTCATTAAATTATAAACGATTTCCTCACCGTTTATTCAGCGTACTAGTGAAGCATCTCCTCAATTAACTTTTTTTTTTTTTTTAAAGGCCTCATATCTCCTTTGGCTAAGGTTGCAGGCTTGGCTTCAAGTGACTTTGCTACGTCCAAGTCATTATAGGGAGTTCAGAAACAGTGCTTACTGAGATATATATATATGAAGTACTTTAACTTTGCAGAGCTTTTTCATGCACACTAAAGAAAGTTGAAAATGCAAAGCACAATAGGTCCTCTTTAATTTTTGTATTTGTGTCTGTTTTCTTTCAGAGATATTCAGTTCTGGGAACTCACTTTTAAAAGTAGGTCTTTTTTATACAGACAAGTAAGTACAGGCTTTGTTTCCCTATAAACATGATGTTGATGTTGCATTATGGGATGTCTGCCTCCTAGTGTTAGATGTGTGACTCTGCACTGTTTTATTTCACTAGTTGTGAAGGACGTGTCTGGTGATGTTATATAACAGCACTGGTGTGTGACGTCTCCCCTCACAGGTGCGGAGGATGACTGGGGCGCTGGTTGCTGTTGGTCAGGGTAGACTGTCTGTTAGTCAGATTCAGGAGCTACTAGAGGCACGGGATTCATTGGCATTCCCAAATAACCTGACCGCCCCAGCCCACGGCCTGTTTCTGACCAATGTACAGTACAGAGATACAGGTGAGAACTGGCAGCTTGGGTCAGAATGTTCTCATTCTTTATGCAAATTTTAGACTACCCAGAACAATTCAAACTGAACACACTGTACAGAACAACATATCCCACAAAGCAAAGCTCTTGAATTTGCCTGATTGCAACAGTCGGGTTCTGGAAAACTCCATTAATTTTCTCCATAGGGAAATTAATTTGTATAGACAACTTATAAACCATTAAAGACAGACCTACTGTAAGCTATGAGGTTGATAATTAATGATATTCTCTTCTGTTGAAGGCATCAGCCCGCATTATTTCAACTTATTTAAAAAAAAAATCATGTTTAACATGGATTCGTGGTGAAAAACTATATTAGCCATGATGCTGTACAAAAATTCCATCTATCAGAGAATCGCGACAAGTAAATTGTCTTTTTGTCTGATTTTTTTAAGTTCTTGTAATGTAATGGTTCACCTCATTGCTGATTGGCTTGTTTCATTGCTTATTAACAAAGACTTTTTTTAAAAATCCCTATGGGAAAAATGAATGGAAAAAAGTTTCCGAAACCAGTGCTGCTAAAAAGGTGGATGGGCACTAATGCACTGAAATCAAATTTATTTTTGATTTTTGATATCTTTTATGACTCATGATTTGATCGAACTGTTATATAGATATTTTCACACAAAATTACAAATTTATAACGTTTACATTTAATATAACGTTTTTATTCAATTCTGAAAAGATATGTGGACTGCACTCACTAAATTAAACATGCAGCATGATGAGGTCATGTGATCAGTGAAGCAGACTGCTGTTTGAAATATATACTGTTGTATAATGCATTCCGTTTTATACTATACTATATTTAAATAGTATTTTTAAATATATATATATATATATGTATATGTGTGTGTATGTATGTATATATATATATATATATATATATATATTTAAACAGTGCATAGTGTGTGCAGTATGCAGTACACATGCCTTCTAAGGACAGCAAAGTACATCAGTATTAAATATGTGTATACTTTTTTTTTTACAGATCTTGGCTGACTGGACACTGATATAATTATGTAAATGATTTTTAAAAAATAGTAAAAAAAAAAAAGAAGAAAAACATGTATATATATATTGTTTTTATTTTTCTCCAACACTTGCCTGTTTAAAACCTGTGTTAAAGTTCTACATAAATATTTATACATTTCTGGATACTGATTTTTCAATACAGTATTTTAGCTAAATAGAATGACGTGAAACACAAATATATATATATAGTAGAGTAGTGTATGGCTAAAGTATACTTTAGACGGCATAAACAGAACAGACCGGAACGCAAACATGCAGTGACAATGGAGTTCTACATAGACGAGAGATTGTGCGAAGAGGTTAGAAAGTACTCTCACAAACAAATAGGGCTGGGTGACAAACTCAAGCTCCTCCGACATTTCTCTTTAAAAATTCTCATTTTAGGCTTAATTCATGAGCGGTGTTTTGTTTTGCTCTATTCTCTCTGACGTCAATATGTCATGCTTCAGGTCATAAGTCACTCTTTTGCCTTAATTAGATGCGTTCGACCTGTCAGAAGCTAGTTATTTTATTTTAATAAAATAAGTTTTAAAGGGGTTCTTGATTATGATTCCACTTTTATAACTTTAGTTAGTGTGTAATGTTGCTGTTTGATCATAAACAACATCTGCAAAGTTACAACGCTCAAAGTTCAAAGCAAAGGGAGATATTTGCTTTTAAAGAAATCGTTTTTTAAGGACTACAACAAACGGCTGGTAGGAACTACACCACATTCCTCCCGGGTTAGTGACATCACCAACCCTAAAATTTACATAAACCCCACCCCCAGAACACGCAGTCCATGTTGAGAAGAGGAAGAGTTGCTGTAGGAGAGCACATTTGGGAGTCTGCTCAAGCTGTCGCATGCGTCGTCTTTTTACATGCGATACAGTACGTAACACAAATGCAATAGCATGTCACTCTGTAGGCATCTTGCAACAGTTCCCACACGAGCAGATTTATAGATTATCATGACAGAATATGCTATTCAGACTTGAAGATAGTTGACTCCACATCAGCAACATAAATTCATAACCATTCAGAAACGTCCTGTTGCATTCTACATGTTGTCACTTCTTCTTGAGTCTCCATCATTGTCCGACTCCAGTTTAAACAAAAATCAGCAGAGTTTCACACACACACACACACACACACACACACACACATAAGCTCTTGAAGCTCCACCCTCTGTGCCGGGAGCAGCAGCTCATTTGCATTTAAAGGGACACACGAAACGACGCGTTTTTACTGACCCTCAAAAAGGGACAATTTTAACATGCTGTAAAAAATGATCTTTGGGGTATTTTGAGCTAAAACTTCACATACACACTCAAGGGACATCAGAGACTTGTTTTACATATTGTAAAAAGGGGCATTATACCACCCCTTTAAATATGGATATTTTTTTTACACAAATGTATTGCTTTCCTTCAGAAGGCCTTTATTAACCCCCGGAGTCGTATGGATTACTTTTATGATGGATGGATGCACTTTTATGGGCTTCAAAATCTTGGCTCCCATTCACTACCATTATAAAGCTAGGAAGAGCCAGGATATTTCTTTACTACACCTCCGATTGTATTCGTCATGTCATAACGTACACGTAAGTCATATACACCAAGGATGGCTTGAGGGTGAGTAAATGTTTGGGTGAACTATCCCTTTAATTAATGTTTAAATATTTATTATTGCAGCTGAGGAGGCATGAATGCATTTACACTACAATTAAATGATACAATGAGATTAATGGGTTTCAAATGGGAATTACAGGGATAGTTCACCCAAAAAGATAACTCTGTCTTCATTTATTCTCCCTCATGTTTTTAAACCTGTATGATTTTTACTTCAATGGAACATAAAAGATAATTTAAGAAATGTCTCTGTATTTGTATACTAAATACTAATACTCTTTATGGCTATATTTTATAAATACATGTATTTTTTATTATATTTTAAATGTATATTTAAATATATATAGCCTATAGTAAATTATATAGATAATATATAGATTAGAAAAAATAAAACACATGACAGAAAGTCAAAGATACTTAGATTCATAGTTTTATTCTACCATACATCATTCAGACATCAATATCAGCACAAATGCAGCAAACCTGAGAGATGCTGGATCTGCACAAACATTCCTCATCCTGTAACATCCAGACACTGATCGGCTCCAAACACACACCGAGTCTGTCATAACACAACTTCCAAAGCGATGCATACTTTTTTGTCATCAACATTTAGTTGAGGTGAAATATCGAAATTATTAATAATTTCAAATGGCTGATTTGTCATCTGTAAGTGCATGTTTGTTGAAAACCAAAAAATATCTTAGAAACATTTAGACAGTGATAAATGAAGCTAAATTGGTACAAAAGCATCTTCATTGAGGTGAACATGACACAAATCGCTGTGAACAGCCTCGTGATGGTGCAAAGTGGAAACATCATTGAATTGTCCTCGAGCATTATGGTTATTTCAGTTACATACATAAAAAAGTGTAGCAATGATTATGCAGGAATGTGTTTGATAATAGACAACTCCATTTATTATCTGATGCAACACCAGATCAGTTGTTGGTTTCTAGACAGTCCTTTCATTCATCATAGACTTGACATCAATGTTGTTCACAAGAAAAAAATGCCAAAAAAAATAAAGCCTTCTATTTAATATGAGGTCAAATATGATTGACAGCTTGAACCAAACAGACAAATGAACAAGGCATCAGAAGATGTATTGATCAATCTAGTATTTCATCATCAAAAAGTCTTCCCTTCAAAGATGCGACTGACACACTTTACCCCAACCTCACATGCCAATGAATAAAATATAGGTATATAATGGAGCTGAGTGCAGTGTCGGCTGAGTTTGGAGTGGTTAAATTAAAACATTCCATAATATAAAATAATCATTTGCTATGTCTACCCTGAAGTATACAGTGAGATTGTAGATGCGTTCACATCTGCCTTTTACATTTTTAAGGCGGCTGTAAATGGGAATGTGGCACAGCCTTCTGCGGTTACAAACTCAGTTGCATTTGTGTACTTAAACCTGATCGCTTACAATTCAATGCAGATGGGGATCACAAATAATGCTTCTTCCATGACACATCTGCTTTCATTACACTGCATCTGTTGAATATACTAACTATTTCACTCTTTGTACTTATTAAACATACATGACAATATTTCATTACGATGAATAGACCAGTTTGCATTATTCCATGTTAAATCGAGTACTGACGAATCCAATGGAGGCACAAATCTTTGGCTTTTTCATGATTTTAGACTAATAAAAGGACTTTGGCAACTATTTCTTTTAATTCAAAGCCAATAACAGCCAGCATCCTTTCAGTAGAAATGTTTTACTTTGTGAGGTATTGAGTATTGATGAACAATACAATAACAGCAATCTCTCATGATTAAATAAACCCTGCATTTTGACTCCTAGTTTGGAGCGTCACAAAATCAAATGTAGCTGCACCCAGTTTTATACAACACAAATATACTTGACCAAAAATGCAAATTGTTCATGACACATAGAACCATGCATACTTTAATTACAACAAAATAAAAAAAATCAGCAAAATGAGTCCTTGATTTCGAGTCCCATATTAAAAACCAATATAACAGTCAATGTAATTTCTTCCACACTTGGTGTGAAGGCAGGCTGTTAAAAAGTCAATTTAAAAGGTGCATGATGCAATCGTTAATATGGAAAGGCATATTCCTTGTGTCAGTATCCCAGACATTTCTCCTACAAGTGATGTTAAGACTACACATTCAGAATTTATTAAGAAGTACAAAGAGTGAAACATTAAAAACACCATCTGAGATAAAACTGCTGCACATGTAAACATCCTCTCCGGCACAGCTCTTCCAGCCTCTGAATTAAAATGTAGCGTGAGCACAGTCCTATTAGAAGAACAAAGACGGACGCTCAGTTAGCGATTTTCTCAATTTCATCCAAATCATCTGTGTCCAGCTTCTCGATTTTCTTATCTGTGAAAGACAGACAAGTGAATTAACCCACATTCAGAACCACGAAAGCATGGCAATATAAATGCAGATATAAATTCATGAACAGAACGGACCTGGACCAAAAGTTAAAGTTTTATCAGCATGCAAATTAATTCAAATGTTGTAAAATGCATTTCATTCCTGTGATGGTAAATTTCTGGCTCAAAAGAACAGCATTTATTTGAAAAAATAATCTTTCATAATACTATAAATTATCACTGTTGACTAATGTAATGTGTCTAAATGTCTAAACAGCTTCTTAAAAAAAAAAAAAAAAAACTGCCCCCAAAACAGTAAAAAAAAAAAAAAAAAAAAAAAGTGTCAAACTGCGGCTCATTTTTGTTCATTGATACTATTATATTAATATTAAAAGCTTATGTTTCATAAAGAACATATTTTGGATATGTTGGGTTATTAAGTGACTGCCTTGTGTGATTGTGTATGTTGTTTCTGTCCTTTGACTATACTTTCAAAGGTATTTTATGTATTTTAATAATTTATTCCATTTATTCCCATTCACAACTGGACTAACCCATTTTGAATTATAAACGATTTTTGCATTAAATTGAGGGAGATCAACAGAATGTCCCCAGCTTTGCCGATTAGGCTTAATCCTGTACATGTCTTTAATTAGTTAAATATGGGAACTGAAGGTTCAACTTACTGAAGTGCTCCTGGATGCGGTTGAGGATGTTCATGCTAAATCTGCTGTCCACCATGTTGATCGCCAACCCTCTCTTGCCGAACCTCCCAGTACGCCCGATTCTGTGCAAATACGTCTCATTGTCAGGGTTGCCATCCTTATCCACTGGCAGATCGAAGTTGATGACCACTGAAACTTGCTCCACGTCAATACCTAGTAGAAAAAAAATGTTTGAAAAAGCAGCAAAATCTGCTAAACCTGAACTAAAGATGAGTTGGACACCATCATCGCTGTATAACAGGTAAAATGACATTCACCTCTAGCACAGACATTAGTGGTAACAAGGACTTTCTCCTTGCCGTCACGGAAACGTTCGATGACCGCTGCCCTCTGTTCCACCTGCATCTCTCCGCTGAGTAGTGCCACCTGGTGGCCTTCTCTGGACAGCTCTCCTGCCAGCCACCCGGCCGTTTTCCTGGTCTGTGATGGAAAATCACATCATTAAACTTAGAAATATGTAGGCATTACTTTAGTTAGGCCAATTCTTTCTGTGCTTTAAAAGGAAATTAAATAACTCCTCAATAAATGATATTGTACTTACGTGGCAGAAGATCATGGCCTGTGCGATAGTAATGGCTCCATAGATGTTGCACAAGGCCTGGAACTTCTCCTCCTTGCTGTTGCAGATGACATAATACTGCTTGATGGTGTCCAGAGTCTCCTCTTCACGCTTAAGTTTAATAATGTTGGGGTCAGGAACGATCCTCTTCGCAAAGTTCCACACAGTTTCTTCAAACGTGGCAGAGAACAGGAGCATCTGGCAAGTTTTAGGAAGCATCCTATAAAAAAAACAGGTTGTAATACTTAATGCAATTCAAAAGACATTGATCAATTAATGCATTTTTTTATAAAAAAAAATAAATAAATTCTCTTAACCCAGTTTATTGTTGACTATGATTAGTATGTCATTCATTGGTTTATCTTCCCCAAAAGTGTAAACATCGAGTCTCCCAGGCACCATCTAAACATCGAGAGCAGTTCGCTCAGATCTGTCAGTCTCTGTCCAGCTCAACCAATAGCGAGAGTCTGAGGCATGGCTACTGTAGCAGGCGGAGCCAGAGGGGGTTTAGCTGGTGTGGGAACATGACTGGCGCATTACATGTAGGGTTGGGTGGTTGTCGAAAACCAAAAACAAATTTCCAAAAACCGGGGATTCAATAAGACGCACGCATTTCGAATCCGCTTATCGATTCCTGACTTTGGGGCCGTTCACACAACGCGTTATTTGCACGTGCAAATTCGTTATTTCAAATGTAGGCGCGTGGCAAGCTCGCTCATAATAAAAGCGATACGGTCGCTTGTTTTCCCAGCCGCGCATATGCCTCGGAGAGATGACCGCATGTCATGTGACAAAAACCAACCGACCTTTCCGTAACATCGAAAGCTCGGACGAACAGCTGATCATAGCTGTACAGGGCGGCTTTTTATTTCTCATCTCCATAAATACATCTTGTAGTAAAGCTAATGCACGGGCTAGAAATCAATTAATCCTTTGCTGATACTTCCTCGTCATCATGAGCCGCTTTCCGACCGGAGGAACCTTTTCATAGTTCCTAGAACTATTGGCTAAAGTACCCGTATGTTCCTGCGGTGCGAACACGCCGACTAGGAACGATTTTAGTTCTAGGAACTTCATTTGTAGGAACTAATTTAGGTCCTACTTCAGAGTAGGGTCTAAACCAGCACTATAGGAACTACCCGTGACGTTAGTGTACGCTGATGACCGAACGCACGCGGAACACCAGCACCCGCCATTTTTAAAACAGCTATATGTAAACACACAGATTATAGCCTATATATTTACTCCAGAAACTAGATACAAACATGGAAAACAGTGATAGATGGGCCTCTTAACCTTAAATGCCGAAGAGAAAATCCAACGCAACTTTGAGGGGACCAAGCCAAACATGATAATGTATTTCTGCTCAGCTAGCAACACTGGACATCAACCACACGGCAAAGGCTAATAACCTTTTTTTCATATA